>NC_084569.2:14612458-14834958 GCF_033978685.3 Nerophis lumbriciformis
AATCCAAAGCATTCACACAATAATGAAAAAAAATAATTAACTCATGAAATAATTAAATTATTAATCAAATGTTTAAATAACCAATTAAGAATTTAAATACTTGTTGAAATGATTAAATAATTGTACTTTTATAAAACAGTTGGGAAGGAACAAGGTCAGGGAGGCTACAGGTCAGTTCCAGCTACACAGGAAATGTGCGGACCAGTTAACTGATGTCGTCATTACATTTTTAACTTGAGCCTCAGCCTGGAAAAAGTCCCTACACTTTGGAAGACCTCCTGTGTGGTTCCAATCCCTAAAATAACCTCATCCACAAGGAGCCGAACCACTTCAGACCTATTGCCCTGACCTCAGCCACCGTCGTGCACAGACAGTGTCAGCAATGGACCCCTTGCAGTTTGCATCGGGCCCTCGCCCACCTGGAGACCGCGGGAAGTGCGGTGAGAGTCATGTTCTTTGACTTCTCCAGCGCTTTGAACACCATTCAGCCGGAACTGCTGCGGGTGAGACTGGAAGAGGCGGGAGTGGGCCATCACCTGGCTGCACGGATCATTAACTACCTCATCGACAGGCCGCAGTACGTCAGGCGGCCTGACTGTTCTTCAGATGTGGTAGTTTGCAGCACAGGTGCTCCCCAAGGGACGGTGCACTATATAAGTTGAGCTTGAGACACCAGTTGGTTGTCGGGACATTATTCACTGGTCATTATTATCCTTGCTGACCTCAAGTACGCTCGTACTTTGTGGACGCTGTCTGCTCCACCTTACTTGTAAGTGTTTTTGCTGTGTTCCAGCATTTTGTTTTTGTTTCTGTCGGTACAGAACTCTTCCCAATTGCTCTCTTTTTTTTTTTTTTTTTTTTTTTTGTCCTGTCCAGCTACTCAGGCAAATCATATTGTTGATGTAGATGCCCATATCGGCTGTACAAGTTTACTTTACAAAAGAGAAGTGTGGGATGCTTCTCTTGTTGCCTTATTTGTATTTCACTTTATTAAATGTATTTATATTATCATTTGGTGCAGCCGGGCCGGCGCAGGAGGGGATAGAAAGAGAAAAAAAGGAAGACAGAGGGGGAAATTGTGGGGATAAGACAGAGAGACAAAAATAACAACAGCAAACACAGCAATAACAACAACAACAATAGAGCAACATCGGCAAATGTTTACGGTTTGGTTGCAGCTTACTGCGCGGTTCTTTCTCCCGGGATGCAAACGGTCGACTCTGGACAGGACTTGCAGGTAGGAACATGATTTAATCTTTTTTTTTTTTATTAATTAATCAACAAAACAATACACAACAATACAATCCAATTCCAAAACCAAACCCGTCCCAGCAACATTAAGAACAACAATAAACAGAGCAATTGAGAGAAATTTAGGACACACAAATCCAAATGTAGTGAAACAAAAATGAACATTATCGACAACAACATCAATATTAGTAACAATTTCAAAATAGCAGTGATCAAAAAAACCCTCAATGATATCATCATTAAAAACATTAATATAAAATACTAAAAAAAAATTAGAAATGAACAATAGTGTGTCAAAGTGGCCATAAGCCCGACAATACACCGTGTCCAACATTTTCCACAAAGATATAATAAGTCATATTTTGGTTAATTTATTAGTTGAAACAAATTTAAATAATGGATCCCATATTCCAATATATGACTCACTATTATCTAAACTAAATGCAGTTTGTTCTACTGATATCATCTCCATAGCTTGTGTGTACCAGTCAGTATGAGTTGGACTATCAACATCTATCCATTTTTTAAATATTACCCTTTTTGTCATTATGCATATTGAAAGAAAAGCATGTTTACTCTTTGATGACACGTTACTAAATTGATGTAGATCCCCAAGAATATGATTTACATGATTTAATCTTGAAAAACTCAAAGAGGTACAAAAAACAGAAAACAACCCGACGGGACAAGGTGCCGATCGCACTTAAAGCTAAGTACTTAGCGTGGGCTAGGAGGCAAGCAAAACTTATGTAACAGTCGCGTGAAGCAAACAAAGAAGCCAGGCCGACTGACTGGCGAAGGCAGGCTTAAATAATGCCTCTGATGAGAAGCAGGTGAGCGTCCCGAACACTGGAGGCAGGTGAAAATAATAAGTAGCCATGGTAACTAAACAAACTCAGAGGTGCACAAACAGGAACTAAAGGAGTCCAAAACTAACAGAAAACACAAAACATGATCCGGAACACGGATCATGACACAAATATGAAATGTACAAATATGATGGTAAAAGTGATATCAAAGAAGCAGTTAGTGAAATAAATAATAATACAGAAATGACAATGAACATTATTACACTACAAATGGTTTTGTTTGCTAATCAGTATTTATTGATTAGCAAACAAAACCATTTTAAAATCACTACAACCTCCGTCGTCTCACTCGACGCATCGCTTGACAGCAACAAGAACTTGTCTTTTCTAAAGTAAATCTGTACAGCAGATATAGATCATCTAAATCAACAATATGATTTGTCTGAGTGCCTGGACAGGACAGATTGCATTTTTTAAATACATGACATCACATGGACAAAGATAAGACCTTCTGGAGGAAAGTTCTGTGGTCAGATGAAACAAAAATGTAGCTGTTTGGCCACAATACCCAGCAATATGTTTGGAGGAGAAAAGGTGAGGCCTTTAATCCCAGGAACACCATTCCTACCGTCAAGCATGGTGGTGGTAGTATTATGCTCAGGGCCTGTTTTGCTGCCAATGGAACTGGTGCTTTACAGAGAGTAAATGGGACAATGAAAAAGGAGGATTACCTCCAAATTCTTCAGGACAACCTAAAATCATCAGCCCGGAGGTTGAGTCTTGGGCGCAGTTGGGTGTTGCCAACTGCGCCAACAAACACACGTCAAAAGTGGTAAAAGAATGGCTAAATCAGGCTAGAATTAAGGTTTTAGAATGGCCTTCCCAAGGTCCTGACAATGCTGAAGAAACAAGTCCATGTCAGAATACCAACAAATATAGCTGAACTGCACCAATTTTGTCAAGAGGAGTGGTAAAAAATTCAACCAGAAGCTTGTGGATGGCTACCAAAAGCGTCTTAGTGCAGTGAAACTCACCAAGGGACATTTAACCAAATATTAACATTGCTGTATGTATACTTTTGACCCAGCAGATTTGCTCACATTTTCAGTAGACCCATAATAAATTCATAAAAGAACCAAACTTCATGAATGTTTTTTTGACCAGCAAGTATGTGCTCCAATCACTCTATCACAAACAGATAAGAGTTGAGGAAATTATTGGAAACTCAAGACAGCCATGACATTATGTTCTTTACAAGTGTATGTAAACTTTTGATCGCGACTGTATATGCATGTAGACCGTATTTTTCAGAGTATAAGTCGCTCCGGAGTATAAGTCGCACCGGCCAAAAATGCATAATAAAGAAGGACAAAAACATATATAAGTCGCATTTTGGGGGGAAATGTATTTGATAAAACCCAACACCAAGAATAGACATTTGAAAGGCAATTTAAAATAAATAAAGAATAGTGAACAACAGGCTGAATAAGTGTACATTATATGAGGCATAAATAACCAACTGAGAACGTGCCTGGTATGTTAACGTAATATATTATGGTAAGAGTCATTCAAATAACTATAACATATAGAACATGCTATACGTTTACCAAACAATCTGTCACTCCTAATCGCTAAATCCCATGAAATCTTATACGTCTAGTCTCTTACGTGAATGAGCTAAATAATATTATTTGATATTTTACGGTAATGTGTTAATAATTTCACACATAAGTCGCTGCTGAGTATAAGTCGCACCCCCGGCCAAACTATGAAGAAAACTGCGACTTACAGTCCGAAAAATACGGTACATATATGTGTGTATGTGTATATGTATGTATATATATATATGTATATATGTATGTATGTATGTATATATATGTTTATATATATATATATATATATAGTAATTGTATGCTGTCATGATCCACTCGCCGCCGCTTCGATGGATTCGGGGGCACTTGGCCTGGCGACCCACCGCCAAGTCCTCCCTCCGCCCTCCCGTGACTTTTGACCCTGCATGTGTTTTGTTTTTAGGACATCTAGAATCTGTCTTTAAGGGGGGGTTCTGATCCGACCACGGATCATGTTTTGTTTAGTTATGTTTGGTTAGTTTTGGACTCCTTTAGTTATTGCTTGTGCACCTGTGAGTTTGTTTCGTCACCATGGTTACTTATTATTTTCACCTGCCGCTTGTGTTCCCGACGCGCACCTGTTTTCCATCACTGACACTATTTAAGCCTGCCTTTCTGTTCACTCGTCCTGTGCTCCCTGTTTGCGGTAAGCTACAATCACGTTGGTTTGTTTTCATGTTCCTGAGTCCTGTGCTAAGTGTAGCCTTAGCTTCCCGTGCGTTCGGCACACTTTTCTTTTGCTTGTTTTTCTGTTTGCCTATGATTTATGTAATTAAATCATCTCTTACCTTCACGTGTTTGTCCGGAGTGTCCGTGTTGTGCACTGAAGGAACGATCCCGCATTAATATGCGACCCCCACGTGACATATGCAGGTTTGAAATAAACTACACCATAACAATAAGTACTAAAAAATGTGTACATTTTTCACACAATTTGTTGTAGGTTTTATTTCATGCTAGTTAATTAATGGCTTAGGTATGGTTTTATTTCTCTTATCAAAGTTTTTTTTTTTTTAAGTACCAGTACCAAAGTACCAATTTGGTACTGGTATTGGATAACATGTAGTGAATGCCCACCCCTGATTATGATGTGTGATCGTCATCATCAAGTCATATACCTCCCGAAGAGTTGACCTTCTACCACCTGTAGAGGTCTCTTATTGACACGTTGCCCTTATGAATTCCATTTAATCACCAGTGGATTATTCCACACCACTCCTTCCTTTGTTGGGGACACTCTGAACCCCCGCAGAACTGCATAAAAAGGTGCCGTTAAAACCATTAGCTGTGTCCGATATCCTCAAATGGGTGTAGTGTAACACCCGATGAGGCTATGTTCTGTCCCAGCAAACGATTGTAGAACCAAAGAACATTCCAGAACCGAGCCAAGGTCTACCTCGTAAAACCGCTTGCAGTCCTGTGAGCCATTGCCCTGCACTGCTGTTGAATCTATCAACTTCATCTTTTCTTGTCCTATCCTTTTCACCACTTTTGTTTTTGTTTTTCCGCACAGCCACGAGAAGCTTGTTTTCCTCGGTCTGGACACAAAGTTCCTATTGCAAAACTCCGTAAAAAGGGGCAAAGGAATAAGAGAATCAATTTCTTCCCAGATACAAACGTTTTAGTCAAAGGAGGCTTTGTGGGTTTAATTTCTAATGCTTGTTATGTGCTTCTGGAGATAAATCTTTAGGAAATGTGTCCAATAATTACAGCTCGGCTCTCCACAAGGTCACACAGCACTCTGACGACAGGCTTTAAAACATGTCACTTTTTTGGTGACTTGTTTAGAAACCCACCCGTACAAAATGCAAAATGTAATCCCTTTTATTTTTATATGTGTACAAATATCAACATGATTTTTTGATTTGATTGCTTATTTCTTACTCAGCGCAACAATACATTTAATAAAATCAGTTCATTACACTAAATAAGTAATACAGGAGGAAGTGGATTCATACGGCCCCATTTGTCGCAATTTACCTGACACATGAAACGTGACGAATTGAGGGGGTGCACTGTCCACTTCAGCCGCCAGAATTGATGTTGAATTTCTTAAAATGGGTGTTGTGCCAATTTCAACTTCGACCACAACATTAGTTGCTGTGCAGGGTGGCGCTGTCCATAATTTTCAGCAGACTGCATTGCAAAATGATTAAACTCCCCCCACCACCCCAAGGATTTGGTAGAAACCGGCTTGTTCAAACACATTAATTAGGTTATTGACTTTTTTAAGATGGCATGAACATATCAAGAACATATCTAGATTATCTGCTACACATAGGATTAGTACACATAATAATGTGTATGATTTTTTTTTTGCTGCAGCTGTTACATATACTGTAATATTGTACATGGTAATTGTGATTTGTTATATATTCTTTTCTTTCTTTCTTTTTTTCTTTATTTTATTTCGAACATGAACACACTTACATCATAATACATCACACAATTTCATATCATTTCATTTTACATCATGCCCGAAAAGGAGTAGGAAGAAGCAAAGCTTATTTAATCCTACCCCTTTCCCACTTCAAAGCGTTTACAAATATATAGAATCATTTACTGACCTTTTTATTTTTATTTTTTATTTTTACTTTTAATATTGTATATATTATATAAAAATATAATATATAATAATAACCTCCTCCAACCTCCGAGGACAAAGCTACGAACAATGGGAGACCGGGCTTTCTGCTCCTCCGCTCCCAGTCTGTGGAACGCTCTCCCTGACCACCTGAGGGTACCACAGACTGTGGATGCTTTTAAAAAAGGCTTAAAAGCCCTTCTTTTTAAAAAAGCTTTTTTTTTTTTTTTTAATATATGCATACTAGTTATAGCTATTTGGCTGTTCTAGTTTTTATTTTTATTTATTTATTTATTATCTTTTTATTTTTTTTATTTTTTTTTAATACACTGTAGCACTTTGAGATTGTTTACTCAATATAAAATGCTTTTTACAAATAAAATCTATTATTATTATTATTATTATTATTATATTATATACTGTATATATAATATGTAAATATTACATATATGTTATATTTTATATTGCTACTATGGTACATTTTTAGTCTACGTTATACCTGCATTATCCTTTTCATCCTTACCCTTTCCATCCTTTGTAACTGAGCTACTTTGTGGAACATTTTCCCTTGTGGATCAATAAAGTTTGTCTAAGTCTAATACACCAGTTATTATGATGAGTGCATCTTCAAGGAGTTAAGTCTCCCCCTGTCTTTAACACCAAGTGACACCTCAGTTTGTAACCTTAATCGAGGGTCTTTGAATGCGCCACAGTTATGTGCAATGAAACTTGTACATAACTTTCTCTTATGCTGTCACAGATAGCTTACTATACTTTTACCTTTCTTCTGTCATCATCACCTCATCCTTGTTCCAAAATGCTGGTGCTGTGTGTTAGTGCTTGAAGAGGAACGGCACTTTTTTTTAAACATTTTGTCCATCGTTTAAAATCATTATGAAAAACATGACGATGGATGTATTTTTTTTTAATTAATTCTAAATATTACATTGGAGCACCACTATTGAGCCCATAAAATCCTATAAAAAACCCATTCAAAAAGAGGCAACAATACTCAATTTACATTTCGTGTCTTGAATATTAACCAAGTATTAGTGATATTGTTATTATAAACGCTAACGCAGACAAACTATTTATAGTGGCGACGTGATCATATCCCTATGTTTACATCATCGAGTGGTCTGCTGTTTCCTTGCTTCCCTGCTCCCTGTAAGTTTATTGTAGATCATAAATCATGCCTCTCCTCTAAAAAGGAGATGGCTGAAGATACACTATATTGCCAAAAGTATTTGGCCACCCATCCAAATGATCAGAATCAGGTGTCCTAATCACTTATAAATGTGATATGTATAAAATCAAGCACATCGGCATGGAGACTGTTTCTACGAACATTTGTGAAAGAATGGGCCGCTCTCAGGAGCTCAGTGATTTCCAGCGTGGAACTGTCATAGGATGCCACCTGTGCAACAAATCCAGTCGTGAAATTTCCTCGCTCCTAAATATTCCAAAGTCAACTGTCGGCTTTATTATAAGAAAATGGAAGAGTTTGGAAACAACAGCAACTCAGCCACCAAGTGGTATGAGTGTGGAATTTGGTGGAGGAGGAATTATGGTGTGGAGTTGTTTTTCAGGAGTTGGGCTTGGCCCCTTAGTTCCAGTGAAAGGAACTTTGAATGCTCCAGGATACCAAAACATTTTGGACAATTCTATGCTCCCAACCTTGTGGGAACCTGTTTGAAGCGGGCCCCTTCCTCTTCCAACATGACTGTGCACCAGTGCACAAAGCAAAGTCCATAAAGACATGGATGACAGAGTGTGGTGTGGATGAACTTGACTGGCCTGCACAGAGTCCTGACCTGAACCCGATAGAACACCTTTGGAATGAACTAGAACGGAGACTGAGAGCCAGGCCTTCTCGACCAACATCAGTGTGTGACCTCACCAATGCGCTTTTGAAAGAATGGTCAAAAATTAGAGATGTCCGATAATGGCTTTTTGCCTATATCCGATATTCCGATATTGACCAAACCCTTATTTACCGATACCGATATCAACCGATACCGATATCAACCGATACCGATATATACAGTCGTGGAATTAACACATTATTATGCCTAATTTGGACAACCAGGTATGGTGAAGATAAGGTCCTTTTAAAAAAATAATAATAATAAGATAAATAAATTAAAAACATTTTCTTGAATAAAAAAGAAAGTAAAACAATATAAAAACAGTTATATAGAAACTAGTAATTGATGAAAATGAGCAAAATTAACTGTTAAAGGTTAGTACTATTAGTGGACCAACAGCACGCACAATCATGTGTGCTTACGGACTGTATCCCTTGCAGACTGTATTGATATATATTGATATATAATGTAGGAACCAGAATATTAATAACAGAAAGAAACAACCCTTTTGTGTGAATGGGGGAGGGAGTTTTTTTGGGTTGGTGTACTAATTGTAAGTGTATCTTGTGTTTTTTATGTTGATTTAATAAAAAAAATTAAAAAATCGGCCGATAATAATCTCTATCAAAAATCGCTAAAAACACACTTTGCAACCTTGTGGACAGCCTTCCCAGAAGAGTTGAAGCTATAATAGCTGCAAAAGGTGGACCGACATCATATTGAACCCTATGGTTTAGGAATGGGATGGCACTTCAAGTTCATATGTGAGTCAAGGCAGGTGGCCAAGTACTTTTGGCAATATAGTGAATAATCCGACAAGTTGGGACACTTTGACAGCCATTTAGGGCCTGGAACTGGCGATAACGACACGAAAAGTGCTCGTCCCCACGCCTCCCCATCCAGTTTAATCTAAATAGAAATATATGAACATCCGAGCAGTCAGCATCCTAATGACAGAAGACATTGTACAGTAAGTGATGTTTTATTATGTTTGTTGGCTCTCATAAAGTCTCTGCAGGGAGCAGAAATCCGTGATGAAAAAAAAAAAAAGCAAACCTTGTGATGCGTTTTTGAAAAAAATGTGCCGCATATACTTAAATTGATCAAACTATGTAAATATTTAATGTTATGATAAATGTTCCTGTTACTACATTACATATGTACTTACATCATGTATATAAAACCCTAATGGAGGCGTTTGGAGGTTTTTTGAGGTCTTTATAAGCAGAATGGAACGGCTCCCATAGGCTCCATTGTAAGCAGACTTTTGATCAAATGTATTTAATATTTAGAATGCATTAAAAAAAAATCCACCCGTCGTCATGTCTTTCATAATGATTGTGAACGATAGGCAAAATTCCCCCCAAAAAGTGCAGTTCCCCTTTAAAGGTGAGCTTTGACGACGTTATGACGTCTGCGTTGAATAGACTGTTTGAAGTTAGGTTTGCTGCTATCCAGGAGGAACAAACCCTTTTGTACTTTTGATTGGGGCGTGGACGTCGCTTTAAACATTATTAATTTGCTTCAAGCAACAACATTATTGAACTTTCACAGCTATATTAATTTTACATTAACATTTATTTATAAATTACATAGTTGAACGTCAGGAAAAAAAACAATGTGTAGAATTTTGAGGACAACAATGAATTGAATACATTTTTGAAGAAGGCTGCAACATACATTTGGGAAAAGTGAAGCGCTGTTTATTTCCAGATGCGCTTTACATTATGGCCGTGTGTGACCATCCATCTTTACTTTGAAGTGGTTGGCTAACCACAAGCAGACATTGTTTTTATGACTGTTTAGCATAAACCAGTTACAGTCATAAGGTTTTGCAAGGATTACTTTGTTTTGGTGGATTGGGTACTGCACGCACACACACACACACACACACACGCACGCACACACACATGCACACACATTTGTTACCTTCTTGAGACCTCCGAAAAATGCCTACCTCTTTATGACCACCTGTTGTAGATATATAAAGATTTGTATTTACAACATTAATAATATATACATACTATGCAAATATAAAAATGCTTGTTGTGAAAAAATTAGTTGTATAAAATAAAATAATAAAATAAAATAAATGTTGTCATTTTACTTAACGCAAGTCAAAATGTTACAAGAAAAACGGAACATTTGTGCAATGTTATGATACAATTTTACTCAATAACAGTCGCAATTTTACAAAAAAAGCTTAAAATTTTGGCAAGTTTATGAAAAGAGTCGTAATCTTACTCGACAAAAGTCACAATTTTATAAGAAAACTTACAAATTTGGCAATATTATAATAATAATAATCGGAATTTTACTTGGCAAAATTATGAAAAAAGTCATAATTTTACTCAAAAAATTTCACTTTTTTACAAGAACAACAAACAAATGGCAATATTGTGTTAAAAGTCAGAATATTATGTGACAAATGTCACCATTATGCATTACAAAGTAAGAAAGTTACATAAAAAATAATAATTCTACAAGAAAATATTGCAATATTACAAAAACAGAAAGAATATGAGAAATTGTTCCCAATTTTATATAAAAAAAAAAAGTCGACACATTGTAAGAAAAAGACTGCTTTTAGTAAAGTCATTATTTACTTCAAGTTATTACAATATGTCTCTATATACATATTTATTCTATTTTTTTTAATACATTTTGGCCAAAGGGGGAGCACTTCAATTTCTTACACACACTTGTTATTACATATGTTGACCAGAGGGGGAGCACTTTTAAAACCGACACACAGTCAATTTGAAAAATCCCTCCTTTTTGGGACCACCCTAATTTTGATAGATTTCACAACCCGGGGTGCAAATGAGACAATTAGTTGTATAAATTAAAATAATAAAATTAAATAAAAGTTGTCATTTTACTTAACGCAAGACAAAATGTTACAAGAAAAACGGAACATTTGTGCAATGTTATGATAAAATTTTACTCAAAAGTCACAATTTTTATAAGAAAACTCAAAAATGTTGGCAATATTATAATAATAATCGGAATTTTATTCGGCAAAATTATGACAAAAGTCATAATTTTACTCAAAAAATGTCACTATTTTACAAGAACAAAGAAAATGGCAATATTTTGATAAAAGTCAGAATTGTATATGACAAATGTCACCAATATGCATTCAAAAGTAAGAAAGTTACATAAAAACGAATAATTTTACGAGAAAACATTGCAATATTTTAGAAACAGAAAGAATATGAGAAATTGTACCCAATTTAAAAAAAAAAAAAAAAAAGTTGACACGTAAGAAAAAGACTGCTTTTAGTAAAAAAAAAGAATAATTTGTAATTGGTTTTTAATTGTCATTATTTACTTCAAGTTATTACAGTATGTCTCTATATACATACTTATATTTATTTATTTTTTTATTAATTTTGGCCAAAGGGGGCACATTTCAATTTCTTACACACACTTGTTATTACATATGTTGGCCAGAGGGGGAGCACTTCAATTTCTTACACACACTTGTTATTACATATGTTGGCCAGAGGGGGAGCACTTCAATTTCTTACACACACTTGTTATTACATATGTTGACTAGAGGGGGAGCACTTTTTAAAACCGACACACAGTCAATTTGAAAAATCCCTCCTTTTTGGGACCACCCTAATTTTGATAGATTTCACCACCCTGAGTGCAAATGAGACAATTAGTTGTATACAATTAAATAATAAAATAAAATAAAAGTTGTCATTTTACTGAGCGCAAGTCAAAATTTTACAAGAAAAACGGAACATTTGTGCAATGTTACGATAAAATGTTACTCAATAACAGTCGCCACTTTACAAGAAAAGCTTGAAATTTTGGCAAGTTTATGAAAAGAGTCGTAATTTTACTCGACAAAAGTCACAATTTTATAAAAACTTAAAAATGTTGGCAATATTATAATAATAATCGGAATTTTACTCTGCAAAATTATGACAAAAGTCACAATTTTACTCCAAAAATGTCACTATTTTACAAGAACAACAACAAAATGGCAATATTGTGATAAAAGTCAGAATTTTCTATGACAAATGTCACCATTATGCATTAAAAAGTAAGAAAGTTACATAAAAACTAATAATTTTACGAGAAAATATTGCAATATTACAGAAACAGAAAGAATATGAGAAATTGTTCCCAATTTTATAAAAAAAAAAAAAAAAGTCGACACATTGTAAGAAAAAGACTGCTTTTGGTAAAGTCATTATTTACTTAAAGTTATTACAATATGTCTCTATATACATATTTATTCTATTTTTTTTAATACATTTTGGCCAAAGGGGGCACATTTCAATTTCTTACACACACTTGTTATTACATATGTTGGCCAGAGGGGGAGCACTTCAATTTCTTACACACACTTGTTATTACATATGTTGGCCAGAGGGGGAGTACTTTTAAAACCAACACACAGTCAATTTGAAAAATCCCTCCTTTTTGGGACCACCCTAATTTTGATAGATTTCACCACCAGGGGTGCAAATGAGACAATTAGTTGTATAAAATAAAATAATAAAATAAAATAAAAGTTGTCATTTTACTTAACGCAAGTCAAAATGTTACAAGAAAAACGGAACATTTTTGCAATGTTATGATAAAATTTCACTGGAAAGTCACAATTTTATAAGAAAACTCAAAAATGTTGGCAATATTATAATAATAATCGGAATTTAACTCGGCAAAATTATGACAAAAGTCATAATTTTACTCAAAAAATGTCACTATTTTACAAGAACAACAAAAAAAAATGGCAATATTTTGATAAAAGTCAGAATTTTATATGACAAATGTCACCATTATGCGTTAAAAAGTAAGAAAGTTACATAAAAACTAATAATTTTACGAGAAAACATTGCAATATTACAGAAACAGAAAAAATATGAGAAATTGTTCCCAATTTTATAAAAAAAAAAGTCGACACATTGTAAGAAAAAGACTGCTTTTAGTAAAAAAAAATAAAAAAATTTGAATTGGTTTTTAATTGTCATTATTTACTTCAAGTTATTACAGTATGTCTCTATATACATACTTATTCTATTTTTTTTAATTAATTTTGGTCCCATTTCAATTTCTTACACACGCTTGTTATTACATATGTTGGCCAGAGGGGGAGCACTTCAATTTCTTACACACACTTGTTATTACATATGTTGACCAGACAAACCGACAGACAGTCAATTTGAAAAATCCCTCCTTTTTGGGACCACCCTAATTTTGATAGATTTCACCACCAGGAGTGCAAATGAGACAATTAGTTGTATAAATTAAAATAATAAAATTAAATAAAAGTTGTCATTTTACTTAACACAAGTCAAAATTTTACAAAAAAAACTGAACATTTGTGCAATGTTATGATATATTTTTACTCATTAAAAGTCGCAATTTTACAAGAAAAGCTTGAAATTTTGGCAAGTTTATGAAAAGAGTCGGAATCTTACTCGACAAAAGTCACAATTTTATAAGAAAACTCAAAAATGTTGGCAATATTATAATAATAATCGGAATTTTACTCGGCAAAATTATGACAAAAGTCATACATCAACCCAAAAAAATGTCACTATTTTACAAGATCAACAAAAAAAATGGCAATATTGTGATAAAAATCTGAATTTTATATGACAAATATCACCAATATGCATTCAAAAGTAAGAAAGTTACATAAAAACTAATAATTTTACGAGAAAACATTGCAATATTACAGAAACAGAAAAAATATGAGAAATTGTTCCCAATTTTATAAAAAAAAAAGTCGAAACATTGTAAGAAAAAGACTGCTTTTAGTAAAAAAAAAATTAAAAATGTGTAATTGGTTTTTAATTGTCATTATTTACTTCAAATTATTACAGTATGTCTCTATATACATATTCTATTTTTTTTAATTAATTTTGGTCACATTTCAATTTCTTACACACACTTGTTATTACATATGTTGGCCAGAGGGGGAGCACTTCAATTTCTTACACACACTTGTTATTACATATGTTGGCCAGAGGGGGAGCACTTCAATTTCTTACACACACTTGTTATTACATATGTTGACCAGACAAACCGACAGACAGTCAATTTGAAAAATCCCTCCTTTTTTGGGACCACCCTAATTTTGATATATTTCACCACCAGGGGTGCAAGTGAGACATTCTATATTAGATGCAATGGTTTTCCGTATCGGGACCATGATTTAGCCCTTTGAGACACTTGTGATTTAGGGCTATATAAATAAACATTGATTGATTGATTGATTTCGGTCCTAACTTGTTCACCGGTCCTCATATGGAAGCTACTTGTCCTTGTTGATGTCTCAAGAAGGGTAGAAATACAAGAACACACACACACACACACACACACACACACACACACACACACACACACACACACACACACACACACGTACACACATAAACGTGCTAGTATTTACAGCCTCTCCTGTGCGTGAATGAGCTCTGTGGTTTCATTCACACTTGACCAATGTGATTGCAACCTGCACAATAAGCTCACTCGTGCGTGTGCATAACTATTTTCTATTATATTAATAAAGCCTGCACATATTTGTAATTAAATACTTTCAAGCGTGCATGTGTTCCGGCACATTCGGATATGCAAATGTCTGGGTCTCCGAAGTACAGTACGTGTGGGAAAACGGCTCTGTTGTGTGGTGAAGCGTGATAGTAAACACAGGCCACTTATCAGTGATAAAGCAGTGGCCCTTTTTTTTATGTGGGGCCATTTAGCTGCTTGTGCGTTTATTGTGAGAAAATCACAGATAAGAGCAGAAGAAAGGGAAGGCAATTTAGGGAAATACAGTAATTAGGTTCGCGGCGGGTGCAAGGTATAGTAGAGGAGAGAGAGAGTGCGCTGTGGGAATGGAGGTGTTTACAGACCCCCTGTGCACTCACTAGGACATGGGAACACACATTTGCCCTAACCAAGCACGACTTCACAGGACAGATGAGAAATAAGTTGTTTTATGGAGATGTATGTGTGTAATATATGTTATTGTTCTTCACTAACTGTACTAAATAAGGATAATGGGAGTTTCTGCTAGAATACCACTGATTTACTTTGAGTGTATTTAAACACGTGTAAACTCATTGCACACGCAAAGCAGTTTAACTAAACATGTGCCATCATCATCGGCGGTCACTCGAACGAGTATGACGATCCTCCTGGTAGGGGTGTATCCCTTTATGGAGGATGCCAGGGCGTGACTTAGTTTAACGTGGGGAGACTGGTGCACAGACAGAATCGGGTCAGGGTCCAGTGGCATGGAGTCCAAGACGAGTGGGCACCCTTTTCTGCTGCAGCCTTCTTCCGCCGTTGAGGTCTTTCCCGTATCCCTGGCTAGGGGGCAGTCAGGTACTAGGCCTTTGCCAAGGGCCACCTGGGGTAACAGTAGTAAAGGTGCCCCAAGACCCCATCCACTGCAAAGTGGATTGTGTCTGTTAACTTAGACTTAGACTTTATTGATGGTCCAGTGGCCATGGATGAAGTGCTGGCTGTCCAGAGTCGGGGCCCGGGGTGGACCGCTCGCCTGTGCATCGGCTGGGAACATCTCTGCGCTGCTGACCCGTCTCCGCTCGGGATGGTGTCCTGCTGGCCCCACTATGGACTGGACTCTTACTATTATGTTGGATCCACTATGGACTGGACTCTCACAATATTATGTCAGACCCACTCGACATCCATTGCATTCGGTCTCCCCTAGAGGGGGGGGGGGGGGTTACCCACATATGCGGTCCTCTCCAAGGTTTCTCATAGTCATTCACATCGACGTCCCACTGGGGTGAGTTTTTCCTTGCCCTTATGTGGGCTTTGTACCGAGGATGTCGTTGTGGCTTGTGCAGCCCTTTGAGACACTTGTGATTTAGGGCTATATAAATAAACATTGATTGATTGATTGATCCACAAGGGAAATTGTTCCACCCAGTAGCTCAGTTACAAAGGATGGAAAGGATAATGCAGGTATAAAGTAGACTCAAAATGTACCGTAGTAGCAATCGGCGGTCACTCGAACGAGTATGACGATCCTCCTGGTAGGGGTGTATCCCTTTATGGAGGATGCCTGTGCGTGACTTAGTTTAACGTGGGGAGACTGGTGCACAGACACGATCCTTGACAGAATCGGGTCAGGGTCCAGTGGCATGGAGTCCAAGACGACTGAGGACCCTTTTCTGCTGCAGCCTTCTTCCGCCGTTGAGGTCTTTCCCGTATCCCTGGCTAGGGGGCAGTCAGGTACTAGGCCTTTGCCAAGGGCCACCTGGGGTAACAGTAGTAAAGGTGCCCCAAGACCCCATCCACTGCAAAGTGGATTGTGTCTGTTAACTTAGACTTAGACTTTATTGATGGTCCGGTGGCCATGGATGAAGTGCTGGCTGTCCAGAGTCGGTACCCGGGGTGGACTGCTCGCCTGTGCATCGGCTGGGAACATCTCTGCGCTGCTGACCCGTCTCCGCTCGGGATGGTGTCCTGCTGGCCCCACTATGGACTGGACTCTCACAATATTATGTCAGACCCATTCGACATCCATTGCATTCGGTCTCCCCTAGAGGGGGGGGGGGGGTTACCCACATATGCGGTCCTCTCCAAGGTTTCTCATAGTCATTCACATCGACGTCCCACTGGGGTGAGTTTTCCCTTGCCCTTATGTGGGCTTTGTACCGAGGATGTTGTTGTGGCTTGTGCAGCCCTTTGAGACACTTGTGATTTAGGGCTATATAAATAAACATTGATTGATTGATTGATTGATTGATCCACAAGGGAAATTGTTCCACCCAGTAGCTTAGTTACAAAGGATGGAAAGGATAATGCAGGTATAAAGTATACTCAAAATGTACCGTGGTAGCAATCGGCGGTCACTCGAACGAGTATGACGATCCTCCTGGTAGGGGTGTATCCCTTTATGGAGGATGCCTGTGCGTGACTCAACAGAATCGGGTCAGGGTCCAGTGGCATGGAGTCCAAGACGACTGGGGACCCTTTTCTGCTGCAGCCTTCTTCTGCCGTTGAGGTCTTCACCGTATCCCTGGCTAGAAAGCCGTCTATAAAATATAGCATACACTATATTGCCCAAAAGTATTTGGTCACCCATCCAAATGATCAGAATCAGGTGTCCTAATCACTTGGCCGGGCCACAGGTGTATAAAATCAAGCACTTAGGCATGGAGACTGTTTCTACAAACATTTGTGAAATAATGGGCCGCGCTCAGTGATTTCCAGCGTGGAACTGTCATAGGATGCCTCCTGTGCAACAAATCCAGTCGTGAAATTTCCTCGCTCCTAAATATTCCAAAGTCAATTGTCGGCTGGGTTTGGAGGTTGCCAGGAGAACGGTACATTTCGGACTGCATCGTGCCGAGTGGGAAATTTGGTGGAGGAGGAATTATGGTGTGGGGGTTGTTTTTCAGGAGTTGGGCTTAGCCCCTTAGTTCCAGTGAAAGGAACTTTGAATGCTCCAGGATACCAAAACATTTTGGACAATTCCATGCTCCCAACCTTGTGGGAACAGTTTGGCCGTGCAAACTGACACAGTACAACACACGGCTGTGGGAGAGGAGTGCTCGCGCCACAAAGACACATGATGGCTACAGCAGTGTTTTTCAACCTTTTTTGAGCCAAGGCACATTTTTTTCATAAAAAAAATACAGCAGAAAAGGTTAAAAAATTAAACTCCACCAGGTTGTCGTGCCTTGTTTTGAGTTTGTTGTTGTTTCCTGTGTATTGCTTTAGTTCCTGTCTTGCGCTGTTATTTTGGTGACCCTTCCTGTTTTGTTGGTGTTCTCCTGTAGCAGCGCCACGCCTTCCTTTGAGCGCTATTGCCCGCCCCTGCTTTGTTTTCGCAATGAAGACTATCTAAGTTGTGCATACGCTATCCTTCTTTGTGGGGACATTGTTGATTGTCATGTCATGAACGGGATGTGCTTTGTGGACGCCGTATTTGCTCCACACGCTGTAAGTTTTTGCTGTCGTCCAGCATTCTGTTTTTGTTGACTTTGTAGCCAGTTCAGTTTTACTTTTGTTTTACACAGCCATCCCTATGCTTCAGTGCCTTTTCCTAGCGGGACTTGCCTTTTGTTGATTTTTGGTTTAAGCGATACATACCTTTTTACCTGCACGCTGCCT
The DNA here is from genome assembly GCF_033978685.3 of Nerophis lumbriciformis. Lineage (NCBI taxonomy): Eukaryota > Metazoa > Chordata > Actinopteri > Syngnathiformes > Syngnathidae > Nerophis > Nerophis lumbriciformis. The sequence continues at coordinate 14,630,724 of NC_084569.2, forward strand.
CCCGCTGTGCTCTGCCTATTGGGATCACGACAAACCATCCTCGACGCGTTCCGACTTCTACAAAGCAATGAACTACCTGCTGCCACCTACTGTTATGAAGTATTACATGGTTACCCTGCCAAGCTCTACACAGCACAGGCACTAGACAACAGCACATTATTATGACTATTGATTTGCAAAAAATATTTTTTTGGACCAATTAGGTGAAGTTGCATAATTTCCCACGGCACACCAGGCAATATATCACGGCACACCAGTGTGCCGCGGCACAGTGGTTGAAAATCACTGGGCTAGAGAATCCTCCGTCCTACGTGTACGTTTCATCATGCTTGGCTGATCAGAAATGAAGAACAGATACCGTATTTTTCGGACTATAAGTCGCAGTTTTTTTCATAGTTTGGGAACAATTTCTCATATTCTTTCTGTTTCTGTAATATTGCAATGTTTTCTCGTAAAATTATTAGTTTTTATGTAACTTTCTTACTTTTTAATGCATAATGGTGACATTTGTCATATAAAATTCTGACTTTTATCACAATATTGCCATTTTTTTGTTTGTAAAATAGTGACATTGTTTGAGTAAAATAATGACTTTTGTCATAATTTTGCAGAGTAAAATTCCGATTATTATTATAATATTGCCAACATTTTTTAGTTTTCTTATAAAATTGTGACTTTTGTCGAGTAAAATTACGACTCTTTTCATAAACTTGCCAAAATTTTAAGCTTTTCTTGTAAAGTGGCGACTGTTATTGAGTAAAATTTTATCATAACATTGCACAAATGTTCCGTTTTTCTTGTAACATTTTGACTTGCGTTCAGTAAAATGACAACTTTTATTTTATTCTATTATTTAATTGTACACAACTAATTGTCTCATTTGCACCCAGGGTGGTGAAATCTATCAAAATTAGGGTGGTCCCAAAAAGGAGGGATTTTTCAAATTGACTGTGTGTCGGTTTTAAAAAGGGCTCCCCCTCTGGTCAACATATGTAATAACAAGTGTGTGTAAGAAATTGAAGTGCTCCCCCTCTGGCCAACATATGTAATAACAAGTGTGTGTAAGAAATTGAAATGTGCCCCCTTTGGCCAAAATTAATTTAAAAAATATATATATATAAGTATGTATATAGAGACATACTGTAATAACTTGAAGTAAATAATGACAATTAAAAACCAATTACAAATTATTATTTTTTCTTTTACTAAAAGCAGTCTTTTTCTTACAATGTGTCAAGTTTTTTTTTTATAAAATTGGGAACAATTTCTCATATTCTTTCTGTTTCTATAATATTGCAATGTTTTCTCGTAAAATTATTAGTTTTTATGTAACTTTCTTACTTTTGAATGCATATGGTGACATTTGTCATATAAAATTCTGACTTTTATCAAAATATTGCCTTTTCTTTTTGTTCTTGTAATTTAGTGACATTTTTTGAGTAAAATTATGACTTTTGTCATAATTTTGCAGAGTAAAATTCCGATTATTATTATAATATTGCCAAAATTTTTGAGTTTTCTTATAGAATTGTGACTTTTAAGTAAAATTTTGTTTGAGCTTTGTCTAGCGGCATAGAAACTGCATTGAAGTGCAGGTTGACCATAGTCTACAGTTTAGCATTGTCAAAAAGATGCGAATAGAGGGGCATGGGGGTGGGAACAGATGGGTGTTATGTTGATGTTGCAGCAATGCAATGTCCAGAGCACAATTATTGAGGTGGTGAAGAGTGAGGTAATAAGATGGTCCGGGGCAGCAAAGGGGCAGGCTTTTCATCTAGCAGTCTCACACCCTGTGAGACAATCTGGTGGTCCTGGCGCGAATCGATCTATACCTCCTTCCAGAGGGTAGCAGGTTGAAGAGGCCATGTGCTGGGTGGTATCTGTCCTTCAGGATGTTGTGTACTCGCTTTAGGCAGCGAGTCGTGTACATGGCACTCATCTCTGGGAGTATCGTCCTTGTGATTTTCCCCGCCGCTTTAACCACTCGCTGGAGGGCCTGTTGGTTCGCTTTAGTGCAGCTAGCAAACCACACTAAAAAGCTGTAAGTTTGGACACTGCTGATGGCACAGTTGTAAAAATGTACCATTGATTTTGACTTATGTGTGAAATTATTAACACATTACCGTAAAATATCAAATAATATTATTTAGCTAATTCACGTAAGAGACAAGACCAGGGGTCGGCAACCCGCGGCTCTAGAGCCACCTTTAGCGCCGCCCTAGTGGCTCTCTGGAGCTTTTTAAAAAATGTATGAAAAATGGAAAAAGATGAGGGGGAAAAAAAATATTTTTTGTTTTAATATGGTTTACGTAGGAGGACAAACATGACACAAGCCTCCCTAATTGTTACAAAGCACACTGTTTGTATTAAACATGCTTCACTGATTCGAGTATTTGGCGAGCAGCGTTTTGTCCTACTAATTTTGGCGGTCCTTGAACTCACCGTAGTTAGTTTACATGTATAACTTTCTCCGACTTTCTAGGACGTGTTTTATGCCACTTCTTTTTCTGTCTCATTTTGTCCACCAAACTTTTAACGTTGTGCATGAAAGGTGAGTTTTTGTTGACGTTATTGACTTGTGTGGAGTGCTAATCAGACATATTTGGTCACTGCATGACTGCAAGCTAATCGATGCTAATATGCTATTCAGGCTAGCTATATGTACATATTGCATCATTATGCCTCATTTGTAGCTATATTTGAGCTCATTTAGTTTCCTTTAAGTCCTCTTAATTCAATTTATATCTCAAGACACACTATCTGTATGTAATATGGCTTTTAATTTTTTTAATTTTTGCGGCTCCAGACAGATTTGTTTTTGTATTTTTGGTCCAATGTGGCTCTTTCAACATTTTGGGTTGCCGACCCTTGGACTAGACGTATAAGATTTCATGGGATTTAGCGATTAGGAGTGACAGATTGTTTGGTAAACGTATAGCGTGTTCTATATGTTATAGTTATTTGAATGACTCTTACCATAATATGTTACGTTAACATACCAGGCACGTTATTTATGCCTCATATAACGTACACTTATTCAGCCTGTTGTTCACTATTCTTTATTTATTTTAAATTGCCTTTCAAATGTCTATTCTTAGTGTTGGGTTTTATCAAATAAATTTCCCCCAAAAATGCGACTTATACTCCAGTGCGACTTCTATGTTTTTTTCCTTCTTTATTATGCATTTTCGGCCCGTGCGACTTATAGTCCGAAAAATACGGTACATTGTCTATTCAGTAACATCCTTTTATAATTGCATAGTGTGAATGTGGAGTGAATGAATGATAAATTCTAAATTTTCTGTGAGCGCTTTGAGTATTTAGTTTAGGGGTCCCCAAACTACGGCCCGCCAGCGTCCAAATTCCGGCCTGCAGGAAGTTCAAAGTAAAAAAAAAATCAATAAAAAAATTAAATAAATAAAAAACATATATATATATATATATATATATATATATATATATATATATATATATATATATAATTTTATTTTTGTATTTTTTTAAATCTGTCCTTTCTAATCCATTTTCTACCGCTTGTTACTCTCGGTTCCCATCGATAACGTGACATCATCGCGTTCGGAATATATATATATATATATTTATATACAACCCGGCCCCCGGCCACATTTTTTTTTTAACCCAATGCGGCCCCCGAGTCAAAAAATTTGGGGACCCCTGATCTAGTTGATAGAAAAGCCCTATATAAATCGAATCCATTATTATTATCATTATTATTAGCTGTTCGATGACCTAACGGGCTGAAGAAAACAAAATCAATTGATGCGTTTTGGTGTCATTTCACAATTTTTCAATTATGTGTTTTTTTATGCATAGAATATAACATATATCTTATATGATTAAACCTTTTTTAAATATGGGTTTTTAGCGCAGTAGTGCAGCTTCTCTCCCAACATTTTCAGCGGTTAAAAAAAAAAAAAGGAAAATAAGTGGTGTCAATGTAGATGCACCGCATGACTGCTTCTAAAATGCCCATAAAAAGTAATAGATGTCTGCTGAATGTTTGATAACATAGCAAAACGCCACAAATGAATGTGCAGTAAATGAGTGTCTCTGTGGTCATCATGCCCCTTATAGTACACGCAAAATCCTCATCCAAATAAGGCGGTCTGCACCAATTTTTTTGATTGCACACGCGGTCTTAGTCGATCACATGCAACACTCCCACTAATAGTACACGCTATGTTATAGATTGCACACACTGTTTAGCGCGAGACATTTATATATTAGAAAATCAGGCGCTTAGTCCTTATTTTCATTAATTCCCTCAATCCCCTTCCTGCAAACTGTAAGAGGAAGCAGGTGACTGGGATTATGTGCTAAAATAATAAAATAATAATACAGAATGTTATCACAATAGACTTTCAGTGCTCCAAAAAGTAAGTCAGTCACTGTAGTTACAGTTGTCTCCTGAGGTTGGTGTATGGCACCATCTAGTGGTGTGTGTAAGCAACATCTCATAAATTATGAGGCATAATTATTGATTAAAAGTTTAGTTTTAAAATGTACACAATGGTATTTGAGTGCTATTTGAAAACATATTTATTCACACCCAATGAAGCTGATTTTTTTATATAAATATGTCAAAAATAACAAGTTAATTTATGTTAATTATCGCATTAATCGTGTACATGTGCAGATTAACTGTGCAATTTATTATGAAGGATGAGTAATGAGGCTCTGACCAGTGGTGTACTCGCCTGGTAAATTTCACTTCAAAATGCAAACTATTGCAATTTTAGATAACACCGAGAGGGACAAGCGGTAGAAAATGGAGGTATGGATGTTTGGAGCAAATACATTTTAAGTAACACATTTAAAAAGTGTCCTTTCTGACAATAAAATAGCATTTGTGTCCTAATATTAAGGTCTTTTTTCAAGTTGATTTAATTTATCCAAGCAAGTAATAAAGTTAAAGTACCAATGATTGTCACACACACACACTAGGTGTGGTGAAATTTGTCTTCTGCATTTGACCCATCCCCTTGATCACCCCCTGGGAGGTGAGGGGAGCAGTGGGCAGCAGCGGTGGCCACGCCCGGGAATCATTTTTGGTGATTTAACCCCCAATTACAACCCTTGATGCTGAGTGCCAAGCAGGGAGGTAATGGCTCCCATTTTGATAGTCAGTGGTATAACTCGGCCGGGGTTTGAACTCACAACCTACCGATCTCAGGGCGGACACTCTAACCACGAGGCCACTGAGTAGGTGGTTAATTAATGAATTAACCTGTGATTAATCACGATTAATCCAAATTCAAAAGTGTGATGAATCTGACAGTTCTATTAACAATATGTTATTGGGATTTCTGATTAACCAAAATGCATGCAAGTTCAAAAATGTGATTAATTAATAAAATAATCATTTGACAGCACTAGCAGCAATATGTTTTTGTGGTTTGTGATTAATCATGATTAGTCACAATTCAAAAGTGTCATTAATCTGATAAAATAATAATAATAATAATAATTTGACAGTATTAGTAACAATACGTTATTGTGGTAGAAATGTACTGTGGTAGTGACGCAAAAAAAAAAAATACAAAAATAGAATATATCTTTATTGTCATTGTACATTGTACAATGAAATTGCAAGCAAACTAATTTAGTGCAAATTCATGATAACACATAAAAATATAAGAACATGGTACTCAGATAAAAATACATAAAAATACCATTCTTTGTTATGCCTTGTGTTCAGCGACACTAAAAAACGTTAAGAAAAAGCTAAACTTGTGCAGGTAATCCATCTCGATGGTTTGAACAGTAACACTAACACTTTGTTTGACCTTTGAGGCGTAATATTTGTACAGTCAAACGAAGGTTGAATGTTCTCCAACTTTAAAATACATTTTATATCGACTCTCACCTAGTGGCGTTTTATAGGTATTGCTGTAGTTAATAAATGTCCTGTCATGAATAATGACGTCACACTTACATTATAAAAAGATAAACAGTCTGTAGATTCTACATGGTACAAAGTAGAAATTAATCGGCTAAAACAGTGGTTCTCAAATGGGAGTACGCGTACCCCTGGGGATACTTGAAGGTATGCCAAGGGGTACGTGAGATTTTTTTTTTAATATTCTAAAAATAGCAACAATTCAAAAATCCTTTATGAATATATTTATTGAATTATACTTCAACAAAATATAAATGTAAGTTCATAAACTCATTGAAGCACAAGCTCAGGTTTCTCACTAAAATGTCTGTCAAAAAGAACTGTGAAAATAAATGCAACAATGCAATATTCAGTGTTGACAGCTAGATTTTTTTTGTTCCATAAATATTGATGTTAAAGATTTCTTTTTTTGTGAAGAAATGTTTAGAATTAAGTTCATGAATCCAGATGGATCCAAAGAGGGCACTTTAAGTTGATGATTACTTCTATGTGTAGAAATTTTTATTTATAATTGAATCGCTTGTTTATTTTTCAACAAGTTTTTAGTTATTTGTATATCTTTTTTTCCAAATAGTTCAAGAAAGACCACTACAAATGAGCAATATTTTGCACTGTTATACAATTTAATAAATCAGAAACTGATGACATAGTGCTGTATTTTACTTCTTTATCTCTTTTTTTTCAACCAAAAATGCTTTGCTCTGATTTGGGGGTACTTGAATTAAAAAAATGTTCACAGGGGGTACATCGCTAAAAAAAGGTTGAGAACATCATTTTGGCCATATTCTGACAAGCAGACCAGCGCCCTCATCCACTTCAGCTTTCCACACTCTCGCAAGAACTAAAAACACACAAAAGCTTATATTTGATAGGTTTGTGTGCAAATGTGGTTTTACTCGGGTAAATGTAAAAAAACAAACAATTGTAATTAAAGATAATGCCGATAATGGCTTTTTTGCCGATATCCGATATTGTCCAACTCTTAATTACAGATTCCGATATCAACCGATACCGATATATACAGTTGTGGAATTAACACATTATTATGCCTAATTTTGTTGTGATGCCCCGCTGGATGCATTAAACAATGTAACAAGGTTTTCCAAAATAAATCAACTCAAGTTATGGAAAAAAATGCCAACATGGCACTGCCATATTTATTATTGATGTCACAAAGTGCATTATTTTTTTTAACATGCCTCAAAACAGCAGCTTGGAATTTGGGACATGCTCTCCCTGAGATAATCCTAATACCCACTACTACTATGGGAAATACTATACTTTTACTTTCACAAAGTGCATTATATATATTTTTTTTAAAACATGCCTCAAAACAACAGCTACAAAAAAATGAAGGCACACAGCTTCAGTCCAGAGTATACTAGAGCATACTTGCCAACCTTGAGACCTCTGAATTCGGGAGATGGGTTGGGGGGGTTGGTGGTAGCGGGGGGTGTATATTGTAGCGTCCCGGAAGAGTTAGTGCTGCAAGGGGTTCTGGGTATTTGTTCTGTTGTGTTTATGTTGTGTTACGGTGCGGATGTTCTCCCGAAATGTGTTTGTCATTCTTGTTTGGTGTGGGTTCACAGTGTGGCGCATCTTTGTAACAGTGTTAAAGTTGTTTATACGGTCACCCTCAGTATGACCTGTATGGCTGTTGATCAAGTATGCCTTGCATTCACTTATGTGTGTGTAAAATCCGCATATATTATATGACTAGGCCGACACGCTGTTTGTATGGAGGAAAAGCGGACGCGATGACAGGTTGTAGAGGACGTTAAATGCGGTGTCTTTAAAGCACGCCCCCGATATTGTTGTCCGGGTGGAAATCGGGAGAATGATTGCCCCGTGAGATTTTCGGGAGGGGCACTGAAATTCAGGAGTCTCCCGGGAAAATCGGGAGGTTGAAACCTATACCGATAATTTCCGATATTACATTTTAAAGCATTTATCTCTAATTGTAATCATACAGAAAATATATTCATAACACAGTTTAATGGACAATAATTAATATTTATTTTGTGGTTGTATTATTTCTTATTTTACTCTCCTCACCTGTCTACCCTGACCGCACACCCCTGCACAGCAGTATACAATATCATACTGAGCTCGCGAGCTTGTTCTATGGTTATCATCACACTTTGTCTCTTTACCAATACCAGTAACCATTTGTATTGGCATCACACAAAAAAAGTCAAATAAAAAGCCAAACACTTGTGGCGTCAACCCTTTAGACCAGGGGTCGGCAACCCAAAATGTTGAAAGAGCCATATTGGACCAAAAATACAGAAAAAAAATCTGTCTGGAGCCGCAAAAAAATAAAAGTCTTATATAAGTGTTATAATGAAGGCAACACATGATGTAAGTGTCTATATTAGTTATAATAGCCTACTATCAAAATGACTATAAAAGTATTATATAAGTGTTATAATGAAGGCAACACATGATGTAAGTGTCTATATTAGTTATATTAGCCTACTATCAAAATGACTTTACAAGTCTTATATAAGTGTTATAATGAAGGCAACACATGATGTAAGTGTCTATATTAGTTATATTAGCCTACTATCAAAATGACTTTAAAAGTCTTATATAAGTGTTATAATGAAGGCAACACATGATGTAAGTGTCTATATTAGTTATATTAGCCTACTATCAAAATGACTTTACAAGTCTTATATAAGTGTTATAATGAAGGCAACACATGATGTAAGTGTCTATATTAGTTATATTAGCTTACTATCAAAATGACTTTAAAAGTCTTATATACCAGTAAGTGTTATAATGAAGGCAACACATGATGTAAGTGTCTATATTAGTTATATTAGCCTACTATCAAAATGACTTTAAAAGTCTTATATAAGTGTTATAATGAAGGCAACACATGATGTAAGTGTCTATATTAGTTGTATTAGCCTACTATCAAAATGACTTTAAAAGTCTTATATAAGTGTTATAATGAAGGCAACACATGATGTAAGTGTCTATATTAGTTGTATTAGCCTACTATCAAAATGACTTTAAAAGTCTTATATAAGTGTTATAATGAAGGCAACACATGATGTAAGTGTCTATATTAGTTATATTAGCCTACTATCAAAATGACTTTACAAGTCTTATATAAGTGTTATAATGAAGGCAACACATGATGTAAGTGTCTATATTAGTTATATTAGCCTACTATCAAAATGACTTTCCAAGTCTTATATAAGTGTTATAATGAAGGCAACACATGATGTAAGTGTCTATATTAGTTATATTAGCTTACTATCAAAATTACTTTAAAAGTCTTATATAAGTGTTATAATGAAGGCAACACATGATGTAAGTGTCTATATTAGTTATATTAGCCTACTATCAAAATGACTTTAAAAGTCTTATATAAGTGTTATAATGAAGGCAACACATGATGTAAGTGTCTATATTAGTTATATTAGCCTACTATCAAAATGACTTTACAAGTCTTATATAAGTGTTATAATGAAGGCAACACATGATGTAAGTGTCTATATTAGTTATATTAGCCTACTATCAAAATGACTTTAAAAGTCTTATATAAGTGTTATAATGAAGGCAACACATGATGTAAGTGTCTATATTAGTTTTATTAGCCTACTATCAAAATAACGATGTGTCGCAGGCTGACAGAAATGTTCAAATGTAATATTTATTCTACACATTTTTACAACATTGGAAAACATTAGTAAAATGGAGGTTTCTCAGAAAGTTAGATAACTCCTGGATATTATTGGTTTATAATGGCCAAAGGTATAGATGTGTGTGCCCAAGTTGAAGAAAACGGCAGGCTGTCTTCTTCTAATGGATTTATTACAATCTTTGCAAGCTGGGTAACGTTTGCTGTGGTCTGGAACAACATGGCACATAAACAACTATGAGAAATGCAGCCAATATTACATACATATAATTTGTCATGAGACATGCAAATATAAATTAAAAACAGAGGACATAAGTAAAGGAAATTAAATGAGCTCAAATATACCTACAAACGAGGCATAATGATGCAATATGTACATACAGTTAGCCTAAATAGCATGTTAGCATCGATTAGCACTGACCAAATATGCCTGTTTGGCACTCCAGACAAGTCAATAACATCAACAAAGCTCACCTTTGTGCATTCACGCACAGTATAAAACGTTTGGTGGACAAAATGAGACAAAGGAGTGGCATAAACCACGTCTTTCTGTGGCATGTAAACAAACTACGGTGAGTTCAAGGACCGCCAAAATTAGCAGGACAAAACGGCGATCGCCAGATACTCTCACCAGAGAATCAAGTTTAGTATAAACAGTGGGATTTCTGACTATTAGGAAGGTTTGTGCCATGTTTGTTATCCTACAGAAAACATATTAAAACAAAAAATATATTTTCCCCCCATCTTTTTCCATTTTCATACATTTTTTAAAATGCTCCAGGGAGCCTCTAGGGTGGTGCTATAGAGCCGCAGGTTGCAGACCCCCACTTTAGATGCCCACTAAGCTAAAGTCTTTGCATTCAACTCCACTTCCGAGGCTTATTTTTTAAGGAAATGTTGGTTTTATTTTGATTTGGTTTTGATTTTTTTTCCCCAGCATCTGATAGATGGTTATAGAGTTTACCACGAGCCTCAATTCATGTCTCTTTCCTCATATAGGACACTGATTCCTCTCTTTGATGGCGATACTGGTCTGCTGGTGCTGGCTGCCATGGTAACGATAATTTACGTCCTCATTTTTGGGAGAGTTTTGTGGTGAAGTGTGCTTAAAAAATCGTTAATGTTCCTCCTTGCAGGGCTACACTGCGGCTGATTGTTTCGAAGTATCCACCTCGGAGCCCTTCCTCACTCAAGGTGATTTTGTTTTTTTTTCCATGGAGTTTATTTACTCAACCGCAGAAAGTTGCAGGCATGACCAAATCCATTTTTGTAATTAACTCTAACGCTCCACTATATGTATATATTACTATAATAATTAAATATATCATCATTCACACATAAATATGTTAGAATAACACATACAATAATAAGCATAGGTTGTATGCCAATATTGTTAATATATTGAGCATTATAATACACTAATAAATAACTATATGTATTCAAGGATTTTGTCACACATTTTTGTGATATTGCAATCAATATGACTTTGAATTGATATTCACTTTTGTAATGTTATTACCTGTTTTATTTCACAAGGTAATGATGATACTTTTAAAAATTGGTATTACAATGTATTATGCATTAGATTGAATATACATATATTCACAATACAGATATATGTTTATAGTATTGCAATTATGTTATTTATGTACCCTGTATAATAAATTACAATACAAATGTAAATATTGCAATCATCTAAAACATGTTTTACAATACAGTAAAAATATAGATAAGGAGAAAATGTATATAAAAATATTTTACTTAATTTTGAAAATGGGTATTACATTATATTACATTGATAAAACGTATCAGATTTAATATTCACATATATTCATAAAATGGGGGTTTTATGGAATTAATTTACATGTATCAATAATTGCAAAAAAATGTAATATGTAAAAATTGTAAAACACGATTTGAGGATGATATTAACCAAGTAAAGAGAAAATATGTATACCTTTACTTTTAATAATGGGTATTACATTGTATTATGTATTAGATAGAAAATGCAGTAGAAAATTGGTGGATATATGTATAGTCATAAAATTTCATAAAATATATATATTAATAATCCATCATAATTTACAAAAAAAAATTAAGAAAGACAATTTTTAAAATGTTGCATCTTACAAATAGATAATGACCCCAATGTATTCTATTCATACCAGTATAATATCTGGTATAAGTACTATTATATGCAATAAAACATTGTATTTGACATATATTTTTATATGTTGTATTATGGAATTAACTATGCTGAATATCATTATTATATTGCATTAAAAATGTAGTATGTAAAAATTGTAAAACACGATTTGAGGATGATATTAACCAAGTGAGGAGAAGATTTGTATACCTTTACTTTTAATAATAGGTATTACATAGTATTATGTATTAGATAGAAAATGCAGTAGAAAATGGGTGGATGTACGTATAGTCTTAAAATTGAATAATATATATATATTAATAATCCATCATAATTTCCAAAAAAATTTTAAGAAAGACAATTTTTAAAATTTTGTATCTTACAAATCAACAATGACCCCAATGTATTATATTCATACCAGTATAATATCTAGTTTAAGTATTATTATATGCAATAAAACATTGTATTTGACATATATTTGTATATGTTGTATTATGGAATTAACTATGCTGAATATCATTATTATATTGCATTTACTAATTGATATGTATATTAATTTACTGATATTTTATGCAATATGTTATCAATGTATACATTATTTTAAATTTTCATTTGTTTTTAATTATTTTATTTATTTCAGGCAATGACATAAAAAAGTACAAAGTTGACAACATATAATAATATAAATGAATATAGTGCAAAAGGTAATGTATAGTATGTAATGCAATAATGTATACATTATTAGTATTACTATCAATACGTTGTTATTTAAATAAAGTTGATGATTACTACAAAATAAGTGTAAAACTAATTATTGGAGACAATAACATTTGAGTTTGTGTTAAAAAAAAACAACTAATTCTGTTACTTCTCTAACAATGTGACTTTTTATTGTAATATAAGTTTGTCTCTATTTTTTTTAGTAAGCCACTGTCTGACCGACTCGTCAACACGCGGCGTCGCCACGGTACCCAAGCTGGCGTTGGACGTCATGTCTTGCGAAGTGATGCGTGTGCTCCAGCTGACGGACAACTGCATCATACCCATCAGCTATCAAGTCCCTCGCAAGGTCTCTTTCTGCACACGTGCGGGTAAACAGTCCCCCACGCTTTGAGGACAGAGTTTTACATCCCGGGTATATTTTTTTGTCAGAGTTCAGGCCACGACTTCCACGCTGACCTTTACCCTGACACGGCGGGTGTGACCCCGGCAATGACCGCTGAGGAGTGGTGGGAGGGAGGAAACAAGCAGGTTTGACAGCTTAGCGCTCTTTCTCCAGTGTGTTTATTGATTAGATTGCTTTAAAAAAAATCATAACAATCAGGTGCAAAGAGTCAGCCTCCATCCAGACAAACAGCCCAAAGCCAAGGCGACGGCAGCCAATCAGAAGCCTGCAAAGAAGGACCTCATCAGTGGGGACACCAAGGTGGGAAATGTGTTTTTAAACCAAGTTTGATACGCTTACAGTCATGGTCAAAAGTTTACATACACTTGTAAAGAGCATAATGTTTTGAGTTTCCAATAATTTCTACAACTCTTATTTTTTGTGATAGAGTGATTGGAGCACATACTTGTTGGTCACAAAAAACATTCATGAAGTTTGGTTCTTTTATGAATTTGTTATGGGTCTACTGAAAATGTGAGCAAATCTGCTGGGTCAAAAGTATACATACAGCAATTTTAATATTTGGTTACATGTCCCTTGGCAAGTTTCACTGCAATAAGGCACTTTTGGTAGCCATCCACAAGTTTCTGGCAAGCTTCTGGTTAAATTTTTGACCACTCCTCTTGACAAAATTGGTGCAGTTCAGCTAAATGTGTTGGTGTTCTGACATAATAATAATAATTAAAGCTGCAAGCAGCGATGGACGGGACCGACTTTGACGGCACATAAAATCCAAACCGGAGCAGTAATTAAAACTCTTTGGTCAACTTTTAATCAGAAGGGTTCAATCTCTCTCCTGTGCTAGTTTGAAGCCGACACAACAAACGCGCTCAGAGGAGATAATGTTTGAAAAAAGGTGACCAGTTTTTACAAAACTTTTGTTTTGAAGGAGGAATTGCAAACTTCCTGTTGATTTTTGCTGGGGGTTGTCAATATATGAAATGAGTTTTGGGGTTGGGTTTTTTATTAGATCGCAATTTTTGCCAGTCCTGATGTGTTTGTCCAGTTTGGTGAGTTTTTAAGCATGTTAAGGGGGTCAAATTACAGCTCAAAGAGGCAAAAGTGAATGTTTTTACTAAACTTTTGTTTTGAAGGGGGAATTGCCAACTTTTTGTTGATTTTTGCTGAAGGATGTCAATGTATGAAATCTAGGTCTAAGTCAAACCTACATAGAGGTTTTTGTTTCATGTCTCTACAAGCAGTTTTGTCTGTGTTTTTACCTAGGGGGCGCGAGAGCACAATTTTGAGTTTTGGGGTTTGGTTTTTTTATTAGATGGCAAATTTCGCCAGTCCTGATGTGTGTGTCAAATATGGTGAGTTTTGAAGCATGTTAAGGGGGTCAAATTACAGCTCAAAGAGGCGGCGGTATAATAATAAAGAATTAAAGCTGGAAGCAGCGATGGACGGGACCGACTTTGACGGCACATAAAATCCAAACCGGAGCAGTAATTAAAACTCTTTGGTCAACTTTTAATCAGAAAGGTTCAATCTCTCTCCTGTGCTAGTTTGAAGCCGACACGACAAACGCGCTCAGAGGAGATAATGTTTGAAAAAAGGTGACCGGTTTTTACAAAACTTTTGTTTTGAAGGAGGAATTGCAAACTTTTTGTTGATTTTTGCTGGGAGTTGTCAGTATATGAAATGTAGGCCTAGGTGAGACCTACATAGAGGTTTTTGTTTTATGTCTCTAAGACATTCCTACTGGAAGTTACAGGCAGTTTTGTCTGAGTTGTCTTCCTTGGAGCAGTTGTGTCTGTGTTTTCGTTCCTAGGGGGCGCTAGAGCGCAATTTTGAGTTTTGGGGTTGGGTTTTTTTATTACATCGCAATTTTTGCCAGTCCTGATGTGTGTGTCCAGTTTGGTGAGTTTTAAAGCATGTTAAGGGGGTCAAATTACAGCTCAAAGAGCCAAAAGTGAATGTTTTATCTAAACTTTTGTTTTGAAGGGGGAATTGCCAACTTCCTGTTGATTTTTGCTGAAGGATGTCAATGTATGTCTCTACGGCATTCCTACCGGAAGTTACAAGCAGTTTTGTCTGTGTTTTTACCTAGGGGGCGCTAGAGCGCAATTTTGAGTTTTGGGTTGTTTTTTTTATTAGATGGCAATTTTCGCCAGTCCTGATGTGTGTGTCAAATATGGTGAGTTTTGAAGCATGTTAAGGGGGTCAAATTACAGCTCAAAGAGGCGGCGGTATAATAATAAAGAATTAAAGCTGCAAGTAGCGATGGACGGGACCGACTTTGAGGGCTCATAAAATCCAAACCGGAGCAGTAATTCAAACTCTTTCATCAACTTTTAATCAGAAGGGTTCAATCTCTCTCCTGTGCTAATTTGAAGCCGACACGACAAACGCGCTCAGAGGAGATAATGTTTGAAAAAAGGTGACTGTTTTTACACAACTTTTGTTTTGAAGGGGGAATTGCAAACTTCCTGTTGATTTTTGCTGGGGGTTGTCAGTGTATGAAATGTAAGTCTAAGAGAGACCTACATAGAGGTTTTTGTTTCATGTCTCTACGACATTCCTACTGGGAGTTACAGGCAGTTTTATCTGTGTTTTCTTCCTAGGGGGCGCTAGAGCGCAATTTTGAGTTTTGGGGTTTGGTTTTTTGATTAGATCGCAATTTTTGCCAGTCCTGATGTGTGTGTCCAATATGGTGACTTTTGAAGCATGTTAAGGGGGTCAAATTACAGCTCAAAGAGGCGGCGGTATAATAATAAAACACTAGAAATACAATAGGGTCCTCTGTCCCACAGGGACTCGGTCCCTAATAAAACGCACAAAATACAATAGGGTCCTCTGTCCCAAAGGGACATTGCGGTCCCTAATAATTAGAGATGTCCGATAATATCGGCCTGCCGATATTATCGGCCGATAAATGCGTTAAAATGTAATATCGTAAATTATCGGTATCGTTTTTTTTATTATCGGTATCGTTTTTTTTGTTTTGTTTTGTTTTATTAAATCAACATAAAAAACACAAGATACACTTACAATTAGTGCACCAACCCAAAAAGCCTCCCTCCCCCATTTACACTCATTCACACTCATTCACACAAAAGGGTTGTTTCTTTCTGTTATTAATATTCTGGTTCCTACATTATATATCAATATAGATCTGTCACACCGCGGTGAGGGATGTCTTGTCTTGGTTTTTTCTGTCTTGTGATTTGCATGTTTTAGTTTGAAAAGTAACTCTCCTCTCGTTTCAGGTCACTTGCCCTTCCTTTTGTGTCATCAGTCTGACGTCATCCCTGTTCCCTGATTGTTTCCACCTGTTCCTTATTACCCTCATGTGTCTTATAAGCCCACTCCTCCCTTTGTTCTGTGCCAGATTGTCTCGTTTATTCGTGCTCTCTAGCATCCGTGTCCATGTCCATGCCTTGCCTTACCTTGCCTCGTCTCGTGCTTATGTTCCTTGATCCTGAATCCCTTCGTTGCTATTTTGAGTTTTCCTTTCTTCCTCCTCAGCAGAGTGATTTTTTGTTATTTAGTTTATTTAGCCGAAGTGATGAGTTATCAGTTATTTTTTATTCTTTCCTCAAATTTTTGAGTGACAATTTTTGTTAAACTTTATTAGATTAGATAGTGGAGAATTTTTCATAGCTGTCGTTTCTTCCTCCTGTTAGAGCGTTTTTTTGTTAATACATTTTATAGCTTATACGGCGCCAATTATAGTTCGTCTTTGATTTTGTGTTTTCGTCCATTCGGAGTGATTTTCGGTTGTTCCTATTTTTTGGAACCTTTTTCGCTGATTAGTTTTTTGGTAAATATATATATTGTAATTCCTTGACTTTGGAGGTGAAAGGAAGCTGTCAAAATAAAAGCCTGTCAAAGTTCCCTAACCTTTTTACCAAGCCTGACAATATCAATACAGTCTGCAAGGGATACAGTCCGTAAGCACACATGATTGTGCGTGCTGCTGGTCCACTAATAGTACTAACCTTTAACAGTTAATTTCACTCATTTTCATTAATTAGTAGTTTCTATGTAACTGTTTTTATATTGTTTTACTTTCTTTTTTATTCAAGAACATATTTTTAATTTATTTATCTTATTTTATTATTTCTTTTAAAAAGTACCTTATCTTCACCATACCTGATTTTCCAAATTAGGCATAATAATGTGTTAATTCCACGACTGCATACATCGGTTGATATCGGTATCGGTTGATATCGGTATCGGTAATTAAAGAGTTGAACAATATCGGAAAATCGAATATCGGCAAAAAGCCATTATCGGACATCCCTAATAATAATAATGAATTTTACTTATAAGGCGCCTTTCTGGGCACTCATGGACACCGAACAAAATCAAAACAATAAAATCAAATTGGATAAAAACAACAACAACAACAAAGATACAGAAGATAAGATGATTACAATGAATAAGCAGTCAGGAATAGGTGTGTTTTGAGTCTTGATTTGAAGAGGGATATTGAGTCTAAGTTAAGAAGGTCTGGTGGTAAAGAGTTCCAAAGATGTGGGGCAGAGCGGCTGAAAGCTCAGGCACCCATGGTGGACAGTTTAAATAAGGGGACAGTGAGATGGATGGATGAAGAAGATCTTAGGGATCGTGAGGGTGTGGCAACATGGAGCAGGTCAGAGAGATATGACGGAGAGAGGTTATGGATGGCTTTGAAAGTGAGGAGAATTATTTTTAAAGTGGATACGATGTTTGATGGGTAGCCAGTAGAGTTGCTGCAGAACAGGGGTGATGTGCTGGATTGAAGGGGTTCTGGTGATTATCCAGGCTGCAGAGTTCTGGAGAAGCTGAAGTTTGTGACATGGACTTGTTTCTTCAGCATTGTACACATGTTTAAGTCAGGACTTTGGGAAGGCCATTCTAAAACCTTAATTCTAGCCTGATTTAGCCATTCCTTTACCACTTTTGACGTGTTTGGGGTCATCGTCCTGTTGGAACACCCAACTGCGCCCAAGACCCAACCTCCGGGCTGATGATTTTAGGTTGTCCTGAAGAATTTGGAGGTAATCCTCCTTTTTTCATTGTCCCATTTGCTCTCTGTAAAGCACCAGTTCCATTGGCAACAGACCCAGAGCATAATACTACCACCACCACACTTGACGGTAGGAATAGTGTTCCTGGGATTAAAGGTCTCACCTTTTCTCCTCCAAACATTTTGCTGAACATTGTGGCCAAACAGCTACATTTTTGTTTCATCTGACCACAGAACTTTCCTCCAGAAGGTCTTATCTTTGTCCATGTGATGTCAGATGAAACAAAAAATTAGCTGTTTGGTATGTGCTCCAATCACTCTATCACAAAAAAAATAAGAGTTGTAGAAATTATTGGAAACTCAAGACAGCCATGACATTATGTTCTTTACAAGTGTATGTAAACTTTTTGACCACGACTGTGTATGTTGTTTTTGTCGAACAGGAGGGGACTCGTGGTTGTTCCACCTCTAGCAGTCCTCTGAGCTCCCCCAGCACCAGTGCCGCCGCATCCCGCTCGCCGTCCTCCACCTCGGGCCTCTCCTCTGGCTTCCTCCCCTCACCAAGTCCCAGCCAGGGGGCCAAAGCTATCCAGAACTTTCTGGGTCTGAACACACACAAGCACACCTGACATACATAACACGGGTGGGCCCGAAACATCCTGCGGGTTCTTTAGTTGATCCCAACAGACAATTTAAATGTTATACCATTATGTATACCGTTATTTTCCGGACCATAGGGCGCACCGGATTATAAGGCGCACTGCCGATGAATGGTCTATTTTTGATCTTTTTTCATACATTCAGATTTTACTTAAATCAATAACGGAGCAGCATCTCCTCATCCGGAAACAACCACACCAGAAATGTGTCCCGTGAAAAAAACGTCTGACCGGAACTCTAAAAACTAAAGTTTCTTGGGTGAATAATGTAAACTCACTACACCGGTATGTTTTAGCGCTTTCAAGGCGAGTTAACTGACAGATATAAGTAAGAACTTTACACTACTTTATATTAGAAATGGAAACAGCGAAGGATGAATGTCACATGAATGTCCCGCTTCCGCCATCCTAGTCGCTGCTGTTGTGTCCTTGGGCAAGACACTTTACCCACCTGCTCCCAGTGCCACCCACACTGGTTTAAATGTAACTTAGATATTGGGTTTCACTATGTAAAGCGCTTTGAGTCACTAGAGAAAAGCGCTATATAAATATAATTCACTTCACTTCACATAACAAGAAGATAGAGAAAAAGAAGAACCTTATCGACTACAAAGGCGAACCCGTGCAATTTTTCAGGACTTATGCAGATCCCAAATACAGATCAGCATGTACCAGAAGGTAAGAAAAGTTGCTTTTGCATAATATTGCGAAACAAAACGCCAGATAAAATGTCTTACCTTATACACAAACCATAATAATACTCCTATGTTGAAGCACATCAAGCGGTGCAGCCTACACTTACCTCTTATGTTTGACTGACATCTACTGGTCACACTTACCATTACACCATGTACCAAACAAAATAGCTTCAAGGTGGGTAAGCTCAACCAAACTTATTCCTTACGTTAGGCGCACCGGGTTATAAGGCGCACTAGCGAGTTTTGAGGGAAAAACAGGATTTTAAGTGCGCCTTATAGTCTGGAAAATACGGTATATATTTTTTGCCTTAGTATTAAGTTCCGCGGGCTGTTGCACTGCAAATACATATTGCCTATGTCAAGTATATTTATTTATTTCTGCCCGACTGAAACCTCTCAAAAATCTCTCACATGGCAATAACTTCTATATCAGATATAATATTATATGTATATAATAATGGTGATTTGGCCTCTGCTGGGCACAGAATGTTATTTCAACAGTAACTTTTAGATAATTAACTGATATGGAGTCACCACTATAGAGTTACTTCTATGGAAAAAAACACAGAGGCTATGTCATCCCTACAAGCCTGTTTTGCAGGTGTCCCTGCACTTCAGAGGATTTTATTGAAGTGACTTCAATAAAATCCCCCGAAAAGCAGGGAAACCTGCGAAACAGGCTTCAGGGTTTTTTATTGAAGTGACTTCAATAAAATCCCCTGAAGAGCAGGGAAACCTGCGAAACAGGCTTGTAGGGATGAAATAGTGCCAACTTTACTGGTTTTGGGTTTTGTACATCTATTGATTTTGGGGGGGTTTCTGTTTAACTTATGGATTCAATGCGCACGCAAATAACCGTATCCTCTTAATTTCAATAATTTAAAAATATGAATTAGTTGTGGGTCTGCTTGTAGACCTATATCAGGGTATTTCTGTTTATTTTATTTTTCAATCATGTTTTATTTCAATTGAATTGGCAATTGTCTATTTAATTGTGTCGCAAAAGCCCTCCGTACTCAGTCTTAGTATAATTATGTTGATGTGTTATATTGCATATTAATGCATGGTAAAAAGCAGTAATAAAACAGGTATATGCGGTGTGATAGGCATAGCGCATGTACTGTAGTGCATTTTATTACCTGCTCAGTGGCCTTGTGGTTAGAATGTCCGCCCTGAGATTGGTAAGTCACGAGGTCAAACCCCGGCCGAGTCATACCAAAGACTAGAGATGTCCGATAATGGCTTTTTTGCCGATATTCCAATATTGTCCAACTCTTAATTACCGATTCCGATATCAACCGATACCGATATATACAGTCGTGGAATCAACACATTATTATGCCTAATTTTGTTGTGATGCCCCGCTGGATGCATTAAACAATGTAACAAGGTTTTCCAAAATAACTCAACTCAAGTTATGGAAAAAAATGCCAACATGGCACTGCCATATTTATTATTGAAGTCACAAAGTGCATTATTTTTTTTAACATGCGGGGGTTGAGTAGGGCGGGTAGTGGGGGGTGTATATTGTAGCGTCCCGGAAGAGTTAGTGCTGCAAGGGGTTCTGGGTATTTGTTCTGTTGTGTTTATGTTGTGTTACGGTGCAGATGTTCTCCCGAAATGTGTTTGTCATTCTTGTTTGGTGTGGGTTCACAGTGTGGCGCATATTTGTAACAGTGTTAAAGTTGTGACCTGTATGGCTGTTGACCAAGTATGGATTGCATTCACTTGTGTGTGTGAAAAGCCGTAGATATTATGTGATTGGGCCGGCACGCAAAGGCAGTGCCTTTAAGGCACGCCTCCAATATTGTTGTCCGGGAGAAATTCGGGAGAATGGTTGCCCCGGGAGATTTTCGGGAGCGACACTGAAATTCGGGAGTCTCTCTGGAAAATCGGGAGGGTTGGCAAGTATGACTGGGAGACGCAACTGCTCTGTACTTCTCCCTACGTCCGTGTACCAGTTCGTACAGCGGCGTTTTAAAAAGTCATACATTTTACTTTTTGAAACCAATACCGATAATTCCCGATATTACATTTTAAAGCATTTATCGGCCGATAATATCGGACTGCCGATATTATCGGCCGATAAATGCCAAAGACTATAAAAATGGGACCCGTTACCTCCCTGCTTGTCACTCAGCATCAAGGGTTAGAATTGGGGGTTAAATCACCAAAAATTATTCCCGGGCGCGGCCACCGCTGCTGCTCACTGCTCCCCTCACATGGGTCAAATGCAGAGGATAATCTCACCACACCTAGTGTGTGTGTGTGTGTGACAATCTTTGGTACTTTAACTTTTAACTTTATTCCGGTGTTTCCTCACTAAACGGAATGTTCTGTGATGCAGGACTCAGCTCCAAGTTCCGTCACATCCAGGGTGCAGTGGCACATCGGGACACGCACATCACCAACATACGAGACCTCAACCTGACCACGCCGGGCGAGTGCGACGGCTTCTGTGTCAACCGCCAGCGCGCTGCTGTGCCCCTCGGCATATCCGGTGGACAGGTCGCCATCTTCGAGGTGGGTCATTGGCAGTGTTGGGACTAAATCTAGTCAATCAATTCATGGTAGCCTAACTAATGACCAGTGTTGGGACTAACGCGTTACTGTAAGGCCATTACTTTCGGCAGTAACTAGTAATCTAACGCGTTATTTTTTATATTCAGTAACTCAGTTACCGTTACTACATGATGTGTTACTGCGTTATTTTACGTTATTTTTAATGTAGTATCGGCTATAAACTGAGAAGATCTGAGTGTGTTTTATTGGAGCGCTGCAAAAGAGGCGACGAGGAATTGGCGTGTGTGTGTGGGGGGGGGGGGGGGGGCGTGTCTGTGTTTACTAACAAGACGTCATGGCGAAGCCCGAAGCCGAGTTTCTTAACATGGAGATATTCTCACTACTTTTCTTTTGTCGCCCACAAAGAAAAGAACATTTTAGTTAAATGTAAGTTGTGTCTTGGATCAAAGATCCTATCCTAGCAATTCAAATCTGCTGAAACAGCTACAAAAGCAACATGCTTCGACAAAGCTAGTAAAGAGAGACACACCTCACCTCCTAAGCAACAGCGGCTGGATTTTAACAAGGCACTGCACACTGAAGGTACACACACTCTGTCAATTCTCTTATATACTCTTTCATTCTAGACTTCTAGAGTGTTTGATTATCACATCACTCTAAATGTATAGACTATAAAGTTCACAAACATAAATAGGGATCCTAGTGGGCCAGGCCAATCTTTCCTTATCTCTAAACTAAAACTGGGGAAATGTGTAGAGTGTTCTGGGCTTCAGACATGATTTTATTTCAACATTCCTTGAGAGAAAAAAAACCCTGGTTAGGCTTTGTGTATGTAGTGTGTGCCTTCCTTGGTTTACAGCCATGTTGTTATTATGCTGTTTGTTACTTATGTATGTTATGTTGCAGCTATTTAAAATAGTTTTGTCAATTTGTTCTGGCCTGAAACAAAATGGCCCTTTGAAACATATCTTTGTCTTTGTGTGTTGTATGTAGACCACATTGCTTAGCAGAGTTCAGTGATGCAAATGCATGTCAAGTTGATCAACAAATTGTATTATTCTCCAGTGCAATAACAGTACTGAAATGAAGGCTAAAAGGGCATTAAAAGGGGCCTTAAAAAAATAAAAAAAATAAAAACAAATATATAAGTAACTAAATAGTTACTTTTCACAGTAACGCATTACTTTTTGGTGTAAGTAACTGAGTTACTTTTGAAATAAAGTAACTAGTAACTGTAACTAGTTACTGGTTTTCAGTAACTAACCCAACACTGGTCATTGGAAGAAATTCAGAAAAATACCACTGTTGGGGATTAAATCATTGTGGTGTTTCTCCAGCGCAATCAGCCCGGAAAACTGCCCGACTCGTCCCTGCCCACCGTCCAGAACTCCGTCAACGTGGTCGACCTTTGCTGGGACCCTTTTGACGTGGACCGACTCGCCGTGGGTGAGTGATTAAACGCCGGTAATATTAGATGATCACCGTGAGTATGACATAATGATAACACAAGTGGTGTGTTAGCTGGTGACGATGCAAAGATCCGAGTGTGGAAAATACCACCCGGCGGCCTCAAAGAGACGCTGACCGAGCCCGAGCTCATCTTGCAAGGTACAGGAACACATGGAGGAATGTGCCGGAACAATGTCTTCATTTGGTTGCGACTCCTCTTGTAGGTCACACGGAGAAAATCTACTCCATCAAGTTCCACCCTTTGGCCAGTGGCCTGCTGGTGTCTTCATCCTATGACCTCACCCTCAGACTGTGGAACATGGAGGATGGGGAGCAGGTGAAGCTCCTCACTGGACACCAGGATCAGGTCAGCCATTTTTAATCTTAATTTCATTTAATCACATATGTTAGGTTTTTCTAAGCGGACTTCTGCTCACCCCAGACTCTTCACTCTCTCACTCTACTGTAGCAGGGGTGTCAAACTCGCTTTCATTGAGGGCCACATCGTAGTTTTTTTTAATTTAATGTTATTTACTTAAAAACAGACATAGTTTTGTATTTCATTATTGTTTCTTTTGTTAATATCAGAGTCCGTTCTGCAAAAATGTCATCCCTCGAAGCACACAGCCTATGGACAGGGACCCACAGTTAAAATATACACTATATTGTAAATCCACCTTTTGCGCTATGGTGTGGATGAACTTGACTGGCCTGCACAGAGTCCTGACCTGACCTCGATAGAACACCTTTTGGATGAATAGAACGAAGACTGAGAGCCAGGCCTTCTCCACCAACATCAGTGTGTGACCTCACCAATGCGCTTTTGGAAGAATGGTCGAAAATTCCTATAAACACACTCCGCAACCTTGTGGACAGCCTTCCCAGTAGAGTTGAAGCTGTTACTTTTAGATAACCACTATGGAAAAAACACAGAGGCTTTTTCATCCCTGCAAGCCTGTTCTTCAGAGGATTTTATTGAAGAGCGGGGAAACCTGCGAAACAGGCTTCAAGGGTTTTTATTGAAGTGACTTCAATAAAATCCCCTGAAGAGCAGGGAAACCTGCGAAACAGGCTTGTAGGGATGAAATAGTGACAACTTCACTGGTTTTGGGTTTTGTACATCTATTGATTTTTGGGTGATTTCTGTTTAACTTATGGGCTCAAATAACTGTATCCTCTTAATTTCAATAATTTAAAAATATGAATTAGTCGTGGGTTTGCTTGTAGACCTATATCAGGATATTTCTGTTTATTTTATTTTTCAATCATGTTTTATTTCAATTGAATTGGCTATTGTCTATTTAATTGTGTCGCAAAAGTCCTCCGTACTGAGTACTCACAAAGCAAGGTCCATAAAGACATGGATGACAGAGTCTGGTGTGGATGAACTTGACTGGCCTGCACAGAGTCCTGACCTGACCTCGATAGAACACCTTTGGTATTAATTAGAACGGAGACTGAGAGCCAGGCCTTCTCGACCAACATCAGTGTGTGACCTCACCAATGCGCTTTTGGAAGAATGGTCGAAAAGTCCTATAAACACACTCCGCAACCTTGTGGACAGCCTTCCCAGAAGAGTTGAAGCTGTAATAGCTGCAAAAGGTGGACCGACATCACATTGAACCCTATGGGCTAGGAATGGGATGGCACTTCAAGTTCATATGTGAGTCAAGGCAGGTGGCCAAATACTTTTGGCAATATATTGTACATCATCATATAATATACAAAATACAATACAATACATTTCAAAATCTACCCACCAAATACTCATTTATAATTTCATTTATAAATAAAAAAGGAATCTTTAAATCCACCAAATCAGTCTGAATATCCTATTATACAAATTTGATTAAAAGGTTGCATCTTGAAGATCTGCGATAATCTCATCATACATACAGAGGTCAGGACCAAAATTATGCCACTAATGTGAATGTGTAGTAGTGTTGTCCCGATACCAATATTTTGGTACCGGTACCAAAATGTATTTCTATACTTTTCTGTACTTTTTGGTACTTTTTCTAGATAAAAGGCACCACAAAAAATTCCATCCATCCCTCCATCCATTTTCTACCGCTTATTCCCTTCGGGGTCGCGGGGGCTGCTGGAGCCTATCTCAGCTACAATCGGACGGAAGGCGGGGTACACCCTGGACAAGTCGCCACCTCATCGCAGGGCCATATTTATTTTAACAAAAAATCTTATGGTACATTTAACATATGTTTCTTATTGCAAGTTTGTCCTTAAATAAAATAGTGAACATACAAGACAACTTGTCTTTTAGTAGTAAGTAAGCAAACAAAGGCTCCTAATTTAGCTGCTGACATATGCAGTAACATATTGTGTCATTTATCATTCTATTATTTTGTCTACATTATTAAGGACAAGTGGTAGAAAATGAATTATTAATCTACTTGTTTATTTACTGTTAATATCTGGTTATTTAGGTAGACCGGTACTTTTTAGAGGCGGTATAGTACCGAATATGATTCATTAGTATCGCGGTCCTATACCAATACCGGTATACCGTACAACCCCAGTAGCAGGTGTGTCAAACTCACTTTCATCGTAGTAGTGTTGTCCCGATACCAATATTTTGCTACCGGTACCGATACCAAAATGTATTTCGGTACTTTTCGATACTTTTCTAAATAAAAGGGGACCACAAAAAAATGGCAATATTGGCTTTATTGTAACAAAAAAATCTTACGGTACAGTCAACATAAGTTCCTTATTGCAACCCCTGATCATGATGCGCGTATCTTCTGTACGGATTTGCTTTATGAAAGAGAAGTGTGGGATACTTCTTCTGTTGCTTTATTCGTGTTTAACTTTATTCAATATTTGGACATATTTTGTGTTTGGCGCAATTGTGGGGAAAAGTCAAAAATACAAACAAAAATAGTGAAATCAACAGAAATAATACAGTACTTGCAATGATCATTAACACACTATAATTGTAATTCAGGATTTGATATTGATATCGGCCCAATATCAGCAAAAAAACAACAACAAAAAAACAAGTATTGCATCTACGATCTCAGATATAAGCTTCGATACAAGCAGTCCTGCAGCGTGTTATCTTGTGCAAAGTTGGACAGTTATCATTTAAATAGTGTTGTCCCGATACCAATATTTTGGTACCGGTACCAAAATGTATTTCGGTACTTTTCCATACTTTCCTAAATAAAACAATTAAACAAATTGCATTATTGGCTTTATTTTAACAACAAAATCTTAGGGTACATTAAACATATGTTTCTTATTGCAAGTTTGTCCTTAAATAAAATAGTGAACATACAAGACAACTTGTCTTTTATTAGTAAGTAAACAAACAAAGGCTCCTAATTTAGTCCGCTGACATATGCAGTAACATATTGTGTCATTTATCATTCTATTATTTTGTCAAAATTATTAAGGACAAGTGGTAGAAAATAAAATATTAATCTACTTGTTCATTTACTGTTAATTTACTTTCTCTTTTAACATGTTCTATCTACACTTCTGTTAAAATGTAATAATCACTTATTCTTCTGTTGTTTGGATACTTTACATTAGTTTTAGATGATACCACAAATTTGGGAATCGATCCGATACCAAGTCATTACAGGATCATACATTGGTCATATTGAAAGTCCTCATGTGTCCAGGGACATATTTCCTGAGTTCATTTTCACTTGTAAAGCATCTTAATTATGTTTAACTGTGGTTGTGCCATTTATTCTTAATCTATAATTACATATGAATTAATTGAAGTTAATTTATATGGATTTTGGCAATGGCACAATGGAATGAGTCCAAAATATTCACATTGTCAAAGAAGCGTCCTTACAGTATTGAAACGTGACCAAAGCGTCATCTACTGGTCAGGTTTGAAAATGCAGTTCCAATCCTAACCTTTATAAGCTTGCACACCCATCCATCCATCCATTTTTCTACCGCTTGTCCCTTTCAGAAACAACAATTAAAAAAAACTCAATGCAACTAACACTACAAACTATGTATTGAATGAATGTGATTTACATTAGGGTTTGAATAACTGTAGATAAGTACAAAACAATGTGGCAATCAAAGATGATTATAATACATGAAAGTCTATCAGCAATGTGCTATTTTTTTGTTGAAGTGAAGTACAGTTATTTGTAGGTAAACAATACAGCAGTTTCCATTTTGCTGATGAAACGAATAACATTTTTAAACGGTCAATATTTATTCAAAACAGACATTTTCTGTGAATGTAAATTAATCAATTTCATTGCAAAGTTTATTGAACCGGTCCCTTAGTGACGATCAAAAATAGCAAAATTAGAAATTGTAATAAAAAATGTGCACACTTGTATGTATGATGATCACAGGCTCTGATTGTTGCACAATCAGATAAAGAGATGTGAACCTTAAAATAGCTCACGATTTGATTTGATTCCGATATTTTGGGGTGTCAATTATATTCAGATTCATGATTCAAACCGATTCTCGCGTTTTTTATTTGGTATGAAAATTATAATAAAACTTTTTCCAAACAGGCTACAGGATACAAACGCCCCTCTAGGCAGCGAGTAAGCGCAGAGATGGCCTAAAAACATTTTTTTAAATAGATTAAAAATATGTATTTTTATTTTTTTAATCGATTCTTGAAAATTATGAATCGATTTGAATTAGGAATAAATAAAAATCGCTATTGAAATGTGAATTGACTTTTTTGAGCACCACCGTCAGATAATATCAAAGTTTAAAATACACTATATCGCCAAAAGTATTTGGCCACCTGCCTTGACTCACATATGAACTTGAAGTGCCATCCCATTCCTAACCCATAGGGTTCAATATGATGTCAGTCCACCTTTTGCAGCTATTACAGCTTCAACTCTTCTGGGAAGGCTGTCCACAAGGTTGCGGAGTGTGTTTATAGGAATTTTCTTCCAAAAGCGCATTGGTGAGGTCACACACTGATGTTGGACGAGAAGGCCTGGCTCTCAGTCTCCGTTCTAATTCATCCCAAAGGTGTTCTATCGGGTTCAGGTCAGGACTCTGTGCAGGCCAGTCAAGTTCATCCACACCATGTTTTAGACTTAGACTTCCTTTTTATTGTCATTCAAATTTGAACTTTTCAGTACAGATAAGAACGAAATTCCGTTACATTAGCTCATGGTAGTGCAGGATAAATTGGGTATGGACCTTGCTTTGTGCACTGCTGCACAGTCATGTTGGAAGAGGAAGGGGCCCGCTCCAAACTGTTCCCACAAGTTTGGGAGCATGGAATTGTCCAAAATGTTTTGGTATCCTGGAGCATTCAAAGTTCCTTTCACTGGAACTAAGGGGCCAAGCCCAACTCCTAAAATACAACCCCACACCATAATTCCTCCTCCACCAAATTTCACACTCGTCACAATGCAGTCCGAAATGTACCGTTTTCGCGGCAACCTATCCTATCACAGTTCCACGCTGGAAATCATTGAGCTTTTGAGAGCGGCAACATTCTTTCACAAATGTTTTTAGAAACAGTTCCCATGCCTAAGTGCTTGATTTTATACACCTGTGGCCTGGCCAAGTGATTTATATATTTATTTAAATGTATTGATTAGGACACCTAATTCTGTAAATTTGTGATAGGGTGGCCAAATACTTTTGGCAATATAATGTATATTCATTTGAATGCAGGACAAATTGAAAGATCAAATACATTTATCAAAAATGATGACTTCCTTGTTTGATTAACATTATTTTCAGGCTTTTGTGGACCAATAAAATGATGTGGTGGGCTTTGAGTTAGACACCTATCAACAATTATGTGGCTGGACAGGACAAATTAAGTTAAAAATAAGAAATAAGAAAAAATTCAAATACATTTGACACATTAGTATACTATTTATTGTGTAAATGCTCCAAAGCATTCACACATATGGTTTTATACACCAAAATTCATCTATTTATTATTATTATTCAACTTATTATTATTATTATTCTCGAGATTTTAGCACGCTCTACCTTCCACATTTTTCACCCAATTCAAACCGTTCCAACTTCAAACTGTTCAGCCTATTCAGGAATCGCAGGCTTTCCTTTGACAAATTCCCCAAATTCTCAGATTTCCCAGAATTCCAAGTTTCCCGGTGACATTTTTTCCATTCAAAATGAATTGGCCATTTTTCAAACTACCACCATTTCCACATTTCTCAACCGATTCAAACCATTCCACCTTCAACACATTACACCATTCTGGAAATTCAAACTACCCTTTTTTCTAAGTTAAAAAAAATTCCAGGATTTTCCAGAATTCCTGGTTTTCCAAAGCCCTATTTCCACCCTTTTTTCTGGCGACTACTCCTTCCACATTTTTCAACGCATTTCAACCGTTCTACCGTCCAAACATTCCTCTTAATCAGGACAAAAAACAAAGTTGTTTTTTGAACCGGAAAAATTCCTGGTTTTCCCGAAATTCCAGGAATTCCATAATACCATTTCTCAATTCAACATGTTACTACTTCAACATTTCTCGACCGATTTGAAAAACTTCAACACCAACCATTTCAACCCATTCAGACCATTCAATTTTTTTTTACCATTTTCAAAAAAATTCCCGCTTTTCCAGAAATGCCCAAATTTTTGGGAAATTCCTATTGAAATGAATGAGACATTCTTCAAAGTTCCACAATTACCACATTTTTCATCTGATTCAAACTGTTCCAACTTCAAACTGTTCAGCCTATTCGGGAATCGTAGGCTTTCCTTTGACAAATTCCCCAAATTTCCAGATTTTCCAGAATTCCAGGTTTTCCGGGACATTTTTCCCATTCAAAACTGAATTGGCCATTTTTCAACCGATTCAAACCATTCCACCTTTAACACATTCCACCATTCTGGAAATTCAAACTACCCTTTTTTCTAAGTTAAAAAAAATTCCAGGATTTTCCAGAATTCCTGGTTTTCCAAAGCCCTATTTCCACCCTTTTGTCTGGCGACTACTCCTTCCACATTTTTCAACGCATTTCAACCGTTCCACCGTCCAAACTTTTCTCTTAATCAAGACAAAAAACTAAGTTGTTTTTTGAACCGGAAAAATTCCTTGTTTTCCCGAAATTCCAGCAATTCCGTAATACCATTTCTCAATTCAACATGTTGCTACTTCAACATTTCTCGACCGATTTGAAAGACTTCAACACTAACGATTTCAACCCATTCAGACCATTCAAGATTTTTACCATTTTCCCGAAATTCCCAAATTTGGGGGAAATTCCCATTGAAATGAATGGGACATTCTTCAAAGTTCCACAATTACCATATTTTTCATCTGATTCAAACTGTTCCAACTTCAAACTGTTCAGCCTATTTTGTGGGCTATTGCGGGCTTTCCCTTGACAAATTCCTAAAATTCCCAGATTTCCCAGAATTCCAGGTTTTACGGGACATTTTTCCCATTCAAAAATGAATTGGCCATTTTTCAACCGATTCAAACCATTCCACCTTCAACACATTCCACCATTCTGGAAATTCAAACTACCCTTTTTTCTAAGTTAAAAAAAATTCCAGGATTTTCCAGAATTCCTGGTTTTCCAAAGCCCTATTTTTACCCTTTTTTCTGGCGACTACTCCTTCCACATTTTTCAACGCATTTCAACCGTTCCACCGTCCAAACATTTTTCTTAATCAGGACAAAAAAACAAAGTTGTTTTTTGAACCGGAAAAATTCCTGGTTTTCCCCAAATTCCAGCAATTCCGTAATACCATTTCTCAATTCAACATGTTACTACTTCAACATTTCTCGACCGATTTGAAAGACTTCAACACTAACCATTTCAACCCATTCAGACCATTCAAGATTTTTACCATTTTCCCGAAATTACCAAATTTTTGGGAAGTTCCCATTGAAATGAATGAGACATTCTTCAAAGTTCCACAATTCCCACATTTTTCATCTGATTCAAACTGTTCCAACTTCTAAATATTCAGCCTGTTCAGGAATTGTGTGCTCTACTTCAACAATTCTAAAAAAAAATTCCAGGATTTCAGTTCAACTTCAGCATTGGAGCATTCACGCGCAATTCCTTCAGGAATTGCCTCATCTAGTTGTCTTTATTACTCTATTTACCTTTACTGTATTTCTTGTACTGCTGCCACCTGAATAATGGGAATAAATAGATTTTTATAATTATCTTTTTTTTTTTGCTCAGGTGTTCTGCATGGCTTGGAGCCTGAATGGCAAGCTGCTGGCGACCGTGTGCAAAGATGGAAAAATTCGCATCTACGACCCCCGCAAGTCCACTGCACCCGTGCAGGTTGTCGCACATGATTATGCTCAGATGTTTTCACACATACAGTGAACATATTTTTGTTATGTCTAGGAGGCTCCAGGTCCCGAGGGCCACAGAGGAGCTCGTGTGGTGTGGGTGTGTCAGGGCAAGTACCTGCTGGTGTCTGGATTTGACAGGTAAATGACACAAAGTGGACGTAATTGTTATGCAATTAGTGTTCATACGCTATAGTGCCAAAAGTATTTGACCACCTGCCTTTACTCACTTATGAACTTGAAGTGCCATCCCATGGAATCGTCCAAAATGTTTTGGTATCCTGGAGCCTTCAAAGTTCCTTTCACAGGAACTAAGGGGCCAACTCCTGAAAAACAACCCCAGACCATAATTCCTCCTCCACCAAATTTCACACTCGGCACAATGCAGTCCGAAATGTAGCGTTCTCCTGGCAACCTCCAAACCCAGACTCGTCCATCAAATTGTCAGATGGAAAAAAGTGATTCATCACTCCAGAGAAGGCGTCTCCACTGGGGCGGTACAGCTCGGTTGGTAGAGTGGCCGTGCCAGCAACTTGAGGGTTCCAGGTTCCATTCCCGCTTCCGCCATCCTAGTCACTGCCGTCGTGTCCTTGGGCAAGACACTTTACCCACCTGCTCCCAGTGCCACCCACATTGGTTTAAATGTAACTTAGATATTGGGTTTCACTATGTAAAGCGCTTTGAGTCACTAGAGAAAAGCGCTATATAAATATAATTCACTTCACTCCACTGCTCTAGAGTCCAGTGGTGACGTGCTTTACACCACTGCATCCGACGCTTTGCATTGATGTGTGGCTTAGATGCAGCTGCTCGGCCATGGAAACCCGGTCCATCAAGCTCTCTGCGTACTGTACGTGGGCTAATTGGAAGGTCACATGAAGTTTGGAGCTCTGTAGCAACTGACTGTGCAGAAAGTCTTTCCCTCTCTGTCAGTTTACGTGGCCTACCACTTGGTGGCTGAGTTGCTGTTGTTCCCAAACTCTTCACTTTTCTTATAATAAAGTTGACTTTGGAAATTTAGGAGCGAGGAAATTTCACGACTGGAAAAGACTGAGAGCGACCCATTCTTCCACAAATGTTTGTAGAAACCGTCTCCATGCCTAAGTGCTTACTTTTTTATGTAGCTGCAGTGAGAGAGTCCTCTACTTGTACTCCGCCGTCTCCTTGTCCTCTGGAGTGGTGGCAAGCGTCTCCTTAGACGTCTCCCCCTCAACGCTGATCCCTTTTTACGACCCCGACACCAGTGTGGTCCTCCTCACTGGGAAAGTAAGGAAGAATCGCCGTCAAAAGGAGAGCGTTATTGAAATATTAAAGAGTTGTGTTCATCATTCAGGGGGACACCAGGGTGGTGATCTATGAGGTCCTGCCTGAAGAGCCTTACTTCCTGGAGTGCTGCAGTTTTAACAGTCCTGAGCCGCATAAGGTACGATCCACGTCATTCACACTCTCCCAGCTTTTGGGATCACTTTAAGTCAGGGATATTCATTGAAAATGTTTTGGGGGCTACATTTACAGAAAGTTAAGGACCAAGGGAATGGCGAACCAGCGTCCTCTACAGTAGTATATATATATATATATATTAGGGATGTCCGATAATATCGGACTGCCGATATTATTGGCCGATAAATGCTTTAAAATGTAATATCGGAAATTATCGGTATCGGTTTCAAAATTATCGGTATCGGTTTCAAAAAGTAAAATTTACGACTTTTTAAAACGCTGCTGTGTACACGGACGTAGGGAGAAGTACAGAGCGCCAATAAACCTGTATGGCAACAGCAATACAGGTCATACTGAGGGTGGCCGTATAAACAACTTTAACACTGTTACAAATGTGCGCCACACTGTGAAGCCACACCAAACAAGAATGACAAACACATTTCGGGAGAACATCCGCACTGTAACACAACATAAACACAACAGAACAAATACCCAGAACCCCTTGCAGCACTAACTCTTCCGAGACGCCACAATATACACACCCGCTATTCCCTACCCCCCCACCCCCCAACCCCGCCCAC
This sequence comes from Nerophis lumbriciformis, assembly GCF_033978685.3. Classification (NCBI taxonomy): domain Eukaryota; kingdom Metazoa; phylum Chordata; class Actinopteri; order Syngnathiformes; family Syngnathidae; genus Nerophis; species Nerophis lumbriciformis. The sequence goes on from NC_084569.2 coordinate 14,664,195, forward strand.
CTCAAACTCTTCATGCTCTCTCAGGGAGAGCATGTCCCAAATTCCAAGCTGCTGTTTTGAGGCATGTTAAAAAAATGTATGCACTTTGTGACTTCAATATTAAATATGGCAGTGCCATGTTGGCATTTTTTTCCATAACTTGAGTTGATTTATTTCGGAAAACCTTGTTACATTGCTTAATGCATCCAGCGGGGCATCACAACAAAATTAGGCATAATAATGTGTTAATTCCACGACTGTATATATCGGTATCGGTTGATATTGGTATCGGTAATTAAGAGTTGGACAATATCGGATATCAGCAAAAAAGCAATTATCGGACATCTCTCATTAAAATGTCAATGCAATGATCTGCCAATGTGTTTACAGTGGTCCAAGTTCTTCTATACAACAGGAGCACTTTAGTGTGTTTAGAAATTTGCTCCAAATATGTTTGTCTCCCAAGTTTTGAACAGAGCTCTGGGGCCGGAATGGTGTCATTTTTGATTTTGCCCCCCGGGCAGCCAGTTGAATAGCCCTGTTTCAAAGTAACGCTTGTGTTTATGCCGCAATGCTGCAGGGCTTGGCCTTCCTGCAAAAGTCTGAGTGCAACGTGCGTGAAGTGGAGATAGCTGCAGCGCTGATGCTGACCAAGACCTCCTTGGAGCCTGTGGTCTTCAAGGTGCCACGGGTCAAGGTGAGACCTCATGGACACATGGGAATTCTGCAGCACATCATACGGCAACATTCTTAAACATTTTAGGTGGAATGTGAGGCCAACTAAAGGTGTCATGATGCATGTGAATTTAGGGTTACACTGGTTCAAAAGGAACTAACCAAACCCTGGTGTGCACAGAGGGGTCTCAGTCCATTTTCAAGTGGACTCTGGTGTGATTTGGTTCACCTGAGCTCAAATGTGAATGCAACAAACATACCAGTTTTAACAGACTCAAAGCATCAGATGACAGATGAAATTTCACGAACAAATTCCCTTTATGTGTTTTTCTCCTGAAAATGAATCTGGCAGTCATTTTCCATAATATTCATTAGTTTTTGATAACTAAGTACAAACCCCAAAACCAGTGAAGTTGGCACGTTGTGTAAATGGTGAATAAAAACAGAATACAATGATTTGCAAATCCTTTTCAACCTATATTCAATTGAATAGACTGCAAAGACAAGATTTTCGAACTGTTAAACTTTGTTATTTTTTGCAAATATTAGCTTTTTTGGAATTTGATGCCTGCAACACGTTTAAAAAAGCTGGCACAAGTGGCAAAAAAGACTGAGAAAGTTGAGGAATGCTCATCAAACACTTATTTGGAACATCCCACAGGTGAACAGGCTAATTGGGAACAGGTGGGTGCCATGGTTGGGTATAAAAGCAGCTTCCATGAAATGCTCAGTCATTCACGAACAAGGATGGGGCGAGGGTCACCACTTTGTCAACAAATGCGTGAGCAAATTGTCGAACAGTTTAAGAACAACATTTCTCAACGAGCTATTGCAAGGAATTTAGGAATGTCACCATCTAAGGTCCGTAATATCATCAAAAGGTTCCGAGAATCTGGAGAAATCACTTGAATGCCTGTGACCTTCGATCCCTCAGGCAGTACTACATCAAAAAGCGACATCAGTGTGTAAAGGATATCACCACATAGGCCCAGGAACAATTCAGAAAATCACTGTCAGTAACTACAGTTTGTCGCTACATTTATAAGCGCAAGTTAAAACTCTACTATGCAAAGCGAAAGCCGTTTATCAACAACACCCAGAAACGCCGCCGGCTTCGCTGGGCCCGAGCTCATCTAAGATGGACTGATGCAAAGTGGAAAAGTGTTCTGTGGTCTAACGAGTCCACATTTCAAATTGTTTTTGGAAACTGTAGACGTCGTGTCCTCCGGAACAAAGAGGAAAAGAACCATCCGGATTGTTATAGGCACAAAGTTCAAAAGCCAGCATCTGTGATGGTATGGGGGTGCATTAGTGCCCAAGGCATGGGTAACTTACACATCTGTGAAGGCACCATTAATGCGGAAAGGTACATACAGGTTTTGGAGCAACATATGTTGCCATCCAAGTAACGTTACCATGGACGCCCCTGCTTATTTCAGCAAGACAATGCCAAGCCACGTGTTACATCAACGTGGCTTCATAGTAAAAGAGTGCGGGTACTAGACTGGCCTGCCTGTAGTCCAGACCTGTCTCCCATTGAAAATGTGTGGCGCATTATGAAGCCTAAAATACCACAACGGAGACCCCCGGACTGTTGAACAACTTAAACTGTACATCAAGCAAGAATGGGAAATAATTCCACCTGAAAAGCTTCAAAAATTGGTCTCCTCAGTTCCCAAATGTGAGTGTTGTTAAAAGGAAAGGCCATGTAACACAATAGTAAAAATGCCCCTGTGCCAACTTTTTTAAATATCTTGTCTTTGCAGTGTATTCAACTGAATATAAGTTAAAAAGGATTAGCGAATCATTGTATTCTGTTTTTATTTACGAATTACCCAACGTGCCAACTTCACTGGTTTTGGGTTTTGATGTTTAATGGGGGCATTCCACAGCAAACTCTTCCAAACATCCGCCATGCTTCTCTATTGTTTCTCCAGAAAGAGTTTTTCCAGGATGATGTGTACCCAGACACGTCCGTGTGCTGGGAACCGGCACTGACCGCCTCGGCCTGGCTGGGCAACATTGACGCAAAGCACAAAAAGATCAGCCTCAGGCCTGCCGACATGACGCCCGGTACGACACACACCTTAAAGTGTAGAATCTTCCGGCTTTAAGTGTGACATGTGGATGTGTTGCTAGTGAGCGAAGCCCCCAAAGAGACCCCAGTGAGGAAGTACATGCCCTCTTCTTTCTACCTGGAGGAGAAGACTGATGAACAGAAGAAAGAGGAGGTGAGTGTGTGTGGTCATGTGTGTATGGAATTGATGCTGGGTTAAAAACTTCAGAAGAACAACTCTGGTTGTAGGCAACCTCTTGATGTCGTTTTCTCCCTTAATTAACTCCACAAGATGCAACTTTGTTAAATTGTTGTTGTTAAACTGCTCATGTAAAACTTTTACAAAAGCACAATAAACCCATCAGCTAACTGAACTCCTTATCGTTATTTTGCTGCTGTGCTGCAGAATACACAGTGGAACCTTGATTTTTAATTGGTTTTTGAGCAGGGTTCTGTTGCGTTTTGGACCAGTTGTTCCTCCCAGGGAGGAAGTCGCTCCCAAGCTCTTTACGACACTTAAAGCTGAGTTGAAAAACCACCAGAGACAGAATAGGTATTTTGTAATATATTTGCAAAGCTTTGCAGATATACGTTGAGACCAGTCCAGCATAGAACATTCAATTGCGCCGCTAAGATGGTCTGCCCCCCGAAAAACCCTCTTCCCTCTTAAGTCCCTGGCAGTCATGTCTCTCTAGCCAAAACAAATGTCCATTATCTCTCTCTCTAACATTCCTCACTTCAAGGTCAAGCACACAGTTTTGCAGACAACCAAAAGACCACATTTGGAAGAAAAACACTAGCTGTTTTGTAACATGAAAATGAATTTAAAAGAAGTAACACTTAAATTTTAAATATATGTAAATATCTGCCTCCGACAGTTCCTAAATAGAAAAGTTGATGTATTGAAGCAAATTTTTCTCGATACGGGGTCTCCAACAGAGGTGGGTAGAGTAGCCAGAAATTGTACTCAAGTAAGAGTACTGTTACTTTAGAGATTTATTACTCAAGTAAAAGTAAGGAGTAGTCACCCAAATATTTACTTGAGTAAAAGTAAAAAGTATGTTGTGAAAAAACTACTCAATTACTGAGTAACTGATGTGTAACCTGTTCGCTTAATGATGACGACATCAAATAATGCACAAAAACATAAAAATAGCAATGAGCAAATTCAGAGCCAGGAATATCTCTTAAGCAACTAAAACAATAATATATATTAAATAATAATACATTAACATAAAAAATAACTTAACATCACCATAAACTTAGTAGGCAGAGATTACAAAGGAAAATAACAAGTTAGCCTTTACGCAAACCATAAACTGATAGGTGTGGGCTGCACCTGGGAACACACTGTGCACTTCTGATTGGTGTTTCTACGCATGCGTGAGTGTGTGTGCGACTGTGCGTGTGAGTGTGTGTGTCTCTGTCTGTCTATGAGGCTGCAGTGCGTTAATAAATGTCCCCACCCGATGTACATTTGACAGTGATTCATAGCAGGGAAGCTAACATCAGCCTACGGTGACAGCCAAAATATCTACTAACGTTACTTACTGCGATGTGCTTCCTCAAATTTGACGTTGAGTTCATGTAAGCTTAAGCAGTTTGATTGGTGAAACGGAGTCAAACGTCACCAGTGACTGCATTTGATTGGTGAAACGCAGGCATGCGATAGATCTTACTTTGAAGGTCTGTCTGACGAACCAAAACAAACAAAGCGTGCATTAACAGATCGATGAAAATCAGTAGCGAGCAGTGTTGGGTTAGTTACTGAAAACCAGTAACTAGTTACAGTTACTAGTTACTTTACTTCAAAAGTAACTCAGTTACTAACTCAGTTACTTACACCAAAAAGTAATGCGTTACTGTGAAAAGTAACTATTTAGTTACTTCTTTTTTTCCCCCTTTTTTTAAGGCTCCCATTAATGCCCTTTTAGCCTTCATTTCAGTACTGTTATTGCACTGGAGAATAATACAATGTGTTGATCAACTTGACATGCATTTGCATCACTGAACTCTGCTAAGCAATGTGGTCTACATACAATACACAAAGACAAATAAATGTTTCAAAGGGCCAATTTATATCAGGCCAGAACAAATTGACAAAACTATTTTAAATAGCTGCAACATAATGGCACTTTAACTTTAACTTTAAGTAGATAGGATCTTTGATCCAAGACACAACTTACATTTAACTAAAATTTTATTTTCTTTGTGCTCGACAAAAGAAAAGTATTGAGAATGTCTCCATGTTAAGAAACTCGACTTCTGGCTTCGACTTAGATATTGGTTTCACAATGTAAAGCGCTTTGAGTCACTAGAGAAAAGCGCTATATAAATGTAATTCACTTCACTTCACTCTGGTCTCCAACCAGCTTGTTGATTTTGAGAAGCTCACTAAAGAGTCAAATAATATATTTTAAAACTCTTCAGTATTTGTAGAACTGTTCAATTCAGACATTATGCCGCCATTTAATTAATGAACTAAATGCACTGTTTGATCGGAGATCTGCTTCCTAATTAAAGATCAATTGAAAACAGAGCCCAACATGTCCCCTACAGAGGGTCCCACTCAAATATTAACACTGAATTACCGTATTTTCAGGACCATAGGGCGCACCGGATTATAAGGCGCACTGCTGATGAATGGGTCTATTCAGGTATTTTTTCATACAAAAGGCGCACCGGATTAAAAGGCGCGTTAAAGGGGTCATATTATGATTTTTTTTCCAAATGGAAAACACTATCTTGTGGTCGACATAACATGTAATGGTGGTTCTTTGGTCAAAATGTTGCATAGATTATGTTTTACAGATCATCTGACAGTCACTTCATAAGCGCCGTTTTGTGGGCGGTCTTATTTACGTGGCTCACCTTCGGCAGCGTCTTCTCACCGTCATCTTTGTTGTAGCGGTGTAGCGTGCAAGGACGGGGGTGGAAGAAGTGTCAAAAGATGGAGCTAACTGTTTTAATGACATTCAGACTTCAATCAATAACGGAGCAGCATCTTCTCATCCGGAAACAACAAAAAAAACATCCGACCGGAACTCTCTAATAACTAAAGTTCCTTGGGTGAATAATGTAAACTCACTACACCGGTATGTTTTAGCGCTTTCGTGGCGAGTTTACTGACAGATATAAGTAAGAACTTTACACTACTTTATATTAGAAATGGCAACAGCGGAGGATGAATGTCACATAACAAGAAGATAGAGAAAATGAGAAGCTAATCGACTACAAACGTGGAAGCGCACAATTTTTCAGGATTTATGCAGATCCCAAATACAGATCAGCAGGTACCAGAAGGTAAGAAAAGTTGCTTTTGCATAATATTGCAAAACAAAACGCCAGATAATATGTTTTACCTTATACACACACCATAATAATACTCGTATGTTTAATGCGCCGACAATCCATCAAGCGGTGCGGCTTCATAGCTTACCAAAGACGTACTAAAACATTTTGATAGATTTTTGAGCGCCGTGTGTAATGTTCTATATTTTCAATGCGACATTTAAAATGTTGGTGTTGTTTACTTGAGTCATAATGCCATCATATTGCAGTCTACTCGTATCTCTTGTGTTTGACTGCCATCTACTGGTCACACTTATCATTACATCATGTATCAAATAAAATTGCTTCGAGGTCGGTAAGCAAAACCAGAATTATTCCGTACATTAGGCGCACCAGGTGTGCTGTCGAGTTTTGAGGGGAGAAAAATAATTTAAGTGCGCCTTATGGTCCGGAAAATACGGTATATGTAACCTACTTACAGTGGACAACATTGTCAAATGATATGAAACAATGTGTTAATCACAAAGATTATTATTTATTTATCACATTAGTCTTAGGCTTAGGCCAGGCTGATTAAAAAATTAAGTATTAACCAAATTACTGCATAAAAATTTACATAAAATTATGTTGTGCTAAAAACAAAAACAAATTAAAAATTAACATATTTCGTTATTAAACTGTCAATAACATTTAAGTGCAAATGAAAATATAGCTTTACAACTTTAGTCATATTTTTTGCACTCAAGAAACTTGTCTTTGACTTTAGCTCCAGACTTCTTCTGTTTGTTTGATATTGTCATTATTAGCTAGGGCTGCAACACCTAATCGATTAAATCGATTAAAATCGATTGTAAAAATAGTTGGCGATTAATTTAGTCATCGATTCGTTGGATCTATGCTATGCGCATGCGCAGAGGCTATTTTTATTTTATTTTATTTTATTTTATTTTATTTTTTTAATAAACCTTTATTTATAAACTGTAATATTTACAAACAGCTGAGAAACAATACCGTAATCATAATAAGTATGGTGCCAGTATGCTGGGTTTTTTTTCAATAAAATACTGGAAAGGATATAAATGTAGTTTGTCTCTTTTATCCGATTATTAATCGATCAATCAAAGTAATAATCGACAGATGAATCAATTATCAAATTAGTTGTTAGTTGCAGCCCTATTATTACCACAGGTAGTGGAGGAAAAGCGTATTACAACTACTGCTAAGGCCCATACGAATCACAGCTGAGATATAGACATTTTTTGGCAGCCCTATGGTTAATATACACATATTTAAAATGTTGCCATTCATATAAATAAATTGGCCTTGGCCCTATAGTTAATAAACCCTTATTTTAAATATTGTCATTTATATAAATAAAAACCCAAAATCCTTTATTTCTGTCAAACTAGCTCTGACCAGTCCTTTTAGCAATTTGTGATGTTGCGATCGTGCAAATTCAACTAATCACAAATTCAACTAATCACCGCACATTATGCACGGTCTCGCAACTTTTTCCGAGAAGATAACCTGCCACTTGTGGCCAACAGCCTTTGGCAGTGTTTTCCTATTTAATTTTAATTATTATACTTATTAGTTATAACTAATTAAAATAGTACAGTATTTTGACAATGAACTCTCAATACAGCCATTTGATCTGTGTGGTATAAAACGAATAAAACATCAATACAGTATTTGTTGGAAAAAAAATTGAAATCCTGCATTTAAAGGAACTCTTAAAACATTAATACCAAAACCATAAAATCACAAGTTGATTCAACTTTTCCGTAACTTCCTAAAAAGCTGACACAAATTTAGGCATTTTAGGCCGTGGCAAAGACCAAAAAAAGCCCACAAAATCCTCAGTTGGTTCTTTCTTTCTCTTTTTTTTTTTTGTTTCTTTTTGGAATGCTGCTTATGGCACAGGGGTGGGACCAGACGAGCTCTGCTTCTTTCAACTCCTTTTGTGTGCTTGTGAAGTTTTAACTTGTTCCAATAATTTAAAACATTTGTATGCACGAACAACACTTAAGACCTTTAGTATATCTGTATGTGGAATTTAATTAGGGAATGGATTACGTAAAGAAATCAAACAATGTGTACTAACATGATCCTATTTAAGAAACTGGTCAAACTCAAAGTGTTTACAAAGTACAAAGAAGAAGAACCATGATAAACATTCTGTACTTAATAATCTTATTTATCTCACTATATGAAATACAACTTACTTCACTATTTTTTATATATTTATTTATTTGTTTATGTTACAAAACCCAAAAGCATTGAAGTTGGCACGTTGTGTAAATGGTAAATAAAAACAGAATACAATGATTTGCAAATCCTTTTCAACTTATATTCAATTGAATAGACTGCAAAGACAAGATATTTAATGTTCGAACTGAGAAACTTCTTTTTAATTTAATGGCAGCAACACATTGCAAAAAAGTTGGCATAGAGACATATTTACCACTGTGTTACATGGCCTTTCCTTTTAACAACACTCTATAAACGTTTGGGAACTGAGGAGACCAATTTTTGAAGGTTTTCAGGTGGAATTATTTCCCATTTTTGCTTGATGTACAGCTTAAGTTGTTCAACAGTCCGGGGTCTCCGTTGTGATATTTTACCCTTCATAATTCGCCACACACTTTCAATAGGAGACAGGTCTGGACTACAGGCAGGCCAGTCTAGTACCCGCACTCTTTTACTACGAAGACACGCTGTTGTAACACGTGGCTTGGCATAGTCTTTCTGAAAAAAGCAGGGGCGTCCATGAAAAAGACGTTGCTTGGATGGCAACATATGTTGCTCCAAAACCTGTATGTACCTTTCAGCATTAATGGTGCCTTCACAGATGTGTAAGTTACCCATGTCTTGGGCACTAATACACCCCCATACCATCACAGATGCTGGCTTTTGAACTTTGCGCCTATACAGTAACAATCCAGATGGTTCTTTTCCTCTTTGGTCCAGAGGACACGACGTGCACAGTTTCCAAAAACAATTTGAAATGTGGACTCGTCAGACCACAAAACACTTTTCCACTTTGCATCAGTCCATCTTAGATGAGCTCAGGCCAAGTGAAGCGTGTCTGGGTGTTGTTGATAACTGGCTTTCGCTTTGCATAGTAGAGTTTTAACTTGCACTTACAGATGTAGTGACCAACTGTAGTTACTGACAGTGGTTTTCTGAAGTGTTCCTGAGCCCATGTGGTGATATCCTTTACACACTGATTTCGGTTTTCCTGAGGGATCGAAGATCATGGACATTGCCGCTTATATGCAGTGGTTTCTCTAGATTCTCTGAACCTTTTGATGATATTACTGACCGTAGATGGTGAAATCCCTAAATTACTTGCAATAGCTGGTTGAGAAATGTTGTTCTTAAACTGTTGGACAATTTGCTCACGTATTTGTTCACAAAGTGGTGACTCTCGCCCCATCCTTGTTTGTGAATGACTGAGCATTTCATGGAAGCTGCTTTTATACCCAATCATGGCACCCACCTGTTCCCCATTAGCCTGTTCACCCGTGGAATGTTCCAAATAAGTGTTTGATGAGCATTTCTCAACTTTCTCAGTCTTTTTGTCCACTTGTGCCAGCTTTTTTGAAACATGTTGCGGGCATCAAATTCCAAATGAGCTAATATTTGCAAAAAATAACAAAGTTTACCAGTTCAAATGTTAAATATCTTGTCTTTGCAGTCTATTCAATTGAATATAAGTTGAAAAGGATTAGCAAAATATTGTATTCTGGTTTTTTTTTTACGATTTACACAAGGTGCCAACTGCACTGGTATTGGGTTTTGTATTATTTGTGGAGTATATTGTGAATAAATTGAGAACAGGAAGTGAACAAAAGTGTTAGCAATTGTTATGTAATGGAAAAGGGGTAGGATTAAATAAGCTTTGCTTCTTTCTACTCCTTTTCGAACATGTTGAAAAGAGAATCTGGAAATTGTGATGTATCATGTTGTAATTGCATATATGATCGAAATAAACTCAAACCATAACCACAATCAAATCAAATAAATTGACAGAAAAAAAATGTATACATTGAAAAAAAAAAATACTACAATACAAAATGCAGATGAACAGAATGTTGTTGTTTTTTTAAACAAAAAGTAAACAATACCAACATTAAACTGCTTAGTGGCCTTGTGGTTAGAGTGTCCGCCATAAGATTGGGTTCAAACCCTGTCCGAGTCATACCAAAGACTATAAAAATGGCACCCATTACCTCCCGGCTTGGCACTCAGCATCAAGGGTTGGAATTGGGGGTTAAATCACCAAAAATGATTCCCGGGCGTGGCCACCGCTGCTGCTCTTTGCTCCCCTCACCTCCCAGGGGATGGAACAAGCGGATGGGTCAAATGCAGAGGACAAATTTCACCACGCCTAGTGTGTGTGACTATCAGTGGTACTTTAACTAACTTTAATTTCGTTAATGTTCTGGTAAAACAATCGTCTTCCCTTTTGTTAGGGTTGAAATAAGATTGGAAAATAAACGTAACAAAAATGAGTTATGAGGTCATTTTAATTTAATAAAAGTAGAAGAAAAAAGGTTGAGATACCCCTGTTTTAGACTGTACAGAGTGTACCGCAGTGACGTGCAGTCACTAGAGGCAGGTGAGGCGGGGCCTCACCTGCCATCATGGAAAGAAAAAAAATGTAAAAAGAAAGAAAAAAAATTAAATTGTTATATGTATCCAGTGATTATACTATAAAGTTATTTTCCATTTAACTTCACCAGTTTTAGATTATTTTTATTCAAAATCGCTGAATTTTCACATTTGCCGTTCAAATACTGAGAAGAGACGGTGCGGTGAACAGCAGCCAGTTGAGGCACGTCACTCAGTGCCTCAACATGGATTGCGCAATGACTCGGCTAACTGCTGGCCTGCTGTGCAGTGAGACTGTATTGCTATATGAATTATATTATACATTTCCATAGTTTAGTTAGCTGAGGTATATAATGTACAGTGTATTTTGTCAACAACTGTATGTGTGTAAAGTATTTCTTGTGCTGAGCGATCATAAAACGGCTGCAAAAGACGCACTGGCTGAGGCTCGCCTCCTGCACCCCCGCCGTAGAATTGTTGTATCAACTAAAGCCCACACTTAAACTTTTCACGTGCAAGATTGAATCTATTTTAAAAAATTATTTCATAAGAAGCCAAAAAGTGCAAAAACAATAATGTTGGTGTTGGAGGAGTTGTGAATGACTGCAGGGGCACAACATTAGATACACCTGCAGACTGCAGGTGTACCTAATTCACAACTCCTCCAACACGAACATTATTGTTTTTGCACTTTTTGGCTTCTTATTAAATAACTTTTGTAACCTATTTTCATGGGCTTTCCTCTTTGTGATGTTAAGTTCCTGTTATGCGCTGTTATACAGTATATGCCTTGAGCTCTTATTTTGAAGGCGCTAAGAGCGGAAGTGATGTCACGTTGTGGAGGTTTTTGAAAGAAGGTAAATAAAGTGGTCCTCGTGTAAACTGGAGCCTCCGTGTTTGTTATTTTGTAGTTTCATACAGTATAGGCGACATTTTTAAACCCTCGGTTACACTTTTTTAAATAGATTCAATCTTGCACGTGGAAAGTTTAAGTGAGGGCTTTAGTTGCGGCGCATGGACTTAATTTCTAAGGTAAGACCATAATAACGTTTTTTTATTAAATGTGCTTTTTTGTGTGCTACAGTTTGTATGTGTAAAGTTAAAGTTAAGTTAAAGTAGCAATGATTGTCACACACACACTAGGTGTAATGAAATTTGTCCTCTGCATTTGACCCATCCCCTGGTTCACCCCCTGGGAGGTGAGGGGAGCAGTGGGCAGCAGCGGCGCCGCGCCTGGGAATCATTTTTGGTGATTTAACCCCCAATTCCAACCCTTGATGCTGAGTGCCAAGCAGGGAAGAATGCTGGTATGAGCTTTTAAACATAACCCGTTAACTGCTGCCAATCAAATGGTGAATAAGATACTCTTTAGGGTTCATATGTTTGTAAATCTGACTGTGATGAAGTCAGTGCCTCACCAGCCATCAACCTCACCGCACGTCACTGGTGTACCGTATATGTATATTTATCTTAACGTTGAATGTACCGTATTGCATCGCAGCTCCTGGTTGCCATGGTCGCCAAGCTGGGAAACATGGACGACCCGCTACCGCAGGAGTCCTTCGAGGGGGTCGATGAGGACGAGTGGGTGAGTGGACGCGTAAAAGTGAGGACGAAAGTGTCCATTTTTCATCATGTCTACTTCTCTCTTTTTTTGCTCTTCCAGGATGATTAAAAGTGAAGAGGGGCCCCAATGTAAAGTCGTGTACGTGCTAACACCCACACACTGTATCACTCCAAGGAATCTGCACCATTCAAAATGGTCATTGAATCTCTCTGCTGTCTTTATATAAACCTTATGGATTGTTCACGTCTTAAATGTGCAACAAAACATTCAGGGATAAAAAACAAAAACAACAACAATAACTTCTTTGAAATGTGCGGGTGCCACATCATTAGGTACACAATCCAAGATGTTTACTATTCCGGATGTGTCTTTATTGTTATACTGCTTGCTTTTTTCCTAACACTCTTATTATGTAAGCACAATATATGAAACATGTTTTTATGTCAAGGATACAACAGGGTTCATATTTGGCTGAACTGGAATTTTTTTTTTTATCGAAGGTATTTCAATTCTATTGCTGTTGTATTTGTACCATTTATATATTTTCTACATTGGGGGATCTTCATTAACTGTAGTTTGGCTCGAGAGGACCTTTTTAACGGGACCACTTCTTTACTCAACATTTAGTGTACTTTCTTTGTGGGATCTTTTTTACATGGGTGTTTCTTGATATGCAACCACACGGTAAAATGACAGTGTTAGTACGAAACCCAAAACCAGTGAATCGTGAATAAAAACAGAATGTAATGATTAGTAAATCCTTTTCAACTTATATTCAATTGAATAGACTGCAAAGACAAGATATTTTTTTTCTGTAAATAATCATTAACTTAGAATTAATGGCAGCAACACATTGCAAAAAAGTTGGCACAGGGGCATTTTTACCACTGTGTTACATGGCCTTTCCTTTTAACAACACTCAGTAAACGTTTGGGAACTGAGGAGACCAATTTTAGAAGCTTCTCAGGTGGAATTATTTCCCATTCTTGCTTGATGTACAGCTTAAGTTGTTCAACAGTCCGGGGGTCTCCGTTGTGGTATTTTAGGCTTCATAATGCGCCACACATTTTCAATGGGAGACAGGTCTGGACTACAGGCAGGCCAGTCTAGTACCCGCACTCTTTTACTATGAAGCCACGCCGTTGTAACACGTGCAGAATGTGGCTTGGTATTGTCTTGCTGAAATAAGCAGGGGCGTCCATGATAACGTTGCTTGTATGTAACCTGTATGTACCTTTCAGCATTAATGGTGCCTTCACAGATGTGTAAGTTACCCATGCCTTGGGCACTAATACACCCCCATACCATCACAGATGCTGGCTTTTGAACTTTGCGCCTACAACAATCCGGATGGTTCTTTTCCTCTTTGGTCCAGAAAACACGACGTCCACAGTTTCCAAAAACAATTTGAAATGTGGACTTGTCAGACCACAGAACACTTTTCCACTTTGCATCAGTCCATCTTAGTTGAGCTCGGGCCAAGCGAAGCGTTTCTGGGTGTTGTTGATAAATGGCTTTTGGAATGTGGACTCGTCATCCTTGTTTGTGAATGACTGAGCATTTCATGGAAGCTGCTTTTATACCCAATCATGGCACCCACCTGTTCCCAATCAGCCTGTTCACCTGTGGGGTGTTCCAAATAAGTGTTTGCTCAACTTTCTCAGTCTTTTTTGGCCACTTGTGCCAGCTTTTTTTGAAACATGTTGCAGGCGTCAAATTCCAAATGAGCTAGTATTTGCAAAAAAATAACAACGTTTCTCATTTCGAACGTTAAATATCTTGTCTTTGCAGTCTATTCAATTGAATGTAGGTTGAAAAGGATTTGCAAATCATTGTATTCTGTTTTTATTTACCATTTACACAACGTGCCAACTGCACTGGTTTGGGGTTTTGTAAAATACAATGAAGCCATGACAAATTACGCATCTTATAACCTCTGATGGACTGAATTAAAGCCAGCTGTTCAGTCATATGCATGTGAACTGCAGGTGTCCTCGGTGTTTGTGCAATGATTTTGCTGTAAGGTTCAATGTATTTACTTGTGCTACCCAAATGCCACACTTAATCATGTATGGATATTAACAGGAAAATATGAATAGGTGTAAGATATGTTTTTTCCTACATTGACTTACATTAAACACATTTTGACCAATTTTATGTTTGTTGTTGTTATTGAAACTGTGGTGGGCTCTCCTATTTCAGGGGATGAGATTGCTGACGTAGTTAAAAAGCTCCTCGGTGGCAAGGCCCCACGGGTGGATGCGATCCGCCCGGAGTTCCTTAAGCCTCTGGATGCTGTGGGGCTGTCTTGGTTGACAAGTCTCTGCAACATCGGGGGCGGTACCTATGGATTGGCAGACCGTGGGTGGTGGTTCCTCTCTTTAAGAAGGGGAATGGATGCTGTACATGTAAACCAGTGTTTTTCAACCAGTGTACCGCGGCACATTAGTTTTCCAACCTTTTTTGAGCCAAGGCACATTTTTTGCGTTGAAAAAAACCTGGAGGCACACCACCAGCAGAAATCATTAAAAAACGAAACTCAGTTGACAGTAAAAAGTCGTTGTCGCAATTGTTGGATCTGACTTTAAACCATGGCCAAGCATGCATCACTATACAGTTAGGTCCATAAATATTTGGACATTGACACAATTTTCAGTATTCCAGCTCTGTACAACACCACAATGGATTTGAAATGAAACAATCAAGATCTGCTTTAAGTGCAGACTTTGAGCTTTAATTTGAGGGTATTTACATCCAAATCAGGTGAACGGTGTAGGAATTACAACACCTTTTATAAGTGCCTTCCACTTTTTAAGGGACCAAAAGTAATTGGACAAACTAATATAATCATAAATAAAATTGTCATTTTTTAATACTTTGTTGCAAATCCTTTGCAGTCAATGACAGCCTGAAGTGTGGAACACATAGACATCACCAGACGCTGGGTTTGGTCCCTGGTGATGCTTTGCCGGGCCTCTGCTGCAGCTGTCTTCACTTCCTGCTTGTTTTTTGGGCATTTTCCCTTCAGTTTTGTCTTCAGCAAGTGAAATTCATGCTCAATCGGATTCAGGTCATGTGATTGACTTGGCCATTGCAGGACATTCCACTTCTTTGCCTTAAAAAACTCTTTGGTTGCTTTCGCAGTATGCTTGGGGTCATTGTCCATCTGCATTGTGAAGCGCCGTCCAATGACTTTTGAAGCATTTGGCTGAATATGAGCAGATAATATTGCCCCAAACACTTCAGAATTCATTCTGCTGCTACTGTCAGCTGTCACATCATCAATAAATATAAGAGATCCAGTTCCACTGGCGGCCATGCATGCCACTACCACCACCGTGCTTCACTGATGAGGTGCTATGCTTGGGATCTTGAGCAGTTCCTTCCCTCCTCCATACTCTTCTCTTTCCATCATTCTGCTACAAGTTGATCTTGGTCTCATCTGTCCATAAGATGTTGTTCTAGAACTGCACAGGCTCTTTTACATGTTTCTTGGCAAACTCTAATCTGGCCTTCCTGTTTTTGAGGCTCACCGATGGTTTACACCTTGTGATGAACCCTCTGTATTTCCTCTGGAGAAGTCGTCTCTTAATTGTTGACTTGGACACAGATACACCTACGTCCTGGAGACTTTTCTTCATCTGGCCAACTGTTGTGAAGGGCTTTTTCTTGACAAGGGAAAGGATTTTTCTGTCATCCACGACACTTGTTTTCCATGGTCTTCCAGGTTTTTTGGTGTTGCTGAGCTCAGCAGTGTGTTCTCTCTTTTTAAGAATGTACCAAACAGTTGATTTGGCCACACCTCATGTTTTTGCTATCTATCTGATGGCTTTGTTTTGATTTTTCAGCCTAATGATGGCTTGCTTCACTGATAGTGACAGCTCTTTGGACTTCATATTGAGAGATGACCTCCCCAGATTCCAAATGAATATACCACACTTGAAATGCCATCTAGGCCTTTTATCTGCTCTTTGTAAATGAAATAAATGGGGGAAAAAACAAGGGAATAACACAAACGTGGCCATGGAACAGCTGTGTAGCCAATTGTCCAATTACTTTTGGTCCCTTAAAAAGTGGAAGGCACATATAAAATGTGTTGTAATTCCTACACTGTTCCCCTGATTTGGATGTAAATACCCTCAAATTAAAGCTCAAAGTCTGCACTTAAAGCAGATCTTGATTGTTTCATTTCAAATCCATTGTGGTGTTGTACAGAGCTGGAATACTGAAAATTGTGTCAATGTCCAAATATTTATGGACCTAACTGTAGCTCTTGTCTCAAAGTAGGTGTACTGTCACCACCTGTCACATCACGCCCTGGCTTATTTGGAGTTTTTTGCTGTTTTCCTGTGTGTAGTGTTTTAGTTCTTGTCTTGCGCTCCTATTTTGGTGGCTTTTTCTCTTTTTTTTGGTATTTTCCTGTAGCAGTTTCATATCTTCCTTTGAGCGATATTTCCCGCATCTACCAATCAAGAATATTTCAGTTGTTTTTATCCTTTGTGGGGACATTGTTGATTGTCATGTCATGTTGGGATGTACATTATCTTTACTCCACATTAAGTCTTTGCTGTCATCCAGCATTCTGTTTTTGTTTACTTTGTAGCCAGTTCAGCTTTAGTTTAGTTCTGCATAGCCATCCCTAAGCTTTAATGCATTTTCTTAGGGGCACTCACCTTTTGTTTATTTTTGGTTTAAGCATTGGACACCTTTTTACCTGCATGCTGCCTCCCGCTGTTCACGACATCTACAAAGCAATTAGCTACCGGCTGCCACCTACTGATATGGAAGAGTATTACACGGTTACTCTGCCGAGCTCTAGACAGCACTGACACTCAACAACAACACATCATTTGCAGACTATAATTACTGTTTTTTTCTTTTTAACCCAAATAGGTGAAATTAGATCATCTCCCACGGCACATCAGACTGTATCTCACGGCACAGTGGTTGAAAAACACTGCATTAGTGTACCGTGAGATATTGTTTGGTGTTTTTTGCAAACCAATAATTATAATCCGCAAACAATGTGCCGTTATAGTGTCTGGAGATCAGCAGAGTAACCATGTAATACTCTTCCCTACCAGTAGGTAGCAGCAGGTAGCTCATTGCTTTGTAAGCCTACTTTGAAACAAGAGAACTAATGTAGACTGACCATACGTCCTCTTTTCCCCGGACATGACCTCTTTTGCAGTGCTGTCCGGGCGGGGTTTCTTAAATGCCTCAAATGTCCGGTATTTTGAGTTAAGGTTGCGTGTATTTTCAATGTACGTCCAGGGTTAAGAAAGGGTTAAAAACAAAACAAATTGTGAAGGTGTGCGCACGCAGCAACATTCGTGAGGGAGGGGCAGATACAGAGAGCGAGACAGTCGAGAGACAGACAGGACACAAGAGGGAAGCCGAAACGTAAATGCAACTTCACGGATGATTTGCGGGAAAAGTATCTGTGTTTTCGTCCTGGCCGTGACACATGGAAAGCAGAATGCAGTGTGTGCAAAGCAGGAACGTATGTATCTGTGGCAAATAAAGGGACCAACGATCTACAAGCCCATATCGACACTACAAAGCACAAAACAGCTGTGCAGGGCGAGAGCTTGTCTGCTATTTTTTGTTTGAATTTAATTAACTTGTTTTGAGGCATTATTTATGTTTAGATTATATACAAGAGGTCATTTTGAATATTTCTACCTCCGCACTTTTTTCCAAAACTGTGAATGTTACAGAATTTAAGTGTGCCTTATTTTGTTATACTGCCAAGCAGTGTTGGCGTTAATGCACTTTTTGCGTCTTTTTAACGCATTGAAATCAGAAAAGACGCAGATTTTTTTTTTTTTTTTTTTTTTTTTTTTTTTTTTTTACCATTTGTGGCCCACAGCTAATGTTTTAAAGGCCCACGGCACATTCTAAAAAATACTATTAAAATAAACAAAAACCTAACAAAAGTGAAATAAAAAAGCTTAAAGGTGAAATGTAATTTAGAAAAAGTTGCAATGTTGACTAA
Organism: Nerophis lumbriciformis; assembly: GCF_033978685.3. Lineage (NCBI taxonomy): Eukaryota > Metazoa > Chordata > Actinopteri > Syngnathiformes > Syngnathidae > Nerophis > Nerophis lumbriciformis. The sequence goes on from NC_084569.2 coordinate 14,682,378, forward strand.
TAAAACAAAGCTGTTTTTTTTTCTTTCAAACGGTCATTGCTCAAAACATAATATTGAATCAAAATCAATGTTATTATGAATTATTGACCTATCCAAAGTTCCGATTATTTCACATCAAATATTCCACTTTGAAAAATATTTGTGGTGGAAGATTTTGCATATTTTGTGTGTTTGCCATAAAAAAACATAGTTTTGTTTGACAAAAAAGGGCGTAAAACAAACAAACAAAAAAACAACATAAAATTAAAGCTGCAAGCAGCGATGGACGGGACCGACTTTGACGGTACATAAAATCCAAACCGGAGCAGTAATTAAAACTCTTTGGTCAACTTTTAATCAGAAGGGTTCAATCTCTCTCCTGTGCTAATTTGATGCCGATACGACAAACGCGCTCAGAGGAGATAATGTTTGAAAAAATGTGACCGGTTTTTACAAAAATGTTGTTTTGAAGGGGGAATTTCAAACTTCCTGTTGATTTTTGCTGGGGGTTGTCAATATATGAAATGTAGGTCTAAATGAGACCTACATAGAGGTTTTTGTTTCATGTCTCTAAGACATTCCTACTGGAAGTTACAGGCAGTTTTGTCTTGAGTTTTCTTCCTATGAGCAGTTGTGTCTGTGTTTTCTTCCTAGGGGGCGCTAGAGCGCAATTTTGAGTTTTGGGGTTGGTTTTTTTTATTAGATCGCAATATTTGCCAGTCCTGATGTGTGTGTCCAGTTTAGTGAGTTTTGAAGCATGTTAAGGGGGTCAAATTACAGCTCAAAGAGGCAAAAGTGACTGTTTTTAGTAAACTTTGGTTTTGAAGGGAGAATTGCCAACTTTTTGTTGATTTTTGCTGAAGGAAGTTAATGTATGAAATCTAGGTCTAAGTCAGACCTACATGGAGGTTTTTGTTTCATATCTCTACGACATTCCTACCGGAAGTTACAAGCAGTTTTGTCTGTGTTTTTTCCTAGGGGGCGCCAGAGCGCAATTTTGGGTTTTGGGGTTTGGTTTTCTATTAGATGGCAATTTTTGCCAGTCCTAATGCGTGTGTGTCAAATATGGTGAGTTTTGAAGCATGTTAAAGGGGTCAAATTACAGCTCAAAGAGGCGGCGGAATAATAATAATAAAGCCTTACAATAACAATAGGGTCCTCTGTCCCAAAGGGACATTGCGGTCCCTAAAAACTAACATTTTCAAATGAGGGATAGATCTGAAGTTGATGTAGACTCCAGAGATTTAAGCGTTAAATATAAAATGTATGTATGCCCTGGCACACCATTATCATCATTTCATGACCCAAGCAAAACACTTTTTACACTTTTATACTGAAATAAATACACCTACAACTTATTAAATAAAAACATAGAAAAAACTACCAGCAGCGGTAAAGTTTAGATCCATGAAGGAAAGAAGAAAGTGAATGAATGTTTATAACTGAATACATTTACATATGTATCCAAATTTGTTTTCTTTTTCTTATTATTTTTGGTTTAATGAATTAAGTAACGTTTATGACAACCTTTTTCCAAAACACAATATAGAATGTGAGCTATAACAGGATAATGCATACATTTGTCATTTGTTTTCAAAACGCTTACAAAAAAGTGGGACCCCAAAAATTTACTGTGGGACCCCATTTTTATGACTTGATGGGGTCCCTGGGATGATTGAGGGGGGGTTCCCTCAATCATTAGGAGATTTTCTCCTGATGATTGAGGGAACCCCCCCTCATGAAACAGGCCTGTAGAGATGAAATAGTCTTGTGATTTTTTTCCCACACATACATATATATATATATATATATATATATATATATATATATATATATATATATATATATATATATATATATATATATATATATATCTACATCCTGAAAATATGCAAACAAAACTGTGTTTAGATAATTGATACATCAAACTTGCATAAATAGATATTAAGGAATATAACATAACTCGGCTTCTGAGAGTTTCAAAATGTAATGAATAAAATGCTAAAGTTGTTGATAAACAAGCAATTATTTTAATAATTAAATATGGTCATTTTAAATGAATTATTATGATAATTTAAAATCAATTATTTCAAATATGTTTATTTTAATGTATAATTCTATGGCTGGATGTAATAAGGAGTCACGAAAAAATACAAATAAAAATACAATTAATTTTGATGTTTTTAGCAAAATAAAAAAAATAAAAAATGTATTTAGTTTTTTTTTTTTTAATTAATAAATATATTTATTTTTAGGTAAAATAAGCATAATAATACAATTTACTGTATCTCTAGTCTGGATGATTTAGTTCTTGTCACCCTGTTGTCCTCCCGTCATGAAAAAAGACTGTCCTCACTCAGGTCCGCATGGAGCTGGAGGGAGCGTGGCTTCCAGTTCCGGCTGAAAATCGGGAGATTTTCGGGAGAATATTTGTCCCGGGAGGTTTTCGGGAGAGGCGCTGAATTTCGGGAGTCTCCCGAAAAATTCGGGAGGGTTGGCAAGTATGTGGTAGCCTAACTAATGACGGTTATGGTTTGAAGTCATATCGAACAATTGCGTCAGGTATTTGATGAGAACGACTTTATATTGTCAATATGGGCTATTGAGTTTCTTTTATAATATTTTCTGCTGGTGGTGTCAGTCATGTATTGGTTACTCGGGTCACAGGACAATACCGGAACCATTGTAAGGGTAACTTAAGGGTGGGGGACACAGGATATGATGACATGTGTTGTGTGTTGGACCATAGACATCTTATAAGTCAGTGTTTTTCAACCACTGTGCCGCGGCTTAGTGTGCCGTGAGATACAGTCTGGTGTGCCGTGGGAGATGATCTAATTTCACCTATTTTGGGTAAAAAATATTTTTTGCAAACCAGTAGTTATAGTCTGCAAATGATGTGTTGTTGTTGAGTGTCGGTGCTGTCTAGAGCTCGGCAGAGTAACCGGGTAATACTCTTCCATATCAGTAGGTGGCAGCAGGTAGCTAATTGTTTTGTAGATGTCGTAAACAGCGGGAGGCAGCGTGCAGGTAAAAAGGTGTCTAATTCTTAAACCAAAAATAAACAAAAGGTGAGTGCCCCTAAGAAAAAGGCATTGAAGATTAGGGAAGGCTATGCAGAACGAAACTAAAACTGAACTGGCTACAAAGTAAACAAAAACAGAATGCTGGACGACAGCAAAGACTTACTGTGGAGCAAAGACGGCGTCCACAATGTCCATCCGAACATGACATGACAATCGACAATGTCCCCACGAAGAAGGATAAAAACAAAGTAGATGCGGGAAATATCGCTCAAAGGAAGACATGAAACTGCTACAGGAAAATACCAAAGAAAGAGAAAAAGCCACCAAAATAGGAGCGCAAGACAAGAACTAAAACACTACACACAGGAAAACAGCAAAAAAAACTCCAAATAAGTCACGGCGTGATGTGACAGGTCGTGACAGTACACCTACTTTGAGATAAGAACTATAGTGATGCATGGTTGGTTATATTTGAATTCATATCCAACAATTGCGACAACGGCTTTTTACTGTCAACTGAGTTTCGTTTTTTAATGATTTCTGCTGGTGGTGTGCCTCCGGATTTTTTCAACGCAAAAAATGTGCCTTGGCTCAAAAAAGGTTGAAAAACACTGTTATAAGTAGACGCAGCATTGAGTGCTAATGCCTACTGGGGCTGACGAGACGCGGGGCCGCCATCTTGGAGTGGTGATCCGCTCCACTCAGTGCATTTCATTTGGCAGGAGTAATGAACTGTCAGCACATTTAATTCATTTTACCTCACTGAATACCACAGATTTTCACGCGTTTTTTTGTCATACGTGTAGCTATGATAAAGGAGACATGTTTTGGCGTGTTTTATTATTCATAGTTTGATTAACAGTAATAGAATATTCTTATATGCTATAAGTGACCAGACGTCCGAGATCAAAACTGGGAATATAATCCCAGAGAAGGGGGAAAAAACGGTCATCTTTTTTAAAATTCAAGAAACAATATGATTAGGTTGTATATATACATGCGTATATCCTACATAAACAATGTATGAATACATTAGATATCTATATATCTTAGAGACCTATAGACTGTATCTGTTGCTGCAGCAGCAGAGGGTTTATTCTGTCTTGACACTTTCACTTTGTGTTACATTCTTCCCTTAAGTGATCATGTTTACAGTGATTGTTTTATATGTATGACTAAATTTAGGCCTGTATAATACTGTCTAGCCACTGTCCATCTGATTGTTGGTGGCATTGGTGGTATAGTGGTTAGCATAGCTGCCTTCCAAGCAGTTGACATGGGTTCGATTCCCAGCCAATGCATGGCTTGATCTATTTTTACCATGAATTGATTTACTTGGACCCCGACTTAAACAAGTTAGAAAACTTATTCGGGTGGTATTAGTGGTCAATTATACGAAATTTGTACGAGACTGTGCAATCTACTAATAAAAGTTTCAATCAAATCAATCAATCACCCCCCCCACCCACCCACACCCACACACACACACAATCTGGACTGTGGTCCTAACCTTTACCCCTGTTAGCTTTTACAATCTTTATCTTCATCATTTATTTCAACTTTATGTTATTCAAGTATGACATTTTAAAATTGTATTAATTTCAATGACAAGCAATTCTATTATGGTCATACTCTTGTTTGCTAGCGGCTACGATTTCAGTACTATTGAAGATCTTTGCTCTGTGGAAATATTATTTTCACAAAATACAACCAATAGTACCTTAATGTTCAATCTTACTTGTGAAAAGTAATACTCCGATTCCTATTTTCAACAGTCCGCTCATTTGAGCAGGAAAACGCTGAACACCAGCCCGGCATCTTTGTTTTTTTGGGGTTTTTTACTTAAATCAACATAGAAAAAAACACACGATTCACTTTCAACTAGTCGCATCAACCCAAAAAAAAAAACCTCCCTCCCCCATTCACACTCATACACACCCACTCACACAAAAAGGGGTTGTTTCTTTCTGCTACCAATATTCTGGTTCCCACAACATGGACAACACTTCTGCAAGGGACACAGTCCCTGAAGCACACTTGATTGTTTGTGCTGCTGGTTCACTAACATTTTCATTTAATTACTTTTTTTTTTTTTTAATGTAATTATTTTTATATTGTTTTACTTTCTTTTTTTATCCAAGAAAATATTTATTTATCTTATCTAAAAAAAAATAAAAAAAAATAAAAAAAAGGGACCTTATCTTCACCAGACCTGGTTGGAAATGAAATTAGCTTCGTTTAAAGGTTTTTTTTAAAACCAGGTCCAGTCCAGATAATGTCCAAGTTGGGTTCAGCAACACACACCTTCATTCATGTACACTGAAAAAAATAAAAAAAATAAAATAGAAACATTTTGCATCTTTGTTTTCTACCTGTCAACTGTGAGTGAATTATATTTATATAGCGCTTTTCTCTAGTGACTCAAAGCGCTTTACATAGTGAAACCCAATATCTAAGGTACATCTAAACCAGTGTGGGTGGCACTGGGAGCAGTTGGGTAAAGTGTCTTGCCCAAGGACACAACGGCAGTGACTAGGATGGCAGACGCGGGAATCGAACCTGGAACCCTCAAGTTGCTGGCACGGCCACTCTACCAACCGAGCTATAACGCCCGTCAACTGTCAGTTTAGGGTGCTCACCCGCTCCTCATCACCACTTCAAGATGGCGGCCGAATTTCTCGCGTCACAGCAGCCAATGCTGCGTCTACTTATAAGATGTCTATGGTTATAACGTCATTGCAAACACAGCAATCTGTTGCGTCCACTGCAGTTCGCTACCTTATTCATACTTTTTGTCAAGTGATTTTTTTGAGCAGGGTTGCATGAGGTACCTACACATAACGTTACGTTAGTCAATGTATCACACACAGTAACGTAACGTTAGACGGCGGTCAGCAGCACCGCGTATTTTAGCCTCCTACAAAAAGACAAATATAGTCAAATAAAGGTCAGTTAAAATGTATACTATATTAAGAATATGTGTACATATTGCATAGGGTCCTGACATCTAAAAAGTACAACTCTGTGCATTATGTTCATGTATTTGTTATGCTTTTCATGTGTATGCACCAGTGACGTGCGGTGAGGTTGATGGCTGGTGAGGCACTGACTTCATCACAGTCAGATTTACAAACATATGAACCCTAAAGAGTATCTTATTCACCATTTGATTGGCAGCAGTTAACGGGTTATGTTTAAAAGCTCATACCAGCATTCTTCCCTGCTTGGCACTCAGCATCAAGGGTTGGAATTGGGGGTTGAATCACCAAAAATGATTCCCGGGCGCGGCGCCGCTGCTGCCCACTGCTCCCCTCACCTCCCAGGGGGTGAACAAGGGGATGGGTCAAATGCAGAGGACAAATTTCACCACACCTAGTGTGTGTGTGTGACAATCATTGGTACTTTAACTTAACTTTAACTTTACACATACAAACTGTAGCACACAAAAAAGCACATTTAATTAAAAAAACGTTATTATGGTCTTACCTTTACTTATAAATGAAGTCCACAACTAAAGCCCTCACTTAAACTTTCCACGTGCAAGATTGAATCTGTTTAAAAAAGTGTAACCGAGGGTTTATTAATGTCGCCTATACTGTATGAAACTACAAAATAACAAACACGGAGGCTCCAGTTTACACGAGGACCACTTTATTTACCTTCTTTCAAAAACCTCCGCTCCACTCCATGTCATGACTTCCGCTCTTAGCGCCTTCAAAATAAGAGCTCAAGGCATATACTGTATAACAGCGCATAACAGGAACTTAACATCACAAAGAGGAAAGCCCATAAAAATAGGTTACAAAAGTTATTTAATAAGAAGCCAAAAAGTGCAAAAACAATAATGTTCGTGTTGGAGGAGTTGTGAACTAGATACACCTGCAGTCTGCAGGTGTACCTAATGTTGTGGCCCTGCAGTCATTCACAACTCCTCCAACACGAACATTACTGTTTTTGCACTTTTTGGCTTCTTATGAAATAACTTTTTTAAATAGATTCAATCTTGCACGTGGAAAGTTTAAGTGTGGGCTTTAGTTGATATAACAATTCTACGGCGGGGGTGCAGGAGGCGGGGCTACTGGAGCCTCAGCCAGTGCGTCTTTTGCAGCCGTTTTATGATCGCTCAGCACAAGAAATACGTTACACACATACAGTTGTGCGACTTGTCCAGGGTGTACCCCGCCTTCCGCCCGATTGTAGCTGAGATAGGCTCCAGCGCCCCCCGCGACCCCAAAGGGAATAAGCGGTAGAAAATGGATGGATGGATGGACATACAGTTGTTGACAAAATACACTGTACATTATATACCTCAGCTAACTAAACTATGGAAATATATAATATAATTCATATAGCAATACAGTCTCACTGCACAGCAGGCCAGCAGTTAGCCGAGTCCGTCCTTGTTGAGGCACTGAGTGACGTGCCTCAACTGGCTGCTGTTCACCGCACCGTCTCTTCTCAGTATTTGAACGGCAAATGTGAAAATTCAGCGATTTTGAATAAAAATCATCTAAAACTGGTGAAGTTAAATGGAAAATAACTTTATAGTATAATCACTGCATACATATAACAATTTAATTAATTGTTTTTCTTTTTACATTTTTTTTCTTTCCATGATGGCAGGTGAGGCGGGGCCTCACCTGCCATCATGGAAAGAAAAAAAATGCCTCTAGTGACTGCACGTCACTGGTATGCACACACTGGTATGCACACATCACTGGTATGCACACATCAACACACATACAGTATGAGATGAGATCAATGAGATAAGGTAAGAACAGGATAGAAACTGCTGTGGAACTAGTTACAATGCAATATGCCATGGAAATACAATGTTAACACTTTTGTGCAAATAAGTATAGTTGCACTTGTTTTTTCAAATGTGTTTATTCTGTAAAGGAATGAGTTAAATGTTTAAAATGACTGGTTAATAGTGCTATTATGAAGTGCAATGTCAGCACTATTTTCTTTCCTGCAATTTCTAATGCACTTGTTTTAATAAATAAATACAGGGTTTTAAAAGCATACACAATCTGTGTAAATATATTAGTCTATGGTTAAAAGGACTCGAAAGGACTCGAAACTCAAAATGCAGGACTTGGGACTTGACTTGAGACTTTCCAGTCTTGACTTTGGACTTGACTCGGGACTTGAGGGCAAAGACTTGAGACCTACTTGTGACTTGCAAAACGATGACTTGGTCCCACTTTATATTGTCAATGTAGGCTATTGAGTTTCTTTTTTAACATTTTCTGCTGGTGGTGTCAGTCATGTATTGGTTACTCGGGTCACAGGACAATAGCGGAACCATTGTAAGGGGAACTTTAAGGGCGGGGGACACAGGATATGATGACATGTGTTGTGTGTTGGACACCTGGAAGTGGAAAAGGTAAGAGCGGGAATAAAAGGCAGAAAAAGACAATAAGCTTTCTTTTGGTGTATTATTAAGCTTATATTGCTAATAAGTGACACGTTTGGCACACAAGGATGGGATAGTGTCCCACTGGAATTTTTCAATGAAAAAAATGTGCCTTGGCTCAAAAAAGGTTGAAAAACACTGATGTAAACAACTGAAATGAATTGAATTAACGTGGACCCCGGCTTGAACAAGTTTAAAAACGTATTCGGTTGTTACTATTTAGTGGTCAATTGTACGGAATATTTACTGTACTGTGCAATCTACTAATACAAGTTTCAATCAATCAAACTCAATGCAGAGCGTGGAACCCCACGATGCAGTTCTTCCTCCCGGCCACATGCGGCAGTGTCTTTAGACTTCAATACCTCCATGCATCTGTGAACTTCGACACTCGCCTAACCTTCACGCTCTTCCTGCATGTGAAAACAAGACTTCGTCCTCAAAAGGACGCATAAACCGTTATAAATGGTAAGAACATTTTAATTTTTTTAATTGAATTTAAACTCAAAGTTTCCCTTTCTGTTGTTTTTAGCTGTTAGCTTTAGCGAGAGATGTTATCGTAGCCTCGCTTAAGTCATCAGAATAGCGTCTTCTTCCTGCCTCATGTTATTCAATGTACGTGACTCTTTAATGGAGTTAGTGGCTTGTGAAAACATTGTTATGTTGTATTAATTCAGGTCCAGTTATGCCTAAAATGGAATCAGTCACTTGTCATTGTTATGTAATGCTGCTAAATGATATGTAATGCTGCTAAATGACAGCAAGACTAGTTGTGAGTCAGTTTATTTTTTAAGTCCAGTAATATACTGTGTTTATAATCCAGAAACCAAGATCTCCAGGTCACACTTACTACATTATTGTTGTCATGGGTGTGTTAAAAGATTATTCCATTGTTTTCCACAGGCTAAATATTTAGCACAAGTCATCGTGATGGGAATTCAGGTGGTTGGTCGTGCTTTTGCTCGGGCTTTACAGCAAGAATTTGCAGGTAAGCTGTCATTCACAATCCTTATGTAAGACAAAAACACATGTTTCTTTTAATCATGCATGCTAACAAGGAATAAATGAGAGCCATTATAGCCAACAAACATCAAAAACTCTTTTAATTTACAATTTCTCCTCTCTCCGGGATGCCAACTAATAAGATGATCATATATTCATGTTTAGATGAAGAATTAATAATAATTAGGGATGTCCGATAATGGCTTTTTGCCGATATCCGATATTCCGATATTGTCCAACTCTTTAATTACCGAAACCGATATCAACCGATATATACAGTCGTGGAATTAACACATTATTATGTCTAATTTGGACAACCAGGTATGGTGAAGATAAGGTACTTTTTTTTAAAAAATAAACAAAATAAAATAAGATAAATAAATTAAAAACATTTTCTTGAATAAAAAAGAAAGTAAAACAATATAAAAACAGTTACATAGAAACTAGTAATTAATGAAAATTAGTAAAATTAACTGTTAAAGTTAGTACTATTAGTGGACCAGCAGCACGCACAATCATGTGTGCTTATGGACTTTATCCCTTGCAGACTGTATTGATATATATTGATATATAATTTAGGAACCAGAATATTAATAACAAAAAGAAACAACCCTTTTGTGTGAATGAGTGTAAATGGGGGAGGGAGGTTTTTTGGGTTGGTGCACTAATTGAAAGTGTATCTTGTGTTTTTTATGTTGATTTAATCCAAAAAAAAAAACGATACCGATCATTTCCGATATTACATTTTAACGCATTTATCGGCCAACATCGGACATCTCTAATAATGATACTCGCAAAGAAAAATGAAGGTGGAACCAAGCGTCTTTTCCCGCTATTTCCGGGTCTAAATTGGCTGGCAAAGCTGACCAACTTCAATTTACAATTTCTGCTCTCACCGGGATGCCGACGGATAAGATGTTCATATATTCACGTTTAGATGAAGAATTACCGTATTTTCCGCACCATTAGCCGCACCTAAAAACCACAAATTTACTCAAAAGCTGACAGTGCGGCTTTTAACCCGGTGCGCTTTATATATGGATAAATATTAAGATTCATTTTCATAAAGTTTAGGTCTCGCAACTTCGGTAAACAGCCGCCATCTTTTTTCCCGGTAGAACAGGAAGCGCTTCTTCTTCTACGCAAGCAACCGCCAAGGTAAGCACCCGCCCCCATAGAACAGGAAGCGCTTCTTCTTCTACTGTAAGCAACCACCCGCCCCAAATACAGATCAGCAGGTACCAGAAGGTAAGAAAAGTTGTGTTTGCATAATATTGCGAAACAAAGTGCCAGATAATATGTCTTACCTTATACACACACTTTTCAATTCGGACACCGAAGAGGAAGGATTTACGAATGAAGAATAACTTCAGAAAGTGAGCGCTATGTTTATTTTGTGTGTTGTGACATTAACGTTCGAGCAACGTTATGTTGCTATTGCTCTGCACTATTTTGAATTTTACTATGTTTGTGATTGCACATTTGCGTACATTTTGGGACAGAGTTGTTAGAACGCTGGTTTTTAAATATGCCATTCATTGAAGGTGCGGCTAATAACTCGGGGCGGCTTATAGTGCGGAAAATACGGTAGTTGTAATTCTCGCTAAGAAAAATAGAGGTGGAACCAAGCGTCATTTTTGCTATTTCCGGGTCTAAATTGGCTGTCAAAGCTGACCAATTTACAATTTCTGCTCTCACCGGGATGCCGACTAATAAGATGTTCATATTAGGGCTGCAACAACTAATCGATTAAATCGATTATAAAAATAGTTGGCGATTAATTTAGTCATGCGCAGAGGCAATTTTTTATTTTACTTTTTTTTTTTTATAAACCTTTATTTATAAACTGCAACATGTACAAACAGCTGAGAAACAATGATGAAAATAAGTATGGTGCCAGTATGCTGTTTTTTTCCAATAAAATACTGGAAAGGATAGAAATGTAGTTTGTCTCTTTTATCCGATTATTAATCGAAGTAATAATCAACAGATTAATCGATTATCAAATTAATCGTTAGTTGCAGCCCTAGTTCATATATTCATGTTTAGATGAAGAATTAATCATAATCCTCGCAAAGAAAAATAGAGGTGGAACAAGTGTCTTTTCCCGCTATTTCCGGGTTTAAATTGGCTGTCAAAGCTGACCAATTTACAATTTTCACTCTCACCGAGATGCCGACAGATAAGATGTTCGTATATTCACGTTTTGATGAAGAATTAATCGTAATCCTTGCAAAGAAAAATAGAGGTGGGACCAAGCGTTTTTTCCGCAATTTCCGGGTCTAAATTGGCTGTCAAAGCTGACCAATTTACAATTGTTGCTCTCACCGGGATGTCGACGGATAAGATGTTCATATATTCACGTTTAGATGAAGAATTAATCGTAATCCTTGCTTAAAAAAAAAATAGAGGTGGTACCAACCGTCTTTTTCGCTATTTCCAGGTCTAAATTGGCTGTCAAAGCTGACCAATTTACAATTTCTCCGCTCACCGGGATGCCGACGGATAAGATGTTCATATATTCACGTTTAGATGAAGAATTAATCGTAATCCTCGCAAAGAAAAATAGAGGTGGAACCAAGCGTCTTTTTCACTATTTCTGGGTCTAAATTGGCTGTCAAAGCTGACCAACTTCAATTTACAATTTCTGCTCTCACCGGGATGCCGACGGATAAGATGTTCATATATTCACGTTTAGATGAAGAATTAGTCGTAATTCTCGCTAAGAAAAATAGAGGTGAAACCTAGCGTCGTTTTCGCTATTTCCGGGTCTAAATTGGCTGTCAAAGCTGACCAATTTACAATTTCTGCTCTCACCGGGATGCCGACTAATAAGATGTTCATATTAGGGCTGCAACAACTAATCGATTAAATCGAATAAAATCGATTATAAAAATAGTTGGCGATTAATGTAGTCATCGATTCGTTGGATCTATGCTATGCGCATGCACAGAGGCAATTTTTTTATAAGCCTTTATTTATAAACTGCAACATGTACAAACAGCTGAGAAAAAGTAATCAGAATAAGTATGGTGCCAGTATGCTGTTTTTTTTCAATAAAATACTGGAAAGGATAGAAATGTAGTTTGTCTCTTTTATCCGATTATTAATCGATTAATCGAAGTAATAATCAACAGATTATCAAATGAATCTTTATTTGCAGCCCTAGTTCATATATTCATGTTTAGATGAATAATTAATTATAATCCTCGCAAAGCAAAATAGAGGTGGAACCAAGCGTCTTTTCCCGCTATTTCCGGGTCTAAATTGGCTGTCAAAGCTGACCAATTTACAATTTCTGCTCTCACCGGGATGTCGATAGATAAGATGTTCATACATTCATGTTAAGATGAAGAATTAGTCGTAATCCTCGCAAAGAAAAATAGAGGTGGAACTAGGGCTGGGCGATATGGCCTTTTATTTATATCTCAAATATTTTTAGGCCATGTCACGATACATGATATATATCTCGATATTTTGCTTTAGCCTTGAATGAACACTTGATGCATATAATCACAGCAGTATGACGATTCTATGTGTCTCCATTAAAACATTCTTGTTCATACTGCATTAATATATGCTCATTTTAAACTTTCATACAGAGAGGTGAATTCACAACTAAGTCAATTTAGCAAAACTGTATTTATTAAACAGTTATTAAGCAGTGGCACAAACATTCATGTCATTTCAAAACAGAAAGTGCAAGATGTGGAAATGGTTGCCTCAGCATTTTGTTGGTGTGGCACCGAACGGAGATGTTGACATGCGGAGTAAGCACTCTTCATTCTCTAGCAGGTGACTTTTCAAATAATACTACATATTAGCAGTAATGCTACTTTTTGTAGCAACGCTTTTGCCCCACACTTGACAAATTACGGTTGTCTGTTCGACATATTCCCACTTGAAGCCAAACCACCGCCAGACGATGGACCCCGTGCTGTTTTTCTTAGGAATTAATTCTTCCTTCATTTGTTACCAGATTCGCACCTTTTTTCTCTCGTATTACCACTCGCACCACAGCTAACGTTACCCATGCCGCTACCTCTCTGCTCCGTGAGGGCGTATACGTATGTGACGTATGTAAGAAGGTGCGCTTGTTTTACGTCTCTGTGAGAAGGAGAGACAAGAAAGAGTGGGAAGAGCATGTAGTGTAATGCCCGCAGCTAAAAGCAACTGTGTGAGAACGTATACTCGAATGTCACAATATAAATGATAAATGGGTTGTACTTGTATAGCGCTTTTCTACCTTCAAGGTACTCAAAGCGCTTTGACACTACTTCCACATTTACCCATTCACACACACATTCACACACTGATGAAGGGAGCTGCCATGCAAGGCGCTAACCAGCACCCATCAGGAGCAAGGGTGAAGTGTCTTGCTCAGGACACAACGGACATGACGAGGTTGGTACTAGGTGGGGATTGAACCAGGGACCCTCGGGTCGCGCACGGCCGCTCTTCCACTGCGCCACGCAGTCATTTTCTATATCGCACAGAGACAAATCCAAAATATATCGCTATATCGCCCAGCCCTAGATCATATATTCATGTTTAGATGAAGAATTAATCATAATTCTCCCAAAGAAAAATAGAGGTGGAACCAAGCGTCTTATCACGCTAAATTGGCTGTCAAAGCTGACCAACTTCAATTTACAATTTCTGCTCTCACCGGGATGCCGACGGAAAAAATGTTCATCTATTCACGTTTAGATGAAGAATTAATCGTAATCCTTGCGGAGAAAAATAGAGGTGGAACCAAGCGTCTTTTTCGCTATTTCCGGGTCTAAATTGGCTGTCAAAGCTGACCAATTTACAATTTCTGCTCTCACCGGGATGCCGACGGATAAGATGTTCACATATTCACGTTTAGATGAAGAATTAATCGTAATCCTTGCAAAGAAAAATAGAGGTGGAACTAGGGCTGGGCGATATGGCCTTTTTTTAATATCTCAATATTTTTAGGCCATATCGCGATACACAACATCTATCTCGATATTTTGCCTTGGCCTTGAATGAACACTTGATGCATATAATCACAGCAGTATGATGATTCTATGTGTCTACATTAAAACATTCTTGTTCATACTGCATTAATATATGCTCATTTTAAACTTTCATGCAGAGAGGGAAATCACAACTAAGTCAATTTAGCAAAACTGTATTTATTAAACATTTATTAAGCAGTGGCACAAATATTCATGTCATTTCCAAAACTGAAAGTGCAAGATTGTCAGAGACATTTTAAAAGAAGCTATAAGTGCACTTTTGTGCATGATGTCACTAAGATGACATTTCAAAACCACACTAAATTAAAGTGCACTTTTTGTACAAAACGCCACTACAATAGTTTAAAACAAATAAAGTGCACTTTTGTGCATGATGTCACACAAGATATTTCAATACGTGTCACATAAAAATGAGCTGCATATCAAATAGTATATGTCTTACGGTGTTGATGTGGAAATAGTTGCTTCGGCATTTAGTTGGTGTGGCACCGAACGGAGATGTTGACATGTAAAGACATATTCCCGCTTGAAGCCAAACCACCATCAGACAATGGACCCCGTGCTGTTTTTCTTGGGAATGAATTATTCCTCCATTTCTTACCAGATTCGCACCTTCTCTCTCTCGTATTACCACTCAAACCACACCGTTAGCTGTTAGCATCACAGCTAACATTACCATGTCGCTACCTGTCTGCTCCGCGGGAGCGTGTGACGTTCCTCACGTGACAGTATGTAAGAAGGTGCGCTTGGTTTAAGTCTCTGTGAGAAGGAGAGACAGGAAAGAGTGAGAAACGCATGCAGTTTAATGCCCCGCAGCTAAAAGCAACTGCGTGAGAACGTATACTCGAATATCACGATATAGTCATTTTCTATATCGCAGAGAGACAAACCCGAGTATATCGATATATCGCCCAGCCCTAGGTGGAACCAAGCGTCTTTTTCGCTATTTCCGGGCTAAATTGACTGTCAAAGCTGACCCACTTCTCGTATTATGTCCTCATCCTTTCACTGTATGGGTGAGAGACTGCTGGCCCCACTTAGGACTGGACTCTCACATTATCCACTCGACATCCATTGCACCGGTCGCCCATGTGGAGGGTCACCACATCTGCGGTCCCCTCCAAGGTTTCTCATTGTATCCCATTGGGTTGAGTTTTTTCTTGCCTTGATGTGGGATCTGAGCCGAGGATGTCGTTGTGGCTTGTGCAGCCCTTTGAGACACTTGTGATTAAGGGCTATATAAATAAACTTTGATTGATTGAAGCTTGTCGGGCGAAACTATCCAATCCAATCCACTTTATTTATATAAAAAAAAAAAAGGTGCAGTTCCCCTTTAAGAGTTAAATTGGTTCCATGACCAAGCTTGTAACTCAAAACACTCATATCTTACATACAGTAGGTCAGGCCCATTAAAATTCATTCAGATCAATTTAATCTAAAAGCAGTTTTTTAACATTAAAAAAGAAAAAATAACTTTGTAAGAAAATATATTATTCATAAAACAATGCAATAGTTCTACAAACAACTTAAGTAGTTTTATGAAATAATATAATTTAAAGCGTTTATTCCAGCAGGCTGAAGAGGACTTCGAAATTCATTTTGGTTTGTTGTAAGTGATGTCTTCCCGTCTAATCAGAACCAACATGTACAAGGAGCCAAGTTACCAGCGGGTCAGCAAGCTGGCATATCAGCAAGTAATGGCGTTGAAAAAGCGTACATTCCGAGTTATGCTATCCCTTACTCAGAGTAGTGGGGGAGATGAGTGGGCATTTTTCAGGAGGGTTAATTTAGCGTGATAAAATGACTAGGATTGGTATTGAATTGGTAATCAGAGTTATTCTATTATGCATGGCTGTCATGTATTTCTGTGTGTGCAGCGAGTCAGGCGGCAGCGCGGGCAAGAGGCACCTCCGCAGGTCAGCATTCAGCAGCCGCAACCAGTATCAGTGGGATGAGCTTAACGGAGGCACATCAGATTCTCAACACCTTTTCATTAAACCCAGAGGAAATCCAGAAGGTGAAAAACACACTGTCAACATGTCTGCTAATTTTGGCCCCAACATAAGTGCAAACAAACACAAAGAAGGTTTAATGACGTGATATAACATCTGTAAGAAATGTTTTTATGTACATTTCAGCAGACAAGTTCAGTTATTTCCAATAATGTAAAAAATACATTGCATCATCAAACATTTTATTAATTTTGGCATTCATTCCAGTAAAAAAGTTAACCCCTGTTGCCAATAGACAGTATAATTTTGATGTCCAGATCCTATATTGATATTGGAAAATGTAGATATTAGACTTCCTTTTATTTTTAGACTTCCTTTTATTGTCATTCAAATTTGAACTTTACAGTACAGATAAGAACAAAATTTAGTTGCATTAGCTCGTTGTAGTGCAGGATAAAAGAGCTATAAGGTGCAGATATAAATAAATAGATTACTGTACAGATACATATATTGCACTTTTGCATATGCATCCACGTTTAGGAATGTATGTTATATTGTCTTTATATTCTATCGAGTTAATCCGTTTTTTGGGGGGAATTGAGGGAATTATTATGATGTGTTCAAGAGTCTTTTGGCCTGAGGGAAGAAGCTGTTACAGAACCTGGAGGTTCTGCTACGGAGATTGCTGAACCTCTTTCTAGAGTCCAGCAGAGAAAACAGTCCTTGGTGGGGGTGGGAGGAGTCTCTGCAGATTTGGTCCAATACTAACAAATAAACATGCCAATTTGCATGTAAAATCTCCGATAAAAGCAGTCCTAAGGCTACTAGTTGCTAGGCTAAAAAGCTAGACATAACTTAATAACGCAACTGTCCTTAATCGAACAAAGTTTCAGTCATACACACAAATAAGTATTAAACAAATATAGTTTTATATTACTTACAGATACAGATTTTCAGAGGTAGAATCGTACTAGAAAGTATCCACTAACAAATGTGTATGGAAGATTAAATTTACTGTCAGGACTTTAAATCAATATGACCACTAGGTGTCGCCAAAAAACTAATCACTACTCCGCTTTAAATTGTAGGACACAGTATGTCTGTTATAAGGTTGGTGTTTTTCATACCTACTATTGTTCTCTGAATAATTTGAGGTGATCAAGTTTTTTCCAATATTCCACATTACAAAATACTAAAATAATGTACTATGGTGCGTGCTGATATTATATAACATTAATATTGGAATCGGCCGATACATAAGGCCCCAATATTGATATCGGAACACCCCTTGTAAAAATTATAAAACCCTCAGTCTTAAGTTGAATGGCAAAAGTTCACTACAGTAAAAAAATAAAACCAGTAGAGCACACTACCTTAACACAGGACTCTTCCTCTATATGGAACATCTTTGTTTAGGCTCCTTCTTTTGGTATTGGACACATCTTTCAAAAAGCCAAATATACAGCACATACAAAGACAATCATTTGATGCTCTTGGGAGGTATTTTTCAGTCTTGTGTGGTTTTAGAGCGAGCTAAGTCAATGTAATTTTTTCATGCTAACACTATATTTTATGTATGTTCCAGAACTATGAACATCTTTTCAAAGCGAATAACACAGCTGTGGGTGGTTCCTTTTATCTACAATCAAAAGTAAGTATTCATGTGCAGAAGTTCTCACTGTTGCTATGGTTACATTGCCTTTCAGCTTGCCTTAGAATACTGAAGCAATCATTAAAACAGGCATGTTCGAATTATATGTACAAAAAAATGTGCGAATAGGACCATAAAAAACACCCCTTTATTTTCCTGTCACCAACCTAATCCCTCTCCCATCCCATTGTTCGCGTGTCATTCTGTTAGAAATCTGAACATCTTGAGTCACCATCGTGACTTTCTGTCTGTACGCAGGTGTTGCGGGCTAAAGAGCGTCTAGATGAGGAACTTAATATTGAAGCACAACAAAAGGCGGACTCACAGCAAAGCACGGAAACATGAATTACTGTATGAAAAACAACCATAGGTCTTCACCCCACCCATACCCCCATACCTTGTAAATTACCCCCAATAAATGTTGTCCTTTCTTTACCTTTCTACTGTTTGCGTTTTATGTTCAAAACAGCAGATTTATTTGAAGAATGATACAAAACTATACAAAAACTACAATTAATTTTTTGTCATTGTTCAAAAAATAAAGGCAAAATATGACCAGAAAAACAATTTTTAATAAGCATACCTTAATTATTTCATGGAAAAAGTATTTTACAGGAAATCTTAAGAAAGAAATGACAACTAATCGTACCACAAAGTTGTAGTATAGATGTAAGAAGATTGTTTCCCACAAGAATAAAGAGAAAAATTGTGTAGAAATAATATGAGGAATATTTTGTTTTGTAAGAACTTCATGTTATAGTAATAATAAAGAAAAATAAAAGAACAAAGTCATCATTTTAAAAATATATTAACACAGGGAATAGTGGCCATTTAATGCTAATAAAGTCATATTTGTAAAAAAGTCCTACAATGAGAAAAGTTGAATTATTTCAATGACTCAGTATTATAAGGCTTAAACCCAGTGTTGGGCAGTAGCTCGTTACCTGTAGCAAAGCTACGTAGCTTAACTACATTTCCCAGTAGCATCGCTGCTTTTTCAATCAATCAATCGATCGATCAATCGAAGTATATTTATATAGCCCTGAATCGCGATTTCCATAGCTTAGCTATTTTTACACCCATGTAGCGGGTAGCTTTGCTACAAAAGAAGAGAAAAAAAAGAGAAAAATGGACTAGTGCATCTCCACAGGCAGAGGACAAAAATATACGGGAAAAAATCAATGGTGATTGGTTGGTTTACGTACAAGAAAATCCACGATGATTGTTTGGTTTACAAAGATGAGTCACGATTGGTTAGGATTAGGGCAAAACATTATGGACAGGCCAATCAGAGGCAAGATCATCGAACCAGGTAAGGAAATCCCAACAGACACGCACATCCCAAATGATGACGAGGGAGTCGGAGAAGAGAAGAGAGAATATTCAAGCAGGCAATTTAAAAAATATATATACCGTACAATTATTTCTTTTAGCAATGTAGACGATGTCCAGGAAACCCACAATGTGTCTACTTGGTCACATTTGGACAAATGTATGCTTTTGAAAAAACAATGCCCGAAATATCCATTTTAGTTGTTTACCTTGTAAGCCCAAATCAAAACGACTCTCGACATGGAATACGCATTCAAGAACACACATTAAGGTGAGTTAAGTTCAAACTATTATCAACTGTTCCCAAACAACACTCAAGTCGTTATTTGTATGTCAAGCTATAGATAGACGCTGTTTTTATTTACTGTTGGCAGAGAAAATGAATGACATTATTAGGTTTGGCCAAAGAAAATGAGAAGGGGGTAGTAGTAATAGGGACCACTGGGTCTGCCAGACAGCAACTGGATTCGATCTGCAATTCAATAGTATTAACACATAATTGCAGTAATTATGATGTGCTGTGTAATAAAGGCAATATAATATGATCTCTGACATTTATCCAGCTAATAGAGCTGCCAAAATGTCCAGAAAAGAGCAAACTTACTAAACCCATTCAAGTCAATTGGGACCACAGCTGCGACTAGTTTCACTAGCACCCCTAGTGAGACAGCAAATGGATTCAAACTGCAATTCAACCATATTAACACATAATCACAGTAACTATGATGTGGTGTGTAGTAGAGGCAATATAATCTAATCTCTGACATTTATCCAGCTAATAGAGCTGCCAAAACGTCCAGAAAAGAGGGAAGTAGTAAGCCCATTCAAAGTCAATAGGGACCACTGCTGTGCCACTGGTCGCAACCGGTCTCACTAGCGCTCCTAGTGGTAGGGACCACTGGTCTCTGCCAGAAAGCAACTGGATTCAAACTGCAATTTAGTAATATTAACACATAATCACAGTAAATATGGTGTAGTGTGCAGTAGAGGCAATGTAATATAATTTCTGACATTTATTAGACTTAGACTTAGACTTAGACTTCCTTTATTGTCATCCAAATTTGAACTTTACAGTACAGATAAGAATGAAATTTAGTTCCATTAGCTTGTTGTAGTGCAAGATGAAAGAGCAATAAGGTGCAGATATAAATAAATAAATTACTATACAGATAAATATATTGCACTTTTGCATATGCATCCACGTTTACGGATGTATGCTATATTGTCTTTATATTCCAGCGAGTTAATCCGTTTTTGGGGGTAATTGAGGGGATTATTATGATGCGTTCAAGAGTCTTATGCCCTGAGGGAAGAAGCTGTTACAGAACCTGGAGGTTCTGCTACGGAGGCTGCGGAACCTCTTTCCAGAGTCCAGCAGTGAGAACAGTCCTTGGTGGGGATGGGAGGAGTCTCTACAGATTTTCTGAGCCCTGGTCAGGCAGCGGCTTTTTGCGATTTCCCGGATAGGAGGAAGAGGAGTTGGATTTAGTTGGATGTTGTTCAAAAATGCTTGGTAATTAGTAGAAAACTTACAAAGTAAGAGGCAAGTCTAATAACTAAGCATCACGTTTGAAATGTAAATATTGGATTGCTACAATATAGTTGGATATTGGGCCAAAAATGCAAAGTAGTTATTAAAAAACATACATAATAAGAGTCAAGTCTAATAACAAAGCATCATGTTTAAAATCCACATATTAGACCAACACAATCCCTTTTGGGGTCGCGGGGGGTGCTGGAGCCTATCTCAGCTGCATTCGGGCAGAAGGCGGGGTACACCCTGGACAAGTCACCACCTCATCACAGGGCCAACACAGATAGACAGACAACATTCACACTCACATTCACACACTAGGGACCATTTAGTGTTGCCAATCAACCTATCCCCAGGTGCATGTTTTTGGCGGTGGGAGGAAGCCAGAGTACCCGGAGGGAACCCACGCAGTCACGGGGAGATCATGCAAACTTCCTTTGTTGTCATTCAAATTTGAACTTTACAGTACAGATAAGACAATTGTTTTGTTGCATTAGCTTGTCGTAGTGCAAGATAAAAGAGCAATAAGGTAGAGATATAAATAGATTACTATACAGATAAATATATTGCACTTTTGTCAATGTATGTTATATTGTCTTTATATTCCGGCGAGTTAATCCGTTTTTTGGGGGGAATTGTTTATTATGATGCGTTCAAGAGTCTTATGGCCTGAGGGAAGAAGCTGTTACAGAACCTGGAGGTTCTGATACGGAGGCTGCGGAACCTCTTTCCAGAGTCCAGCAGTGAGAACAGTCCTTGGTAGGGGTGGGAGGAGTCTCTACAGATTTTCTCAGCCCTGGTCAGGCAGCGGCTTTTTGCGATTTCCCAGATAGGAGTAAGAGGAGTTGGATTTAGTTGGTTGTTGTACTAAAATGCTTGGTAATTAGTAGAAAACTTACCGGTACAAAGTAAGAGGCAAGTCTAATAACTAAGCATCACGTTTGAAATGTAAATATTGGATTGCTCCAATATAGTTGGATATTGAGCCAAAAATGCAAAGTAGTTATTAGAAAACATACATTATATGAGTCAAGTCTAATAACAAAGCATCATGTTTAAAATCCACATATTTGACCACCACAATCATAATGATTGTAATTAGTCAAAAACTGGCGCATTAAAAAGTCTGTTTGTAATCTGCATTATTAGATCATTAGTATCAAGTTGGATCTTGTGTAAAAGTTTATTGTCTTTATATTCCACCGAGTTAATCCGTTTTTTGGGGGAATTGAGGGGATTATTATGATCTGTCAAGAGTCTTATGGCCTGAGGGAAGAAGCTGTAACAGTACTTATATAAATGGAATAACTTTTAATGTTGCTTTTAATAATGTAATGTCCAATGTGTCCAACATGTCGTGTGGTGTGGCCCAGGATTCTGTTCTGGGGCCTGTTTTTGTTTTGTTGTATCTGATACCGCCTGGTAGGTTGATCAGTAGTTTTAAAAATGTTTATCATTTCTATGCAGATGATATTCAACTGTTATGCTTCTTCAATGATTCAGAGTGTCACTTTCTTGGAATGTGTATCCTGTATCAAAAACTGGTTGACCTCACATTCCCTCTAGATAAATTCTAACAAACGGAAACACTGATAATTGCTCCCGATAAAACGATCCCCCTGATCAAGAACTCCCTTGGTGCTCTGAGTGCATCTGTTTAATTCAGCCTCAGAAACTTTGGGCTTGTGTTTGATCTGTCAATGTCTTTGGAGGGTCACTGTCGTCAACTGACCAAAAACTGTTTTTATCACCTCAGAAATATTTCTAAAGTGAGAAATTTGTTGTCAAAATTGGATCTCGAAATGATCATTCACGCGTTTATTTCGTCTCGTATTGACTATTGCAGTTCTCTTTTCACTCTTCAACAAGTCAACGCTAAAGAGAATTCAGATGGTGCAAAATGCGGCTGCCATACTTTTGACCTGTGCACCCAGAACAGCCCATATTACCACCATTTTATCCAGTCTTCATTGGCTTCCAGTCAAATTCTGCATAGAGTCTAAGATTTTAGTCCTGACTGGCGCCCCTCAGTACATCACTGATTTGTTATGCCCCTACACTTCAGGGTGCAGCCTCTGGTCTTCAGGCCAGGGTCTCTTAAAGATCCCCAAAACCCGTGGAGACTTGGCATTGCAGGCTATAGCTCCCAGACTCTGGGAGTCATTTTGAATCCACTTTTGATCCTTTTTATGATGTTGCCCCTGTTGTTTTAATTGAATTCTTGTTTTAATTTGCCTATGTTTTGTAATTTTATCTGTGAAAAGCGCTTTATAACTAAAATGTACTTACTTACAGAAAGGAAATAGTGAAGCCTATTTAGGTCAATAGGGACCACAGCTGTGCCACTGGTCACGACCAGTCTCATTAGCGCCCCTAGTGGTAGGGACCACTGGTCCCAGGACAGACCACAGAATCGGCTACAACCCCAGCTGAAGAAACTGCACACTAATATAAATACATACAGTGGGGACCCCCAGAGGGAGTTGTAGGGTGTCCCCTGCTAAATGACAGTAAATAGTAATGGAGCCTTAGTGGGGCCATTTGGTTCCATATGTACACACTGTTACATTATTTTATTATGTAAGAACTTGAAATGTAGAAGTTGGGGAGTCATTTCCTTCATTTTGTAACTATTTTCCACAGTCATGAAAATGTTTACTTTAAATATGTTCACTTTTATTGATTTCCGTTGATGTAAAGATGGAGTTTGTTAAAGAGGAAGTGCACTTTTTGGGGGAATTTTGCTTGTAGTTCATAACCATTATGAAAGACATTTTTAAAAATATATTTTAAATATTAAATAAATGCGATCAAAATCCGCTCACAATGGAGCCTAAAGGAGCCGCTCTATTCTGCATATAAAGCCCTTAAAAACATCTAAACACCTCCATTAAGGTTTTATGTACATGATGTAAGTATGTATGTAATATAGTAACAGGCACATGTATTTTGATCATTTTAAAGGGGAACATTATCACAATTTCAGAAGGGTTAAAACCATTAAAAATCAGTTCCCAGTGGCTTATTTTATTTTTCAAAGTTTTTTTCAAAATTTTACCCATCACGCAATATCCCTAAAAAAGCTTCAAAGTGCCTGATTTTAACCATCGTTATGTACACCCGTCCATTTTCCTGTGACGTCACATAGTGATGCCAACACAAACAAACATGGCGCATAGAACAGCAAGCTATAGCGACATTAACTCAGATTCAGACTCGGATTTCAGCGGCTTAAGCGATTCAACAGATTACGCATGTATTGAAACGGATGGTTGTAGTGTGGAGGCAGGTAGCGAAAACGAAATTGAAGAAGAAACTGAAGCTATTGATCCATATCGGTTTGAACCGTATGCAAGCGAAACCGACGAAAACGACACGACAGCCGGCGACACGGGAGAAAGCGAGGACGAATTCGGCGATCGCCTTCTAACCAACGATTGCTATGTGTTTGTTTGGCATTAAAGGAAACTAACAACTATGAACTAGGTTTACAGCATATGAAATACATTTGGCAACAATATGCACTTTGTGGGTGCAGACAGCCCAATTTCCATCAATTAACATATTCTGTAGACATACCTTCATCCGCTCTCTTTTCCTGAAAGCTGATCTGTCCAGTTTTGGAGTTGATGTCAGCAGGCCAGGGAAGCTAGGGTCGATATTCTTCTTGATCATCTTCGGTGGCATAAGGGACGGTGTGAGCCAAGACATCCAGGGGGTTTAGTTCGCTCGTCTGCGGGAACAAACTGCCGCCATTGCTTGCCGTGCTACCTAGGTCCTTTGTCCCTGAATTGCTCACACACTCCGGCAGATTCAATAGGGGTCTGGCGGAAGATTTCTTTGACTTTATCGTTGGAAATGCATCTGCTTTGAGTGTCGCAGGATATCCACACATTTTTGCCATCTCTGTCGTAGCATAGCTTTCGTCGGTAATGTGTGCGGGACAAACGTCCAATTTCTTGCCACTTTTGCATCTTTGGGCCACTGGTGCAACTTGAATCCGTCCCTGTTCGTGTTGTTACACCCTCCGACAACACACCGACGAGGCATGATGTCTCCAAGGTACGAAAAACAGTCGAAAAAACCGGAAAATAACAGAGCTGTGACGTCATCGCTCCGAGAGCGAATAATAGAAAGGCGTTTAATTCGCCAAAATTCACCCATTTAGAGTTCGGAAATCGGTTAAAAAAATATATGGTCTTTTTTCTGCAACATCAAGGTATATATTGACGCTTACATAGGTCTGGTGATAATGTTCCCCTTTAAGCATACGCGTCACACAACGTATGCTTTTTTTCTTCCAACAACATAAATGATTACTGCACACTGAAAGAGAGTCAACACACGTAATAAAACATCACTTACTGTACGAGGTCTGCGGTCATTAGGATGCAGACTAATAGAATATTGTTATATTCCCGTTTAGATGAAGAATGACTCGTGTGGAGCTTGCATGTTCTCCCCGTGACTGCGTGGGTTCCCTACGGGTACTCCAGCCTCGTCCCACCTCCATACACATGCACCTGGGGATAGGTTGATTGGCAACATTAAATTGGCCCTTGTGTGTGAATGTTATCCGTCTGTCTGTGTTGGCCCTGCGATGAGGGGGTGACTTGTCCAGGGTGTACCCCGCCTTCTGCCCGAATGAAGCTGGGATAGGCTCCAGCAACCCAGAGAGGAACAAGTGGTAGAAAATGGATGGATGTTAAAAAGCCAGCCAAAGGGCATGTTTCAAGCTAGTGTTTAATAGACAAACTGAGCATTTTTTGTCTTGCTTGGTGTAAAGTTGTACATTTAAATATTTATATACTGTAATGTAGATTTTGTTGTGTAGCTTGTAGTGTAGCTTTCTACAATTTTCTGGGGATAGCTTCACCTGTAGTTTAGCTACAATTAATCCAGAGTAATTTGTAGATTAGCTTACTATATTTTCCAAGTAGTTTGCTCATCAGTTGAAGTTTATTCTCATATTATTGTGACTCCGAAAGGGACACGCGGTAAAAAATAGATGGATGGATGGATGATTACAACCAAGTTTTTTCCTCTTTTTTTATATATTGGACTTATTAATACATTTGATTATTCGTGTCCAAGTAACGATTAACGAGGGATGACTGTATAGCACATTAACCATAATTGAAACACACTAGTAGCATTACTTTATCTCAAGTTAGTTGTTTCACTTCCATTTTATTGTAACACAAAAGTGAGAGTTATTTGTTGACCAATCCAGAGACACCTGTGCAGCCTGCTCTTTTTTTCATTGGCTGTATTTCAAATAGAAACAAGATGGAAACACACAACATGTATCCAATGCATCTTTATTAAACAGTTTCCTTTTCATTGACCTTATTACCAATATTGTGATAAAAATCCTCTAAAACAGGAGAACATGGCTGTATTGCAGCGGTTGGAAACTTTTTACGCATCTCTAAAATTCTTGCATGTTCCACCACAGAACATGAAACCAGGAGAAAAAAATATATCTCATTAAATATTTTACCATAGATTGTTTACGTCTATATTTTAACTATAATGATAAAAAAAGGCACTTGGAAAAATGAAAATACTGACAGAATATCTCAAACATGTGCAAAGAAAAAAAACTTGGAACAGGCCTCAACTGGCCTTAGTCTTATCTTGTATGAACTCATTTTGTGCAACACTGTAGCACTTCAGTCAATGGCACCCCCTTTTTTTTTTGGAAAATGACACTGACCAATCTTGTGAACACAACCTGTGCTCTGGATGCCACTCAACACACAGCATTGTGGGAGAACCTTTCAAATCCCCTGGAGCATGTACAGTACCGCTTGTGTATGGTTTACAATTTAGCCTCAAGTTGCTTTAACTGTTGATGCTAAGTGATTAAAGCTCTACACTGAGGAAAGAGCCTCCCACAATATATGACGGGATCAAAAGTGCAGTTTACAGAGCTCAAAGAGTTATTATTATTATTAATGCATTCCTGGAACATAGAGCTTATTTAATATTGAAGCAATGTGAACCCCTACGAGGATTCGTGTCACGTTAGCCAGCTCTCTGCTGCCAGACTCAGCCTGTCCTCAGCTTCAACCTGAAGAGGAGAGCTGCCGCATCTATGGGATTGACTGTTGCCATGGAAACATCTATCCTACTTAGCATCAGCTGTTTCGGATGACATCAGTCTGGAATTCTGTTTATACTCTGAGGAGAGTGAAGATGGGCAGTAGTTGGGGGGTTTTAATGTTTTGCAAAATGGCCTTGAAGTTCCCTTTTACAGACAAATGTTTACGTTTCCTCTCATTTCTGTTAATTCCAATATATTGAATGCATTTGACAAGCCAGACCCCAGTAGTTGCCAACCAAGAAGACCACCCCATCCCCTTTTGTCTAAAGACTCATCCTGGACAGCAGAGGAGCTGAGGTCAGAGCAGCTTTCACAGAAGACAAGAAGCAAAATTCAACATCAGATAAAAAAAAATGTCTCGTCCAAACACATACAGACAAAAATATAGGACTGATTTGAGTTGTACAAAGTGGACGTCGGCCATGAGAAGACTGGGCAGATGGGAGAAGGAGGGAGAGGATAGGATGTCTGAAGTCTCTTGAGGGAATGTTCCTTGTGTTGATCCTCTCATACTCAACTGTCTCCTACCCCCCGCAACTAAAACTGACACTTGTTACAGAACTGATTTGATGATCAGCATTAAGTGCATGACGACTGCTAAAATCATTTTCATTAAGACTTTATTTGACCCTTAATGGACAATAAAATGAGGCAGTTTGACATAGTGTGGCTTCATTGTCAGTCCAGCTGTAGTTGGCACTAAGTGTCTGGACTCCCCGACACACAATTTACCTTTTCTGGGTATTTTTGGCACACAGGATAAAACTCCTAACTAAAGTGAAGCTTTTACTGGAGGGCCATCTGTTTTCCGCAACTGGTTTTTCAGCCGGGTGGCTCTTTAAAAGAAAACAAGACAGCAGTGTTTATCACCACACTGGCCCTTTCATACGCAAACTGGCGGTGTTGATTCAATCGCAGGCAAGCAGCTGGACAATCCAAGAGTCAATGCTGTGCCAGTTCAATCCAATGGGGTGTTTTTGTGCCTACTTCCGCCACATGGTGGAGCCATACACAGCAGTGTCCTTCGTTCCAAAAGAGGAAGTGATTATTAGTCTCTATCAGGTGACGTAACACCGTCTGTCTTCAGATAGCTCTACAAGCTGCAGGTCTGCAAACATTCTTGTCTGTGTTGGTCAGCCTCCCCGAAACGGGGACAGATTGTCGGAGAAAAAAAAAAGGACTCGCTCCTCCCAGAGGGTGGCAAGAGTTTAGCAGCAGTTTTGAGGTTTTTATGACGATAACAAGTTAAGTGCTGTGTGTAACTAAACTGTTAAGATCACTTGCTTTGGTCTGGCAAGCTTGTCTTATAAAAAGCCTGCAAGTTATCAGTTTGAAATAATAAACGCTGATGGTGCGTCATAGTGATTCTCTGCAGGGTTGCCGATCTCACTGCTTGGCGAGAGGCAGACATTCGATAAACTTTTATAAATACTTGACTGCCACGTTTATAGGCTCTGTCCACAGACCCAACAAAGGAATGGATAACGTATAAAATAAGACTTGTGTGATACAAACAGAGCTTGAGCCACCAACAACAATAGAGGCCTGCGTTCTAAAATTGATCATACAATGTAGTGTAAGTACGTATGTAATCTTAAGTGTCAACTCTTTGAACCTATTGTGTGAGCTGATCCCCCGCCACCCTTCACTGCCCGTACCCTCACTAAGGCGTTCACCCTCCCATCCTGACCCCCTGAGCTCTTCTGGAATGTGTGTGTGTGTGTGTGTGTGTGTGTGTGTCAGTTGACCACAGCTGGCTTGAGCACCACAGTGCCTGGGGGGATGACCACCCATGACAAGGGATCATGAGACCCTCCTGTGGAAAGGTTAAGCACCCGCCCGGTCACCTCGTTCTCAGCCTCCTCCCCTCGGGCCTTCCTGGTGGCTCTGCGCTCGGCAGCCGCCCCCAGCACAGGAACCATGCCCAGAGTTGAGGAGGCGAACGCTGGGGAGAGCATGGGCGACTTGGCAAGGCCTAGTGGGGAGCCGTTGTAAGATAGGACAGACGTGCCTCCCAGTCCACCTGGAGGAGAGTTAGGGCAACCCAATGTGCTGAGGTCCAAGGGCCGAGGACTGAGAGGGGACAATGGCAGAGAGCCGCCCAAGCCCTGAAGAGCGTGGGCTCCCAGGAGAGCAGCCGCCGCCCCCGGGAAAATAATATGAGCCCCACTCATGTAGGACATCTCTGAATCCTTCCCCACTGCGCCAGCAAAACCTCCGCTTTGACTCCCCTTCAGCAAGGACCCCACCCCGCCCGGTGAGCCCTGCTCCTGAGCCACAAAGTGGCCGTGCGCCTTGATGTGCTTGCGTAGAGAACTGGGGTCTGTGTAGCGCTTCAGGCATCCCACCATCTTGCAGTAGTAGGGCTTGTCCACGTAGTGTGTGCGCGTGTGTTTGAAGCGGTCACTTGAGTTGGAGTAGCGCTTGTTGCAGCCCTCGTACGGACAAATGTAGGGCTTCTCGCCTGCAGGAAGAGATGGATGCTTGTATGTCATCAGAAATCACATTTATTGGCCAAGTATGTTTAACACGCAAGAAATTTGACTAGGTAGACTGCTCTCTTTGTTCAATACAAGAAACAAAGACAAACTCAACAACTACGAGAGAGCACAGTACTAGTAGCGCCATCTTGGTATGAAAACAAGAACACAAGAACTTTAAAGGAGCACAGAGCTGAAGCAACCATCTGCATCTTCAAAGGTGCTATTTCTACATACAGCTGCAAAAGTAAAATCCTCCTCAAACATGTTGACTGGGCCTCCACCACCACTGACCTGTGTGTGAACGGTTGTGTATCTTGAGGTTCTCGAGACGGGAGAAACTCTTGTTGCATGTTGGACAACGGTGAGGCTTCTCGTTGGTGTGCGTACGGATGTGGATGAGCATCTTGTACCTGCACAACATCAGTCTCCAGCTCAGCTCCTAATAGAGTTTACCCTGATCGTGTACCTTACCTTGCGTTGAAGCCCCTCCCATTGCGAGCGCAGCCCTCCCAGTGGCAGCAGTACCCCGAATCCTTCTCTGGCTTGACGTGGAAGTCATTGACATGGTCCACCAGATCTTGAAGAGAGTCAAACAGCAGGTGGCACTGTTGGAAAAAGAAGAGTTCAAGTCACTCATTTTCCCTCCAAGGCTCCTTCTGCAGTTTCTGTGCGTCACCTTCTTCCAGTGGCAAGCCAGTTGTTCATCCGCAGAGAGGTCCGGGGAGGCCCTTTTGTCACTCATCTGGCCAATGAACATGGAGGACGGCAGATGAAGTCCTGTCCCGGCCCCGATTGGAACGAAGAATTGAAAGGTTTGCGAGAGCTGAGAACTCTGTGGAATATAATCCAAAAGGACAAAAGCAAGACCATCAACGTGCGGACCTGTTGATAGCTCACTTCCAACTTAGAAGAACGCTTGGTAAAAAGGACGGACAGAAACGGTCCAATTGTATAATGATGGTGCTGATGATGAGACGCAAAAAGTGTTGTGCTTTTCTTCGTTGTCTCCCTTAAAAACATCTGTTGCCTTTCCTCCCCTTGTCTCTTGCTGTGTTTGACAAAACCACCCCACTTCCTTTCACTCAGTGTGAAAGATGTGAGATTCTCCGAACCTCAGCTGGGTGCACACTCGTAGGACACAGAATAGTGTAGCTTGTCTGGGTTGTTATGTGCGAGGGAGTTAGACGGAGAGACAGTGTCCTACTTGCAGCCGCGTGGGGTCAACTTAAGTACAAGGATGAGAGCTAGTATCTCGGTGCGACGCAGGGGCGGGTGAATGCTTCCAGCCAGCTTGTCTCAATTCAATTGGGAGTCAAATGAATTAGTCCGCATGTGGCTGTACCTTGTTCTAAATCCAATTATACACACACACGCGCGCTTCATACCAGTGAGTGCATGAACAAAGGAGTGTGTATAAATATATATGTATATGTATCCAACTACTCCTTCAGACACACCCTTTCCAGACCATAATTTTATTAAGCCACAATTAGTTTAGTTGGTACCGTCTGGAATGATTAATTTTAATTGGCGTGGTGTCTCCACCAATGGGTGTGTAAGCTGCTCAATAGTGTGATATGTCGGTGTATCACACGTGTGTAGTACAGTCGTCGCTCGCTACATTGCACTTCGAATATTGCAGCTTCATTACATCACAGTTAGTTTTTTCTAAGCATATTGTACATGTTTTTTGGACTACGCAGTGCAATATTGGTCTTATGTTCTGTTACCGTATTTTCCGGACCATAGGCCGCACCGGATTATAAAGCGCACTGCCGATTAATGGTCTATTTTTTATCTTTTTTCATATATTAGGCGCACCGGATTATAGGGCGCATTAAAGGAGTCATATTATTAATTTTTTCCTCCCACCTCCAAAGACATGCACCTGGGGATAGGTTGATTGGCAACACTAAATTGGCCCTAGTGTGTGAATGTGAGTGTGAATGTTGTCTGTCTATCTGTGTTGACCCTGCGATGAGGTGGCGACTTGTCCAGGGTGTACACCGCCTTCCGCCTGAATGCAGCTGAGATAGGCTCCAGCATCCCCCGCGACTCCAAAAGGGACAAGCGGTATAAAATGGATGGATGGATGGATGGATGAAAACACCATCTTGTGGTCTACATAACATGTAATGGTGGTTCTTTGGTCGAAATGTTGCATAGATGATGTTTTACAGATCATCTTCAAGCCGCTTTCTGACAGTTTCTTCTGGATGTGCCGTTTTGTGGACGGTCTTATTTACGTGGCTCACCTTCGGCAGCGTCTTCTCTCCGTCATCTTTGTTGTAGCGGTCGGTGTAGTGTGTGAGGACGGGAGTGGAAGAAGTGTCAAAAGATGGAGCTAACTGTTTTAATGACATTCAGACTTTACTTACATCAATAACGGAGCAGCATCTCCTCATCCGGAAACAACAACACCGGAAATGTGTCCCGTGAAAAACCGTCCGACCGGAACTCTAATGACTTGGGTGAATAATGCAAACTCACTACACCGGTATGTTTTAGCGCTTTCATGGCGAGTTTACTGACAGATATAAGTCAGAACTTTACACTACTTTATATTACAAATGGCAACAGCGGAGGATGAATGTCACATAACAAGAAGATAGAGAAAAAGAAGAAGCTTAACGACTACAAAGGCGGACACGCACAATTTTTCAGGACTTATGCAGATCCCAAATACAGATCAGCAGGTACCAGAAGGTAAGAAAAGTTGCTTTTGCATAATATTGCGAAACAAACCGCCAGATAACGTCTTACCTTATACACACACCATAATAATACTGGTATGTTGAAGCACATCAAACGGCGCAGTCTTCACTTATGTCTTATGTTTTGAGAAAATAAAAGGATTTTAAGTGCGCCTTAGAGTCCGGAAAATACGATATTTTATTGTGAAGAGTAATAAAGATTTTCATCAAGCAGGACTTCCGATTCCGGGTTAAGGGTGAACCATGTTCAACATGTAGCCAATCTTGGCGCTATTTTCATGGCAATAATCTCAACGAACATCATTTTGATTGACTTCATCTTCAACTCCTGTTTAAAAAGTAACACATATCCACATTGATGAGACTTTGACGCAAGCGATGTAAAACGACAACAGCGGTACATAGCATTGGACATTTTCCGCAGCACTTCAGGCTAGTAAGACTGCTATCAGCTATCAAAAGCTGTCGGGGCAAAGTGCAGATGAAATCTCTTGATTTAAAGATGCACTTCATCTTCGAAGTCGATAACACAGCTTTGGCATGAGCGATGTGAAAGGACAACACAGGACACGCATTGCTAACAAGTAACAACAAGCTAATGATCATAGTTGCAACTGTTGACCAAATTTTTGCAGAACAAAACAAGCCCGTGGTTTCAGCACATTGAAAACCTAGGTCAAGTTTAAAGGAATTACACAGGATGTGAGGAAGTATTTCCACGTCACAGTCTTGTTGTAGAGACCGTCGATGGCCATGGCAATGACGCTCGGAAGATCCTCCAGGCTACCTTTAAGTACTGTAATCTACTCAAGGCTACTATATTGGGTGAAATGAGTGTAAAGGTGACTATAAGGGTGTTATTTCAGGTTTAGAGGGCTCTAGTAGTGTGAAATAACCCATATTTAGAATGTCTTCAATAGTTCTTTAAGCTCTGTAAAAATATTCAAGTTATTAATACATTTGTTTATTCGTGTCCAAGTAACGATTAACGAGGGATGACTGTATTGCACATTAACCATAATTGAGCCAGACTAGTAGCATTAATTAATCTCAAGTTAGTTGTTTCACTTCCATTTTATTGTAACACAAAAATGAGAGTTGTCTGTTAACCAATCCAGAGACAGGAGTGCAGCTAGCTCGACCCTACGCAAGCAAACCAGTACCTATAGCGCAGGAATGGGCAATTATTTTAACTCGGGGCCAAATTTAGAGGAAAAAAAATGTGTCTGGGGGCTGGTATATCTATCTATCTATCTATGTATACATATACTAACACACTAATACAAAAACTCACAATATTGTCTGATTGAAAGCTAAAAACGTTATGACAGACCGCCTTAAAAAACGGAATGGAATTTAAATGTTTTTACTGAATGAGACACCCAGAATGTACATGAAAATAAAGAATGTGAGATGTACAATATTAACTATGAACGATAAAACACTGAATATTGACAACATATGAACGTCACAACCCATCTCGATCAACATATTTTACATCCCGTGAAAAACCGTCCTTGGGTGAATTATGTAAACTCATTACACCGGTATGTTTTAGCGCTTTCATGGCAAGTTTACTGACAGATATAATTAAAAACTTTACACTACTTTATATTAGAAATGGCAACAGCGGAGGATGAATGTCGCATAACAAGAAGATAGACAAAAATAAGATGTTGGCACAATTTTTCAGGATTTATGCAGATCCCAAATACAGATCAGCAGGTAAGAAAAGTTGCTTTAGCATATAATTGCGAAAACAAAACGCCAGATAATGTCTTACCTTATACACACACTATAATAATACTCGTATGTTGAAGCACATCAAACGGTGCAGCCTGCACTTATCTCTTATGTTTGACTGCCATCTACTGGTCACACTTATCATTACATCATGTACCAAATAAAATTGCTTTGAGGTGGGTAAGCTCAACCAAACTTATTCCTTACATTAAGCGCACTTTAGAGTTTTGAGGGGGAAAAAGGCCTTATAGTCCGGAAAATACGGTACTTCCATTCCAACTCGCAAATAAGGGTAAATAAGTCCGCTAACAATTAGGTCAAAAGGAACTCCTCTATTCCGCCATTAGCCTCTAAAAAAATAATTGAATATTTACCAAGTAATTGCATTATTGTTATTATAAGCACAAACGCAGACAAACTATTTTTAGCAACGCATTGATCAGGGAGATGTTGCTGTATTGACATACCGTGAGCCGGCTGGTGTACTGCTACTGCCGTGCAGATTGCGTCTCAGCTGGTTAAAGTAATTCTGGATGATAAATAATTCCTCTCACTTCTATATTAGGAGGATTTAGTCAGAGAAGTTGTTTATTCGGGGACATCCAACTTCTACCGGGAGATGGAGACAAAGACACGACAACCTAAGACAAGCACCTGCAGCAACCTTTCCTTTTAACCCTTCTTGTGGATTATGATTAATTCATCTAAACGGGAATATATGAACATCCTATCCGTCGGCATCCCAGTAAGAGCACATATTGTACAGTAAGTGGTAGTTTTATTATGTTCGTAGTTTGTATTTCTTGTTTAACAATACTGCTACATGATGTTATAGTGTTTCACTGAAGAACTAAAACTTGCAGCTCATCCTCCTTATATTCATGTTAAAGTATATAAGGTTCTGGATCATATTTTTTCCTAAAGTAATCATTGTGGGCTCTCGTGAAATTTGCAAGATGATTGTTGTTGGCGAAGGGAATTGTGGTCCCCCTGGGTATGTCACGTGACCTCGGCTTGCTCATTATCTCTCAAAATGTCTCGGGAATCTCTGAGATTTATATTATTTTGATCATATATATTTAGTCGCAAACTTTGTAAGTCCTGGTGTTATAAATTATATACAGTCGTGGTCAAAAGTTTGCATACCCTTGTGAAGGACATAATGTCATGGCTTTCTTGATTTTCCAATAATTTCTACAACTCTTATTTTTTTGTGATAGAGTGATTGAAGCACATACTTGTTGGTCACAAAAAAACATTTTCTTCCTGATCGTGGCAATTACAAAACTGTGCCATGCACTTTATACGTACGAACAATTGTCTGCACAGTTGCTCTTGGCATCTTAAGCCGCTTTGAAATGGCTCCAAGTGACTTTCCTGACTTGTTCAAGTCAATGATTCGTTTTTTCGGATCTGTGCTGAGTTCCTTTGACTTTCCCATTGTCGCGTTTGTAACCGAGTCTAATGACTGTATCACATGAGCCCTATTTAAATGGGCTCCCAGAAGTCAACAGGTGTCGTCAATCATAATCACTCACATGAAGTTAAGAGGCCATTCCATGAAGCTAATTTGATTGTAACTTTTCTACATCACCAAAATTGATAATGTATATTGCTGTATGTATACTTTTCACCCAGCAGATTTGGTCACATTTTCAGTAGACCCATAATATATTCATAAAATAAAATAAATATATAAAATATCTCGGACCTCATCCAAATTTACAATCCTGCGCGCGCTCTGAGGTCCGAGAGCCAGCTCCAGCTCGTAGTGCCCAAGACCAGACTTAAAACCAGGGGAGACAGGGCCTTCTCTGTGGTCGGCCCTAAGCTCTGGAACATTCTGCCCCTCAATGTTCGAACTGCTCCCACAGTGGAGTGTTTGAAGTTTCGTCTTAAAACCCACTTTTATTCTTTGTCTTTTAACACTAAGTGAGTTGTGTTGTCATCTGTGTTTTTAAAATTTTGATTTCTATTTACTGTTTTGATTGGTTTTACCCTTTAAAATCATTTTGAATCATATTTATTTTATATTGTTTTTTATTTTATATATGGTTTTATATGTATTTATTTTTTGTTTTTATTCAGTCGTTGGTGGAGCTAAGGATAATATTTGTATATTGTTTTTAATATTAGGCATCACTTTGGAAACATTTTGTTGTTTAAATGTGTTATATGAATAAAGTGGATTGAATAGGATTGGATAAAAGAACCAAACTTCATGAATGTTTTTTTGTGACCAACAAGTATGTGCTCCAATCACTCTATCACAAAAAAATAAGAGTTGTAGAAATTATTGGAATCTCAAGACAGCCATGACATTATGTTCTTTACAAGTGTATATAAACTTTTGACCACGACTGTACATACTATGATAATAGTTTCAATATAGAGGCAACTTGTTTTCCGTAATACTGGTACTTGAATATTTTTAATCACACCCACCGCTGAAGTAACATAGTTGCCATTGGTCATCTCTGGCGAGGTTGGGGTGTGCCGTAGGGAGGAGGGTGACATGCTCAGATCCACCGCCGGCGAGGTGGGGGTGTCTGTTCGGTCATGGGGGACCACCTGCACACCTGGGACGCACCGTAGAAAAATACACACAAGTAAGAGGACCGTGGTCATGTGGATAGCAATGTTATCCACCTGTGTACGGGGACGCCGGGGAGGCGGGATCCATGACCGCCGTGCCGTCATCGGCCATGCGGAGATGACAAGCTTGTTTGAGAAACAAAGGTGATAGAGGGGGCGAGCACAGGCCTCGGTCCCGCCCATTATTCCGCCGGGGGAGCTTCAGGTCCAGGGGCTCATCCACGGAAAGCATGACCACACCTGCACAAACAAGCAGAAGAGGACGATAAAGAACCGTCACATATACAATGAAATATAAGTTGCCAGGGGAAGAACATCTGAAAGCATCTTGAATTCCAATGTCCCACTGGGCAAGCATTTTTCTCCAACAATCGTAAACTGGAAGACTGAGTAAGCCGCAGAAAAATAAACAGTGCCTCCCCCCCCTACCCTTTTCCCATTTTGACCTTTACTCGCCGCCCTTCCTGAGGAATGTCTACAATCCGATCCAGATGGTCATCCTCACCGCCAACACTCGGCCACAGCACCCTGTCACATCAACCTACCAACCCCACAGCGAGCACCTTAAGACCCCCGCAGACCTTTCAGACCCCACCGGTAACAACCCGCCCCCTGTCCCCTCCAGGCTTTTGAGTCCAGCTGCACTAACTCCACCTCCTACTACCCCTAAACACACTGACCTCTAGACCCAGCCTGAGGGGCGATGCATCTCGCTGTCACACACAAGTTGTTCCTTAACCATGGACCAGAATTTCAACAAAAACTTTACAACACAACACTGAATATTATGGTCGACAATATTTTGATAGTTAGCCAGATCTGTGTACAGTCGCGGTCAAAAGATAACATACACTTGTAAAGAACATAATGTCATGGCTGTCTTGAGTTTCCAATAATTTCTACAACTTTTTATTTTTTTGTGATAGAGTGATTGGAGCACATACTTGTTGGTCACAAAAAACATTCATGACGTTTGGTTCTTTTATGAATTTATTATGGGTCTACTGAAAATGTGACCAAATCTGCTGGGTCAAAAGTATACATACAGCAATGTTAATATTTGGTTACATGTCCCTTGGCAAGTTTCACTGCAATAAGGCACTTTTGGTAGCCATCCACAAGCTTCTGGTTGAATTTTTGACCACTCCTCTTGACAAAATTGGTGTATTTCAGCTAAATGTATTGGTTTTCTGACATGGACTTGTTTCTTCGGCATTGTCCACATGTTTAGGTCAGGACTTTGGGAAGGCCATTCTAAAACCTTAATTCTAGCCTGATTTAGCCATTCCTTTACCACGTTTGACGTGTGTTTGGGCTCATTGTCCTGTTGGAACACCCAACTGCGTCCAAGACCCAACCTCTGGTCTGATGATTTTAGGTTGTCCTGAAGAATTTGGAGGTGATCCTCATTTTTCATTGTCCCATTTACTCTCTGTAAAGCACCAGTTCCATTGGCAGCAAAACAGGCCCAGAGCATAATACTACCACCACCATGTTTGACGGTAGGTATTGGTGTTCTTGGGATTAAAGGCCTCACCTTTTCTCCTCCAAACATATTGCTGGGTATTGTGGCCAAAGAGCTAAATTTTTGTTTCATCTGACATCACATGGACAAAGACAAGACCTTCTGGAGGACAAAATAAGAGTTGTAGAAATTATTGGAAACTCAAGACAGCCATGACATTATGTTCTGTACAAGTGTATGTAAACTTTTGACCACATATGTATGTATACTTGTCACCTAAGCAGAACTTGTCACCTAAATCCAAACCAAGTGGGCTTAAGCACATAACCTAAAAATGTTATCGAATAGATGCAATTGTTTCTGCAGCCAGTTGCCAATGCTAACAGCCATCTTGCATAATAGGAACAATCAGAATCAGAGAAGTTGCAGTAATAGTGTCGAACTAGAAAATTTATGCGGAAATTTTGATGGGCCTGCTATCTGTGCCCTGGACCTCTGGCCGGGGGTCGCCGGAAGCCGCCGTACTTATTAGATGGTGCCGAGTGTCTGAGTCCGTGAGTTTTAGGTATAACTGTACAAAACGAGCCACAGAGCTAGCCTAAAACAGTAGCATGTTTACATCAAAAATGCTAACACTTAGCATGTGTGCTAACAATAGTATGATAACAGTCAGCATGTTTCATATACCAAGTTATACGACTCAAAGGTGTATGGCTGCGAAAATACAAAAAAGTGTAAAAATCGATGAAAAAGTTAGCAAGCCTAAGTTAGCTTCCTAGCATGCTATCGTATGCATGCTAACAGTTAACAAGTGTCACATACCAATTTATATGACTCTGGGATAAACGGTTGCAAAAGTAGCTCAAAAAGTTAGCATGCTAATGTTAGCAAGCTAAGTATAGCATGCTAGCAGTTAACTTGTGTCACATACGAAGTTATATGACTCTAATGTGTATGGCTGGGGAATTAGAGTAAAAAGTGTAAAAATAGCAAAAAAAAAGTTAGCACTTTAATGTTAGCATGCTAACATTAGCGCACTAACAGTTAAATGTCACATACCAAGTTATATGACTGAAAGCGTAAATGGTTGCAAA
Source organism: Nerophis lumbriciformis (assembly GCF_033978685.3). Classification (NCBI taxonomy): domain Eukaryota; kingdom Metazoa; phylum Chordata; class Actinopteri; order Syngnathiformes; family Syngnathidae; genus Nerophis; species Nerophis lumbriciformis. The sequence continues at coordinate 14,721,482 of NC_084569.2, forward strand.
ATTAGCTCAAAAAGTTAGCATGCTAATATTAGCAAGCTAAGTATAGCATGCTAACAGTTAGCTTGGGTTACATACCAAGTTATATGACTCTAAGGTGTATGGCTGGGGAATTAGAGTAAAAAGTGTAAAGTTAGCAGAAAAAAAGTTAGCACTTTAATGTTAGCATGCTAACGTTAGCGCACTAACAGTTAACAAGTGTCACATACTAAGTTATGTGACTGTAGGGTAAACGGTTGCAAAATTAGCTCAAAAAGTTAGCACGTTAATGTGAGCAAGCTAATGTAAAAATGCATACAGTTAGCATGTTTTAAATACCAAGTTAGGCTGTGTAATCAGACAAAATAGCATACAATTCTAAAAAAAAAAAGTTAGCACTAACTCGTGTGTAGCCAAGCACCGCAAAGTCATTAATGAAACAATTTCAACAGATTCCTCCCCTCCTCGTCCTCGCACACGCGTGGCAACAAACTGGCGCTGGTGAATGGGGGGCTTTGAGAACCACTGGCCGGGGGCCCACATGAGAAAAGGCCGTGTGTTAGAGAGGTATGGAGGACGGGGGGGTCGCAAGGTTCAGCGGTCCTGTGAGGGATGGCCACCACTCTCAGAGAGACAACCTATTAGGGGGGCATGGATAACAAGGGTTGAGTCACATCATTAAGTACACCTGCAGACTGGTGAAATCCAGTTTAAAAGGTGACAATGCTCTGTTTTGATTGACACCATCAGACAGTGTCAAATATTTAGAGTAGCCTCTAACATGGGGGTGTCAAACGTACGGCCACGGGCCGTATTTGGCCCGCCAACACGTTTAATCCGGCCCGCAAAATGAGTTTGCTAAGTATAAAAAAGAGCTGCAATTTTTTCATGGAAGTTGCTGTTCCGAATGTGTCCTTTGTACAGTATTTTCCGGAGTATAAGTCGCTCCGGAGTATAAGTCGCACCGGCCGAAAATGCATAATAAAGAAGGAAAAAACATATAAGTCGCACTGGAGTATAAGTCACATTTTTGGGGGAAATGTATTTGATAAAACCCAACACCAAGAATAGACATTTGAAAGGCAATTTAAAATAAATAAAGAATAGTGAACAACAGGCTGAATGAGTGTACGTTATATGAGGCATAAATAACCAACTGAGAACGTGCCTGGTATGTTAACGTAACATATTATGGTAAGAGTCATTCAAATAACTATAACATATAGAACATGCTATACCAGGGGTCGGCAACCTTTACCAGTCAAAGAGCCATTTTGACCAGTTTCACAAATTACAGAAAACAGTGGGAGCCGCAAACATTTTTTGAAATTTTAAATGAAATAAGACTGCATACGAAGTTTTTTTTTTTGCTTTGTGCTATGTATAACCAGTGGTCTCAGACACGCTGCTCACACCTTTATGTGGAATTTGAAAGCTGGTGCGGCACGCGGGTTTTAATTGAATGGCGATTGTCAACGTCATGCGTGCCGTGATGGTACAGCATATATCAACCACTACGGATAGCATGCCTGATCAGCCTGATGTTGTGTGGGGCTTTCGCTTTGCTCACGTAGGTGACAGCAAGGCATACTTGGTCAACAACCACACAGCTCACACTGACGGTGGCGGTATAAAAAAAAAACTTTAACACTCTTACTAATAATGCGCCACACTGTGAACCCACACCAAACAAGATGACAAACAAATTTCGGGAGAACATCTGCACCGTAACACAACATAAACACAACAGGACAAATACCCAGAATCCCATGCAGCCCTAAGTCTTCCGGGATACATTACACCCCCCCCCCCCCTCCCCCCTCCCCTCCACCAAACCCCGCCCACCTCAACCGATGCACAGAGAGGGGGGTGGGGGGGGGGGGGTTGATGTGTGAGGGAGCAGGGTTGGGGTGGGGGCGGGGTTTGGTGGTAGCAGGGGTGTATAATGTAGCCCGGAAGAGTCAGGGCTGCATGGGATTCTGGGTGTTTGTTCTGTTGTGTTTATGTTGTGTTAAAGTGCAGATGTTCTCCTGAAATGTGTTTGTCATTCTTGTTTGATTTTGGTTCAAAGTGTGGCGCATTATTAATAAGAGTGTTAAAGTTGTTTTATATGACAACCGTCAGTGTAACCTGTGTGGCTGTTGACCAAGTATGCCTTGCTGTCACATACGTGTGCAAGCGAAAAATGTTTATTGTATAACAAGTGTTGGGCTGGCACTCTGTTAATACAGACGGTAGAGGGCGCCAAATGTTGTACTATCATGGTACGCCCTTATTATAGCCGTAAGGGCGAAAATCGGTGAATATTAATCCCGGGAGTTTTCTGCGAGAGGCACTGAAATCCGGAAGTCTCACGGGAAAATTGGGGGGTTCAGCAAGTAAACTGCTGAGCCGCATCAGAATGATCAAAGAGCCGCATGCAGCTCCGGAGCCGCGGGTTGCCGACCCCTGTGCTATACGTTTACCAAACAATCTGTCACTCCTAATCGCTAAATCCCATGAAATCTTATACGTCTAGTCTCTTACGTGAATGAGCTAAATAATATTATTTGATATTTTACGGTAATGTGTTAATAATTTCACACATAAGTCGCTCCTGAGTATAAGTCGCACCCCCGGCCAAACTATGAAAAAAAACTGAAAAATACGGTATATCTGTGTGTGGCATTGCATAAGTGTTTTACAAGAATAAATAAATACAAACAGAATAATGCCACGTACACCATCTGATGTCTGGAGACATTTCACGCCAAACAATGTAGAAGGAAAGGCGGTGTATATTTGCAAATACTGTGCAAAGAGCTACGTCAAACATGCCACAAAGATGCAGCAGCATATAGACAAGTGCCCAATAATATATCATTATTGTAATTCCCCATTAATTCCCATGGACCGTGTCCAACTTTGAATAAACAAAAAATGGTCAATATTTCCAAACTTCCCGAGCTTAACTTCCCGTGGTAAATTTCCGGAAAGTTTCCGGAAATTTACCGGAACTTTCCACCCCTTTGCAACCCTAATTGTAATATTCTAATGATGATAAATGAATGTTTTGTAGCAGTTGTTGATGCCACCAATGCGGCGGTTTGAAGAAACGCTCGGTTGCTTTTCCAAACACGTCTTTAATGGTAAACTGCCAACATGAGAATGCTGAACAGGGAATGTTTGGAAGTTTAATGGCTTCGTAAAAACACAGAGACAAAGTCTAAGTTCATCGTGTTCTTCATGGTGTTTTGAAACTGCACCAATTTTTTTTCCTCAGAATTTTCAACTAAGAAGATTATTTGTAATGTGTACATTTTCAGAGACGAAGAAAACCATTTTGAAGTTGTCTTTATTTAAAAATGATTATGCCATGATTTCATCAGTTTGGCCCTCGTTGGAAGAGATTTTTCTCCATGGCAGTAAAGGCACATACTGTATTTTTCGGACTATAAGTCGCAGTTTTTTTCATAGTTTGGCCGGGGGTGCGACTTATACCCAGGAGCGACTTATGTGTGAAATTATTAACACATTACCGTAAAATATCAAATAATATTATTTAGCTCATTCACGTAAGAGACTAGACGTATAAGATTTCATGGGATTTAGCGATTAGGAGTGACAGATTGTTTGGTAAACGTATAGCATGTTCTATATGTTATAGTTATTTGAATGACTCTTACCATAATATGTTACGTTAACATACCAGGCACGTTCTCAGTTGGTTATTTATGCCTCATATAACGTACACTTATTCAGCCTGTTATTTATTTTAAATGTCTATTCTTGGTGTTGGGTTTTATCAAAAAAATGTCCCCAAAAATGCGACTTATACTCCGGTGCGACTTATATATGTTTTTTCCTTCTTTATTATGCATTTTCGGCCGGTGCGACTTATACTCCGGAGCGACTTATACTCCGAAAAGTACGGTACTCAAGAGTTCATTGTCAAATTACTGTACTGTTTTAATTAATTAGCTACTAGGGCGGTCAAAGTTAGCATGATAACACGTTAACTATCAGTTTCTTTTAACTGCACTATTTTTTATTTAGCGTGCATGTGTCCTCTGACTGCTTTTTGACCCTCGGTCCATTCCGGAGCACGTGATAATGTAATGGCGTTCAGTCCCTGATGAGCCAAAGGCTAAAAAATAGCAAGCAGAAATGCACAAAGAAAATCATACATTATGGAAATCCCATGTCGTTCTCCCGACAAGACCCGACTATTTTATCTTCTATCACCGTGAGACCACATCACTGGAGCAATTGCCTGCCCGCAGCGCTTTGCAGTTGAGTGCATTGAAAACATAAAATGTAGATTGATACTTTAACTGCTTTAGTGAAATGCAATAAAACCTCAGCAGAAAAGAAAAGACTAAGGTAGGATGTCTTTAATATTATTTATTCTCCTCACAACGTCAAAACACCTCTTCCATAACAATCACACACTTCCGGCTTCACAATTACGGCTACGCTTCAAATCCAATCTAACTATCATAACAAAAACATCTTATATTACGATTATGCTTTGTCAAAGAGATTTGTAATGTAATCTGTGATATTTCTACTTAAATAAATGTTTTCTGGTGGATTAAAATAAAATATAAATTATTTTATAACCTGTTCTGATTGATAGTCCACAATTACAGAATGTTTAGCAGGCTGAATATTACAACTTAATTAACAAATAGAGAGATGAATACCAATACAACACATAATATCAGAAGCATTTATTCATGTTGAAATATCACAGATTACATTACCAAAAATCTTTGGCAATCAAAGTATGATCGTAATAATCCACATGTTGTGTTACTAATGCGTGAAACTGGTATCTAAACACGGAATTGTAGCTCCTCTCCTCTGAATGCAAGTGCTCTTACAGCAGAAATACAAATTCTGTATTTCTACAAAATCTGGCAAGACTCCAATGCACTAGAGGTAATTTTTTTCATTGTAATTTTTTTAATTTTATTTATTTATTTATTAAAAGCGTGTTTGTCTCCTTTTTGTGTTGAGCTGTTTAAAAAAGCATGTTTTAAAACAATAAATTAGAGCAGACAAACTGTTCAGTCATGGTAATAAAAACTTGAAAATTATTTGTTTATAGAACACTTACTAATGATGATGAAAAATGATATCTACCTGCATTTAATCACGATTAATTTTGCGTTAACTATGAACAAAATGCGACTAATCGCGATAAATATTTTCATATTTTTACAGCCCAATTTATAACTAATAAGTAATAATTATAATTACAAAAAGAAATACCACATAAAGGCTTCCTTATTGCTCTGTCGACTACAAGTTGCTGACATTCTCCATGTAGGTTTTACACTTGAAATGTGTTTAAAACCTGAAGTGTTTTTCCATCTTAAAACATTCAATTATGTTTTAACACATTTACTCCCGCATGTTAACATTTGTGAACTGTTGAGCGTGATATATAACAGTATTTTTTGGTGACAGCAAATGAGAGATTATCATCACACATCAAAATCTCTGTCATGTAAATGTTGCCACTTTGCTAGGTCAGCATTTCAAAAGAAAATATGTTATTTATTGCCTTGCCCTAGACCAGGGGTGTCAAACTCATTTTAGCTCAGGGGCCGCATGGAGGAAAATCTGTGCACACTTGGGCCACACTATTAAAATCATGGCATTAAAACTAAATAATAAAGACAACTTCAGTTTGTTTTCTTTGTCTTACTTTGGCCAAAAATACAACAAACACATTGTGAAAATATTACAATAAAAATATAGAAAAAAATACCGGCAGCGGTAAAGTTTAGATCCATGAAGGAAAGAAGAAAGTGAATGAATGTTTATAACTGATAAATTTACATATTAATAAAAATGTGTTTTCTTTTGTATTATTTTTTTTAATGAATTAACGTTCATGACAACCTTTTTCCAAAACACAATATAGAATGTGAGATATAACAGGATAATGTATACATTTATCATTTGTTTTCAAAACGGTTACAAAAAGGTGGACCCCAAAAATTTACTGTGGGACCCCATTTTTATGACTTGATTTTTGAAAATTCCTAGCCCAACACTGATGGAGTATTGGTGCGTGCAAAACAGCTATGGCCTAGGGGCCGGTTCCAATACTAATCAAATATCATCCCGGGGGCCTTGACTTTGACACTTATGCCCTAGATCAGGCCTGGGCAATTATTTTGACTCGGGGGGCCACATTTAGACAGAAAAATGTGTCTGGGGGCCGTTATATCTATTTTTAGGAACACTAATACAAAACCTCACAATAATGTCTGATTGAATGCAAAAAACGTTACGACAGACCGCCTTAAAAACGTAATGGAATTTTAAATGTTTCTATGAACGATAAAACACTGAATATTGACAAAATATGTATGTCACGCCCCCTTTCGATCGACATAATTTACAATCAAGTGAAACGCAACAAACAGTAAAATATGAACATGAAGGGTACAAAATAAACCCACCTACAATCTGATGTATCTGATATTTGCTGAATTCCCCCCAGGGATCAATAAAATACTTTCTATTCTATTCTATATATCACTAAGCTTTAGAACTTTGTTGTGAAAATCTCCTTCCGCGTCTGTGGAAACGCTTCCCGCCCACATTGCTTGGTGCCTCGTCTGAGCTGCGGTGACGTAGATTACCATAGTAACTAATTAGATGATAATAGTAACTAATTAGATTACCATAGTAACTAATTAGATTACCATAGTAACTGGTATATCATCCATAAGCGCAGATTCCAACCATTGAAATACTTTGTATAGTTCAAAACTTACGAGTATTAGAAAACATGACTGCACATCATAATGGCAGCTACACTTTCCATCTTAAAGATCTAAAAAAATGATTTGGGAATGTCCGGCGGGCCAGATTGAAAAGCTCAACGGGCCGCATGTGGCCCCCGGGCCTTAATTTGCCCAGATATGCACTAGATAAATAAAAGTGGTTTAAATACATGTAAACTAGGAAGTGAGGAAGTTCATAAAAATGTCTGCAGGATGTTATGGTTCCTTATACCACTAACTCACGCCACACAGGTAGCCGAGAGTCACTGCAGCTAAAGTAGCAGAACATCGCCTGCCATCCACTAAATATGTAAGCCCCTTACCCAGAGACCAGAAATCAGCTTAACCTTTTCGGCAAATCCCGCTCTCATCCTCTGTGTGGCTACAAACAGAAACATGGCCTCCTCCATTTTTAGTATTGTAATCCATGCTGTGCGAAAGTCTATCGCAGACACGGCCTCACCTTTTATTACATGAAAGCTGAAACAATTAGTTGATGGATCCATTAGCCGATTGAATCATCAAGTTTAATAATAAATTATGATTTACTGTCACAAAAAAGGCAAACTCGGCACCGCTGATAGTCTTGTGTGACGTCATGAATGATGGTGGTTAAAAACCGTATCCATCCATCCATCCATCCACCTTCTTCCGCTTATCCAAGGTCGGGTCGTGGGGGCAGCAGCCTAAGCAGGGAAGCCCAGACTTCCCTCTGCCCAGACTTCCCTCTCCCAAGCCACTTCGTCCAGCTCCTGCCGGGGGATCCCGAGGCGTTCCCAGGCCATTCGGTAGACATAGTCTTCCCAAAGTGTCCTGGGTCTTCCCCAGTGGCCTCCTACCGGTCGGACGTGCCCTAAACACCTCCCTAGGGAGGCGTTTGGGTGGCATCCTGACCAGATGCCCGAACCACCTCATCTGGCTCCTCTCGATGTGGAGGAGCAGCGGCTTTACTTTGAGCTCCTCCCGGATGGCCGAGCTTCTCACCCTATCTCTAAGGGAGAGACCCGCCACCCGGCGGAGGAAACTCATTTCGGCCGCTTGTACCCGTGATCTTGTCCTTTCGGTCATAACCTAAAGCTAATGACCATAGGTGAGGATGGGAACGTAGATCGACCGGTAAATTGAGAGCTTTGCCTTCCGGCTCAGCTCCTTCTTCACCACAACGGATCGATACAGCGTCCGCATTACTGAAGAAGTCGCACCGATCCGCCTGTCGATCTCTCGATCCACTCTTCTCTCACTCGTGAACAAGACTCCGAGGTACTTGAACTCCTCCACATGGGGCAGGGTCTCCTCCCCAACCCGGAGATGGCACTCCACCCTTTTCCGGGCGAGAACCATGGACTAGGACTTGGCGGTGCTGATTCTCATCCCAGTCGCTTCACACTCAGCTGTGAACCGATCCAGTGAGAGCTGAAAATCCTGGCCAGATGAAGACATCAGGACCATATCATCTGCAAAAAGCAGAGTCCTAATCCTGCAGCCACCAAACCGCATCCCCTCAACGCCCTGACTGCGCATAGAAATTCTGTCCATAAAAGTTATGAACAGAATCGGTGACAAAAAAACCTTAGACAAGTTTCACCATGAACACACAATGAAATGACAATCAAGAATCAAGAATTGGATTTGAGGGCCTCCACTGTGTTTGAATGTTATCCCGGTGATGACTCAGCCACCACCGGACATTCTTTCAAATTAAGAGTGTTTGGGAAGTGACTCACATCAGTTGGATGTTGGTTTGGAGCTCACTAGGGGGGGTTATAGGAAAAAAAGAAAGATGCTCTTCGGTTGTGTGTGCATGTCTAGTTGGCGGGAGGCTGTGAAGTTTGGGGAAGGGGTGTCGGCCGTCCCCTGTCCTCCCCCCCTCCATGTAGACTTCCGTGCTCAGCCGTGGGGTCGAGAGTCTCTCTGAAAGGCAGCATTGTCCCCCTTAGCGAGGCTCTGGCGCTCTGAGGCAGAGTAAACACAGGCTGTAGCAGCTAGAGAAAGGACAGAGGGGATGCCAATGAAGAGGGGGGTAAAGTGAGGATACACCAGGGCGAGGAGAAGGTTTTGTGCGTGCCCACAAGCCCACCCGATCCCCTGCAAAAGCCATCACTGGCCAAGCCCTGCATCAGCTTGTTAGGAAGTGTCTTTGGAGGTGAGTAGAGGTTAGGTGAGAGGCGTGAGAGAGGTGGGGTGATTAAAGGGCAAGCAAGCTGAGAGGTCGGTGGGCTTCTGCACCTTCGTGCTCCTGTGAGACTAAACTCCCATGGATCACTGGTGACTCCTTGACCCTCAGCCCAACAACTGATCATTAGCTGGATGAGACCTGCACTGGGAGAGGATCTGGTTTCTGATCTGATCTGTGCACAAAGCAACCACAGGCATCAAGATACAACTTTCAGGTGTAAGATGTGTGTGTTAGTGTGTGTGGCCCCCGCTGAGCTTCGCTGTAACATTATCTACCCCCCGCCTGCTGTGACCCTGGGAGGTGGTCTCAAGGAGGTAAATCATCTCTCGCCAGGACTTTCATTCTCACGCACATGCAGAGACAGAACAACATAACCACTGCACTGAATGTGTTGTCTCGCAATAGAACAATTCGCATCACACCCATCGGTACAGTTCTCTTTTATGTATTTTAAAATGTATGTCTCAACGTATTTCTTTTTTGAAACTGCTCTGTGACATGTGCTATTGACCTCTTGGCCAGGTCACCCTTGTGAAAGAGATCTTGATCTCAATGGGTTTCTTATCTGGTTAAATAAAGGTTCTATCTTTGTCCAATGTAAGGACGGACTTATCAGATGTTCTCATATGGACGTTCTAAGGCTATGTCTACACTAAGCCAGATAACCCCTTAAACAAATAATTTTTTAACCTAAGCCCCGTTTCAGCCACACTAAACCATCGTTTAAGGTAACCCTCCTTGGATAATTTTTCACACGGGTAAATGCACCGTGTATTTCTTGAATCTCCGGCTTTTAGGTTTGTATGGACTCATTGATCGTTTACAAACTGAGTTCGGAGAGGAAGTGAAGTCAGAAATACCGCGACCCACACAGGAAGTGACGTCAGAAAGAACGCACCACAGCTTCATAACAACCGGAGCTAACCACTGGAACTATGGAGGCTAGTCATCCAGACATGCCCGTGTTTCTCATTCTTCTACATGTACAGACGCTTGTGGAAATCACACATGAATACCTTAAGAGAAAGCGATTGCAGCTATTTCGGATACAACACATCTCAGACGGCAAGAGATCTTTCGAATGTCCAGGTCAGCTGTGATTGTACTTACCGAAAAACTTTGTCCATTTGTCGAAGGAGAGTCAATGAAAATGCGATCTCCCGTGGATGTGATAAAAAAGGTAGCGTGTGCTTTGTATTACCTGGTCGACTGGCAAAGCAGACTGTATCAGTTTTTGTCGGCCATGTATGTCGCGGACTCAAAGTCTAGGTCCAGAGTATATAAAGTCACCAAAAAGGAATGGAAAATGAAGGTGAAGGCAAAAGAATGAGGAGTGTCCTGACCACATATCTAGATCCCTAGATTGATTGATGTAAAATGTTCTTTATCACATTGTTTACATGTCCATTAGAGATTTGATTAATGTATGATGTCTCAGGTGTGATTCACTACAATAGGCCCCCACAGCACACTGGATTCCAGTTAATTGAAATACCATAACACTGGATATTGTTCAGATAAGTTAAGTTTAAGAACTTACACACAAAGCAACACTGGAGGTGACTATGGCGTGCGCATTTTCCGCGCATGCGTACTAGGTCGCGTTGCGCCGGCGGACGAAAGGGGGGGAGGGGGTCTTAAACGAAAATTGTGTGTGTGTGGACAAGGATAAGGTTAGGTGGAATTCACCCTGGATAACCTTAGTGTAAACGGGGCTTAAGGGTGCTCTCACCCAAGGCAATTGAGTTTGATTCTTTGTTATAAAACATTGCATCAGTGCAACTTTCTTCACTGTGTGGCTGATTTAGAGTTGTATCTATTTCTATTATACAAGGTGAAACTTAACTGACAGGGGAGTAACTTGCATTAATTTCAGGGATGTCCTGATCAACATGTCCCTATCCTGTCTGATTGACACTAATTATCTTTGGTCCCCTGGCTGGCAAGCGGCCAGCAGCTAATTATGTGCCTCCATCCGCAGTATGGAGCCACTCTCCTACATAAGTAATAATCACCATTTCGGCAAACTGCATTTTCTAGTTTCTGAAGTAACATTATTACTGTAGGGCCAGACTAAACATGACACACAGAGAGCAAGCAAGGAGCAGGCATGCTCATAGCTAAGCTGACCGCTAGGTGAGCTTGAAACAACACCAAGAAATAAGTGCTTAGTTAACTTTTCGAAATGTAGATGGAAGCAAAAAGTAAGCAGTTATTAACATGACAACTAGGCTAGACTACTGCAACGCACTTCTGGTCGGGATCCCCAGCAAGAACATCCAGAAGCTGCAATACATACAGAATAGTGCTGCAAGGATCCTGATGAGAGTGCGGAAATATGACCATATCACACCAATTCTCAAATCTCTTCACTGGCTTCCTGTTCCACTCAGGATTGAATACAAAGTCTCCCTACTAACCCACCAGTGCCTCCATGGAAATGCCCCCCTCTACCTCTTAGAACTACTCACCCCCAAATCCTCCACACGACACCTGCGCTCCGGACAGGCTAACCTCCTCCAACGTCTGAGGACAAAGCTACGAACAATGGGAGACCGGGCTTTCTGCTCTTTCTGTAACGTTGCTTGGATGGAAACATATGTTGCTCCAAAACCTGTATGTACCTTTCAGCATTAATGGTGCCTTCACAGATGTGTAAGTCACCCATGCCTTGGGCACTAATATACCCCCATACCATCACAGATGCTGGCTTTTGAACTTTGCGCCTATAAGAATCCGGATGGTTCTTTTCGTTTTTGTTCCGGAGTACACGACGTCCACAGTTTCCAAAAACAATTTGAAATGTGGACTCGTCAGACCACAGAACTCTTTTCCACTATGCGTCAGTCCATCTTCGACGAGCTCGGGCCCAGCAAAGTGTTTCTGGGTGTTGTTGATAAATGGCTTTCGTTTTGCATAGTAGAGTTTTAACTTGCACTTACAGATGTAGCGACGAACTGTAGTTACTGACAGTGGTTTTCTGAAGTGTTCCTGAGCCCGTATGGTGATATCCTTTACACACTGATGTCGCTTTTTGATGCAAGGTCCGTAATATCATCGCTTACGTGCAGTGATTTCTCCAGATTCTCTGAACCTTTTGATGATATTATGGACCGTAGATGGTGAAATCCCTAAATTCCTTGCAATAGCTCGTTGAGAAATGTTGTTCTTAAACTGTTCGACAATTTGCTCACGCATTTGTTCACAAAGTGGTGACGCTCGCCCCATCCTTGTTTGTGAATGACTGAGCATTTCATGGAAGCTGGTTTTTATACCCAATCATGGCACCCACCTGTTCCCAATTAGCCTGTTCACCTGTGGGATGTTCCAAATAAGTGTTTGATGAGCATTCCTCAACTTTCTCAGTCTTTTTTGCCACTTGTGCAAGCTTTTTTGAAACATGTTGCAGGCATCAAATTCCAAATGAGCTAATTTGCAAAAATTAACAAAGTTTTCCAGTTTGAACGTTAAATATCTTGTCTTTGCAGTCTATTCAATTGAATATCGGTTGAAAAGGATTTGCAAATGTTGTATTCTGTTTTTATTTACGATTTACACAACGTGCCAACTTCACTGGTTTTGGGCTTTGTAGATAAGAGGAAAAGTCACCTCAACAGTATGGCAGTTTTTTGGATTTTTTTCAAACGGACCATAGTCCTTGGCAGGGCATATTTTTTTATTTTCAGTCCTTGTCCGTTCCTTATTCGGATGTATGGAAACAACAGGTAGGAACTAAAGTACAGGACTATATAAATAAAAGAAATAACACAATATATTAAATGTGCTACTTTAAACTAATATTTTGGTTCAATCATAGGCCTATTTAAATCATAATTACTGCATAACAAATACCAGATGAATTAAACGTTACACAAACCAAGTCATTTCCTGGCAGTAAACTTCAAACATTGTTTTTTTTTCAGGTTTCTCTATGTTTACATTTTCACACTTTGCACTATTTTGTAATGCATTTCTTACATGTTCCTGATTTTCGCACTTTCATTTTAAGTGGTTATTGTTAAGTATTCAGTGTGATTTTAGAATTGTGTTTACATTGAGTGTTTGCCGTGGTCCAGTTTCCTGTACTTTCTGCCTTAGTCGTTGAGGGGATTATAATCAGGGGAAGGTTACATTTGAAATTAAAATCCATCCATCCATCCATTTTCTACCGCTTGTCCCTTTTGGGGTCGCGGGGGGTCGCTGGAGCCTATCTCAGCTGCATTCGTCCGGAAGGCGGGGTACACCCTGGACAAGTCGCCACCTCATCACAGGGCCAACACAGATAGACAGACAACATTCACACTCACATTCACACACTAGGGCCAATTTAGTGTTGCCAATAAACCTATCCCCAGGTGCATGTCTTTGGAAGTGGGAGGAAGCCAGAGTACCCGCAGGGAACCCACGCAGTCACGGGGAGAACATGCAAACTCCACACAGAAAGATCCCGAGCCCGGGATTGAACTCAGGACTACTCAGGACCTTTGTATTGTGAGGCAGATGCACTAACCCCTCTTCCACCGTTCTGCCCTAATTAAAATGTTAACATGTAATATATAGGTCATAAAAAATATCAGTAATTATCAATGTCGACCAATATAAAAAACTTATATCGTAATAGTTTGTCGCCATATTGCCCAGCCCTAACATTATTTACCGTATTTTTCTGACTATGAGGCGCACTTAAAATCTTTTTTTGTAAGGAATAAGTTAGGTTGAGCTTACTCACCTCAAAGCTATTTTATTTGGTACATGGTATAATGATAAGTGTGACCAGATGGCAGTCAAACATAAGAGATAAGTGTAGGCTGTACTATGATGGCAATATGACTCAAGTAAACAACAGCAAACACTTTATATGTTCCATTGAAAATATAGAACATTACAAAAATCTATCAAAATGTTTTAGTACGACTTTGGTAAGCTATGAAGCCGCACCGCTTGATGCATTGTCGGCACATTAAACATATGAGTATTATTATGGTGTGTGTATAAGGTAAGATATATTATCTGGCGTTTTGTTTCACAATATTATGCAAAAGCAACTTTTCTTATCTTTTGGTACCTGCTGATCTGTAATTGGGATCTGTACAAGTCCGCGAGTCGATAAGCTTCTTCTTTTTCTCTATCTTCTTGTTATGTGACATTCATCCTCTGCTGTTGCCATTTCTAATATAAAATAGTATAAAGTTCTTACTTATATCTGTCAATAAACTCGCCATGAAAGCACTAAAACATACCGGTGTAGTGAGTTTACATTATTCACCCAAGGAACTTTAGTTATTAGAGTTCCGGTCGGACGGTTTTTCACGGGACACATTACCGGTGTTGTTGTTTCCGGATGAGGAGATGCTGCTCCGTTATTGATTGAAGTAAAGTCTGAATGTCATTAAAACAGTTAGCTCCATCTTTTGACACTTCTTCCACTCCCGTCCTTGCACGCTACACCGCTACAACAAAGATGACGGGGAGAAGACGCTGCCCAAGGTGAGCCACGTAAATAAGAGCGCCCACAAAACGGCGCATCCAGAAGCAACTGTCAGAATTGGCTTGAAGATGATATGTAAAACATCATCTATGCAACAATTTGACCAAAGAACCACCATTACATGTTATGTAGACCACAAGGAAGTGTTTTACATTTAGAAAATAATAATAATAATATGGCTCCTTTAATGCACCTTTTATATGGAAAAAAGATCAAAAATAGACCATTCATCGGCAGTGCGCCTTATAATCCGGTGTGCCCTATGGTCCGGAAAATACGGTATATGGCATGTGTGCTGCATGCATGCCTGTGCACGTGTGTAAGCAAACATAAGACTTTCGGCTTAGACTTTGAGGATGATATAAATTCTTTTAAAAATGTTTCTAATATGCAAGTTGGTGGTTGTCATTCATCACTGCAGGTCTATTAACACCAGAAGCACAGTGCCTGCATACATCATCCACCCACACAAACTATTTTTTTTCCTTATTCACTAAGCATTTTGACAGGAAACCTCAGTTTCCACTCCTCGTGCTGAGGGCTTTCTGCAGAATGTTTATTCTTTTTTTTTCTTGCTGTTTTTCTTTTAGTGAGCCGTTTCCTTTCCCCGTTATGCCACTTAATTGACAAATTAACAGTATATGATTTAGATGTATGCTTTCCACGCACAGTTTGTTAATTGGACACATATACAGAGCCAGTAGGTTGTTGTCGGTTGTGTCGAGACGGTTTCAACATAAACACATGCAACTTCTTGAAAAGAAATACATTAATACAAGTTAATGTGAGAGTGCATAACAAAGGGAGTCTGGGAAATGAAAGAAAGGATCAAAGAGAGATAAAAAAACAACAAAAAGGAGGCGAGTGGCGGAGCAACAGGAAGCTTCTCAGCGAGCTCTCGATGGCCTCCCGCCAGCGCGTTCAGACACCGAGGAATTCCAGGCGGAGAGGAGGCGAGGAGGGAGGGAGAATGTCAAGATGGAGGAGGGCGGGGATGGAATGTTTATGGAATATTGTTTACAAACAACACGCGGACAGTAATGTTAGGCTCAGTGTTGGCGTTAACGCACTTTTTGCGTCTTTTTACGTATTGAAATCAGAAAGGACGCAAAAAAAAATTTTACCGCCTGGTTTTTGCTTGTTTTTTTTATGGCTTACCGTATTTTTTGGACTATAAGTCATAGTTTTTTTCATAGTTTGGCCGGGGGTGCGACTTTTACTCAGGAGCGACTTATGTGTGAAATTATAAAAGGCCTACTGAAACCAACTACTACCGACCACGCAGTCTGATAGTTTATATATCAATGATGAAATCTTAACATTGCAACACATGCCAATACGGCCGGGTTAGCTTACTAAAGTGCAATTTTAAGTTTTGAGCGAAATATCCTGCTGAAAATGTCTTGGTATGATGACTTCAGCGCGTGACGTCACGGATTGTAGAGGACATTTTGGGACAGCATGGTGGCCAGCTATTAAGTCGTCTGTTTTCATCGCAAAATTCCACAGTATTCTGGACATCTGTGTTGGTGAATCTTTTGCAATTTGTTCAATGAACAATGGAGACAGCAAAGAAGAAAGCTGTAGGTGGGAAGCGGTGTATTGCAGCAACACACAAACACAGCCGGTGTTTCATTGTTTACATTCCCGGAAGATGACAGTCAAGCTTTACCATTGGCCTGTGGAGAACTGGGACAACAGAGACTCTTACCAGGAGGACTTTGAGTTGGATACACACGACGCGGTACCGTGAGTACGCATGCAGCTGCGGCATCCAAACATTTGATCGCTTGCCCGTACGTGCGTGCCGCTATGTGCATGTCACGTACGTAACTTTGGGGACTTTGGGGAAATATATGTGCTGTATGAACTTTGGGGAGGTGAACGGTACTTTGGGCTGTGGGATTGAGTGTGTTGTGCAGGTGTTTGAGTTGTATTGGCGGGTTATATGGACGGGAGGGGGGAGGTGTTTGTTATGCCGGATTAATTTGTGGCATATTAAATATAAGCCTGGTTGTGTTGTGGTTAATATAGTATATATATGTCTTGTGTTTATTTACTGTTTTAGTCATTCCCAGCTGAATATCAGGTCCCACCCGCCTTTCACAGCATCTTCCCTATCTGAATAGCTCCCACTGCCCTCTAGTCCTTCACTCTCACTTTCCTCATCCACAAATCTTTCATCCTCGCTCAAATTAATGGGGAAATCGTCGCTTTCTCGGTCCGAATTGCTCTCGCTGTTGGTGGCCATGATTGTAAACAATGTGCGGATGTGAGGAGCTCCACAACCTGTGACGTCACGCGCATATCGTCTGCTACTTCCGGTACAGGCAAGGCTTTTTTTTATCAGCGACCAAAAGTTGCGAACTTTATCGTCGATGTTCTCTACTTAATCCTTTCAGCAAAAATATGGCAATATCGCGAAATGATCAAGTATGACACATAGAATGGACCTGCTATCCCCGTTTAAATAAGAAAATCGCATTTCAGTAGGCCTTTAACACATTACCGTAAAATATCAAATAATATTATTTAGCTCATTCACGTAAGAGACTAGACGTATAAGATTTCATGGGATTTAGCGATTAGGAGTGACAGATTGTTTGGTAAACGTATAGCATGTTCTATATGTTATAGTTATTTGAATGACTCTTTCCATTATATGTTACGTTAACATACCAGGCACGTTCTCAGTTGGTTATTTATGCCTCATATAACGTACACTTATTCAGCCTGTTGTTCACTATTCTTTATCTATTTTAAATTGCCTTTCAAATGTCTATTCTTGGTGTTGGGTTTTATCAAATAAATTTCCCCCAAAAAATGTGACTTATATATGTTTTTTTCCTTCTATATTATGCATTTTCGGCCGGTGCGACTTATACTCCGGAGCGACTTATACTCCGAAAAATACAGTAATTGCTTTTCGCCTGTGTTTTATTTTGTTTATATTTGCCGGGTTAAATGATGAATTATTATTCGTTATTGGTCGACTTCAAAGTAATGCACTTTCCGGTACAATTTCTTAAATTTTGATTCACCGAAAGTGTTATCGATCACAAAGGCGCCGATCCCCACGTGGGGATTGAAGGCAAATTATTTCTCACCACCAAGCAAAAACCTGCTCAGTGGCCTGGTGGTTAGAGTGTCCGACCCGAGATCGGTAGGTCGTGAGTTAGAACCCCGGCTGAGTCAAATCAAAGACTATAAAAATGGGACCCATTGCCTCCCTGCTTGGCACTCAGCATCAAGGGTTGAAATTGGGGGTTAAATCACCAAATTTGATTCCCAGGCGTGGCCACTGCTGCTGTTCACTGCTCCCCTCACCTCCCAGGGGGTGATCAAGGGCGATGGGTCAAATGCAGAGGATCATTTCACCACACCTAGTGTGTGTGTGACTATTATTGGTACTTTAACTTTACTTTAACTTTATCCAGGGTAAATCCCACCGAACCTTATCTTTGTCCACACACACACAATGGTCGTTTAACCCCCTCTCCCAACCGGCGCAACGCGACCTAATACGCATGCGCGGAAAATGTGCACGTCATACTCACCACCAGTGTTGCTTTGTGTGTAAGTTCTTAAATTTAACTTATCTGAACAATATCCAGTGTTGTGGTATTTCAATTAACTGGAATCCAGTGTGTTGTGGGGCCCTATTGTAGTGAATCACACCTGAGCCATCATAAATGAATCAAATCTTTATTAGACACGTAAACAATGTGATAAAGAACATTTTACATCAATCAATGTCGGGATGTAGATATCTGGTCATGACACTCCTCACTCTTTTGCCTTCACCTTCGTTTTTGGTGACTATATATACGTTGAGTCCGCGACATACATGGCGGACAATAACTGATACAGTCTGCTTTGCCAGTCCAAATGCATTCGCCGTTTTCCATAGTCTTCCCTCGCCGGCCAGGTAATACAAAGCACACGCTACCTTTTTTTATCACATCCACGGGAGCCCGCATTCTCGTTGACTCTCCTTTGACAAATGGACAAAGTTTTTCGGTAAGTAGAATCACAGCTGACCCGGACATTCGAAAGTTCTCTTGGCGTCTGAGAAGTGTTGTATCCCAAATAGCTGCGATCGCTTTCTCTTAAGGTATTCATGATTTCCATTTTCAGGCAGGCACTTTGTGATTTCCCTTCCTGGTTCGATGACCCGCCCTATCTTGCCTCCGATTGGCCTAATCTCAACCATTCGTGACTCATCATAGTAAACAACCAACCAATCATGGATGTTCTTATACGTGCAAGCACGTCTTGGAAGGAGGAAGGGAAGGGGTTAAGCAGCCCATGGAGAGGGAACCGGGGGAGAACAAGGAACACAACAAATAAGCGGCGTTTGGTAATTTTAACGTGAAATAAATTATATCGATATTACGCTATTTTCTTAATTCATATCTTGTTTAAAAATATATCGATACATCTTACAAACTCGATATATCGCCCAGCCCTAAAATGTACCGTATTTTTCGGACTATAAGTCACAGTTTTTTTCATAGTTTGGCCGGGCTCCAGTGCGACTTATACATGTTTTTTTCCTTTTTTATTATGCATTTTCGGCAGGTGCGACTTATACTCCGGTGCGACTTATACTCCGAAAAATACGGTATGTAATTTATTTTCTCACCTGGTGTGGACCCGCACCCGAGTGAGTACCGCTGACATGCATGTGGCCAGATGTGACACCACTCAATCTGTATAGTCAAGATTACAGTGATTCATAAACAACATCTGACCGCGATCTCTCATTGTGTCAGTAAGCCTTATGGCCTAGTAACCAAAGGGATTATCCCTCAGCATCAGTGTTAAAATGCTTACTTTTTGCATCCGTTCAAATGTTTCAACAATAATGTCAGATATTCCTTCAGTAACAGCAGTGATAACCAACCATGTTTGTAAAATGAACCTTCCACTCCAATCCTGTAGATGGCAGCTTACCATAAAACCATTTCGGTATTTGCATTATTTTGTTGCAATGGTTTCACAAGTCTTTTTCTTTTTTTTTCTTTTTGGAGGAATAAACCGTAATTAATGAATGTCATTAATTAGAGAAATAAATAAATGAAGGGAAAATTATGTAAAAAAAACAAAAACATTAGGGATGGAAATCTTACAACAACTTTCGATCCGATTTTGAATACTGAGATGACGATTTGATTCAGAATCGATTCTTCATTCAAAAACCATTCTCTATTCACATCGATTCTTGCAAGATATTATTTGTTATGAAATAGGAAAATAATTTAATACAGGTTATAAATAAATCTATTTTTGTGGAGTTAAAAACTCAGAAGTGTCAATCCATGCCCTACATGGTGGAAAACTACATTGTCAATACGAATTGAGAACTACAATTCCCAAATGCCAAAAGAAAATGACCGCCAAATTACTGATTGAAGGCACCTGGAAAGGAATGGAGATTCAGTCAGACTCATTCACCAAACAAGCTGCATGCAAGGAAGAACAGCAAGCAGCCACAACCGCAAGATCTATTCTACAAGTTTCTCCAAAGAACACCAATGGTCGGTGAATATGCTTGTTCATATCATGGCGATCGGAAATGCTTACTTAGATATGCTTAACTTCTTGATTGGCTTACTCAACTATCTTAATTTGTTTGTTTGAACTGCTGGGTTCAAGTGGGAACCACTTAGTGATGGGTTGATGAGGCGTCATGAAGCGTTTCGACACATTGCAAATCTGCATTGATACTGTGTCACTAAATACTGACATCTGCTGGACATTAAAAATCCCTACAGGCAACCTATGGATCGACTCAACTGACACTGATTTTATGACCTAGTATATACAATAATATAAACCAAGTCATTGTATTTCATTTAGGATTATTTCATATCTTCATTTAAATAAAAGTATATTTTTATCTTGTTTAGATAGTCAATAAATAATGTGAACATGTATCATAACATGGAAATCTAAGAGAACTTGTTGTGAATGAGGATGCTTGTGGACTGGGAATTTTTTTTTTTTTTTTAACATATATATTTTTTTTTTTAAAACAGTTTTTCCAACGTAATACATTTTAGACGATTTCTCTTCTTAGTTATTATTTCTCCGGCTGTAGAAAAGACCCGCTCACAGGGCACAGAGGAGTCGTCAGTGCGACACAGTTTGCGCATCAGTCACGTGACCGAAACAGCTCATGGTTTGAGCATTGATTGCATACTGAGTTTGACCAGTTTAAAGCAAGTTGTTTAAAGTTTAAGTTGGTTTAAAGCTTAAGGTAAAATGGCAAATGGTTAAAGTTAAAAGGTTTAAAGTCAAAGCTTATGGTTTAATGTTTAAAGTTAAAAGTACAAAAGATTAATGCAAAGTTAAAGGATGAATTCATGTTTAACTCTTGATAAAAGTTAAGCTTGAATTTAGAATGTTAAAAGTTTAAAAGACTTCGAGAAAAGAGACCATCTACAAGCTCGTAGCCATTCTTGTAGTTTCTTTTTTCCCTTTAATAACTCTAATTGTTGAATGGATTTAGTTTGGTTCATTTAACCTGCTTGTTCCATTCAATTGATTTAAGTTAATATTTAATTCATTTAAAATGGTAAAGGCCCCGGGGGGTGGATGAGATCCGCCCGGAGTTCCTTAAGGCTCTGGATGCTGTGGGGCTGTCTTGGTTGACAAGACTCTGCAGCATCGCGTGGACATCGGGGGCGGTACCTCTGGATTGGCAGACCGGGGTGGTGGTTCCTCTCTTTAAGAAGGGGAACCGGAGGGTGTGTTCTAACTATCGTGGGATCACACTCCTCAGCCTTCCCGGTAAGGTCTATTCAGGTGTACTGGAGAGGAGGCTACGCCGGATAGTCGAACCTCGGATTCAGGAGGAACAGTGTGGTTTTCGTCCTGGTCGTGGAACTGTGGACCAGCTCTATACTCTCGGCAGGGTCCTTGAGGGTGCATGGGAGTTTGCCCAACCAGTCTACATGTGTTTTGTGGACTTGGAGAAGGCATTCGACCGTGTCCCTCGGGAAGTCCTGTGGGGAGTGCTCAGAGAGTATGGGGTGTCGGACTGTCTGATTTTGGCGGTCCGCTCCCTGTATGATCAGTGTCAGAGCTTGGTCCGCATTGCCGGCAGTAAGTCGGACACGTTTCCAGTGAGGGTTGGACTCCGCCAAAGCTGCCCTTTGTCACCGATTCTGTTCATAACTTTTATGGACAGAATTTCTAGGCGCAGTCAAGGCGTTGAGGGGATCTGGTTTGGTTGCTGCAGGATTAGGTCTCTGCTTTTTGCAGATAATGTGGTCCTGATGGCTTCATCTGGCCAGGATCTTCAGCTCTCGCTGGATCGGTTCGCAGCCGAGTGTGAAGCGACTGGGATGAGAATCAGCACCTCCAAGTCCGAGTCCATGGTTCTCGCCCGGAAAAGGGTGGAATGCCATCTTCGGGTTGGGGAGGAGACCCTGCCCCAAGTGGAGGAGTTCAAGTACCTCGGAGTCTTGTTCACGAGTGAGGGAAGAGTGGATCGTGAGATCGACAGGCGGATCGGTGCGGCATCTTCAGTAATGCGGACGCTGTATCGATCCGTTGTGGTGAAGAAGGAGCTGAGCCGGAAGGCAAAGCTCTCAATTTACCGGTCGATCTACGTTCCCATCCTCACCTATGGTCATGAGCTTTGGGTTATGACCGAAAGGACAAGATCACGGGTACAAGCGGCCGAAATGAGTTTCCTCCGCCGGGTGGCAGGGCTCTCCCTTAGAGATAGGGTGAGAAGCTCTGTCATCCGGGGGGAGCTCAAAGTAAAGCCGCTGCTCCTCCGCATCAAGAGGAGCCAGATTAGGTGGTTCGGGCATCTGGTCAGGATGCCACCCGATCGCCTCCCTCGGGAGGTGTTTAGGGCACGTCCGACCGGTAGGAGGCCACGGGGAAGACCCAGGACACGTTGGGAAGACTATGTCTCCCGGCTGGCCTGGGAACGCCTCGGGATCCCCCGGGAGGAGCTGGACGAAGTGGCTGGGGAGAGGGAAGTCTAGGCTTCCCTGCTTAGGCTGCTGCCCCCGCGACCCGACCTCGGATAAGCGGAAGAAGATGGATGGATGGATGGAAAATGGTAAATTATTAAATGCAGGTGCATTTAATTTCAATCAATCAAAGTTTACTTATATAGCCCTAAATCACGAGTGTCTCAAAGGGCTGCACGAGCCACAACGACATCCTCTGCTCACATCCCACATCAGGGCAAGGAAAAAACTCAACCCAATGGGATGACAATGAGAAACCTTGGAGGGGACCGCAGATGTGGGGACCCCTCCCCCCCTGGGCGACCGGTGCAATGGACGTCGAGTGGATCTAGCATAATATTGTGAGAGTCCAGTCCATAGTGGATCTAGCATAACATTGTGAGAGTCCAGTCCATAGTGGATCTAAAACAGTGGTTCTTAACCTGGGTTCGATCGAACCCTAGGGGTTCGGTGGAGCCTCCGCCGCGCAGGTCAAGACACAACCGACTCATCTTGTAAATAAAAACTTCTCCCTATCGGCGTACTATGGATACCCACAAACAATGTTCCCTCTAAT
Source organism: Nerophis lumbriciformis (assembly GCF_033978685.3). Classification (NCBI taxonomy): domain Eukaryota; kingdom Metazoa; phylum Chordata; class Actinopteri; order Syngnathiformes; family Syngnathidae; genus Nerophis; species Nerophis lumbriciformis. Next base: position 14,744,457 of record NC_084569.2, read on the forward strand.
TTTCCATCTGATTTGCAGGTGTGTAATTTGTTGTGAGTTCATGCACTGTGTTGGTTTTGTTCTTTGGACAAGGTGATGTTCATGCACGGTTCATTTTGTGCACCAGTAACAAAACATAACTTTATCTTGAATTTAAAAAAAACAAAAACGTTTGATTCTCACTAAAGAAGGGTTCGGTGAATGCACATATGAAACTGGTGGGGTTCGGTACCTCCAACAAGGTTAAGAACCACTGATCTAATATAATAGTGTGAGAGTCCAGTCCATGGTGGATCTAACATAATAGTGTGAGAGTCCAGTCCATAGTGGATCTAGTTAATAGTGTGAGAGTCCAGTCCATAGTGGATCTAACATAATAGTGTGAGAGTCCAGTCCATAGTGGATCTAACATAATAGTGTGAGAGTCCAGTCCATAGTGGATCTAACATAATAGTGTGAGAGTCCAGTCCATAGTGGATCTAACATAATAGTGTGAGAGTCCAGTCCATAGTGGATCTAACATAATAGTGTGAGAGTTCAGTCCATAGTGGATCTAACATAATAGTGAGAGAGTCCAGTCCGTAGTGGAGCTAACATAATAGTGTGAGAGTCCAGTCCATAGTGGATCTAACATAATAGTGTGAGAATCCAGTCCATAGTGGATCTAACATAATAGTGTGAGAGTCCAGTCCATAGTGGATCTAACATAATAGTGAGAGAGTCCAGTCCATAGTGGATCTAACATAATAGTGAGAGAGTCCAGTCCATAGTGGATCTAGCATAATATTGTGAGAGTCCAGTCCATAGTGGATCTAGCATAATATTGTGGATTCAGCATTATATTGTGAGAGTCCAGTCCATAGTGGATCTAACATAATAGTGTGAGAGTCCAGTCCATAGTGGATTCAGCATTATATTGTGAGAGTCCAGTCCATAGTGGATCTAACATAATAGTGTGAGAGTCCAGTCCATAGTGGATCTAGTTAATAGTGTGAGAGTCCAGTCCATAGTGGATCTAACATAATAGTGTGAGAGTCCAGTCCATAGTGGATCTAACATAATAGTGTGAGAGTCCAGTCCATAGTGGATCTAACATAATAGTGTGAGAGTCCAGTCCATAGTGGATCTAACATAATAGTGTGAGAGTCCAGTCCATAGTGGATCTAACATAATAGTGTGAGAGTCCAGTCCATAGTGGATCTAACATAATAGTGTGAGAGTCCAGTCCATAGTGGATCTAATATAATAGTGAGAGAGTCCAGTCCATAGTGGATCTAACATAATAGTGTGAGAGTCCAGTCCATAGTGGATCTAACATAATAGTGTGAGAATCCAGTCCATAGTGGATCTAACATAATAGTGTGAGAGTCCAGTCCATAGTGGATCTAACATAATAGTGAGAGAGTCCAGTCCATAGTGGATCTAACATAATAGTGAGAGAGTCCAGTCCATAGTGGATCTAGCATAATATTGTGAGAGTCCAGTCCATAGTGGATCTAGCATAATATTGTGGATTCAGCATTATATTGTGAGAGTCCAGTCCATAACAGCGACAGTGTACAGTAATTAACATTGCTGTAAAAGTACCAGAATTAGCCAAAAGTCAGATTTTATTTTTGTTCCTGAACAAATCTTAACATTGTCTACCTTAAAACAATAAAATGTTTATACAGTGAGGAAATTTAGCAATCCAATTGAAAAGGCGGTAAAATACACTTCACTCTAAAACTCCTGTTAAAAACGCTATGCATATATATACAATAAAGTATAGTACAGACAAGTAAAATGATGACAATTTAAACATCCATTTTTATACTTTTCAATCAAACCTAGATTTAATTTGATGCATGTTTTGTTCTAAAACAAAATGAGTAGGGCTGTGCGAATTGGCTGAAAACTTTATAACGATATACGTTTTTTTGTCAAAAATAACACATTTGATGATTAATAATAAACATACATTTGCATATCTTCCTGACACATGACTTTGTCCACCAGTATAACATTACCAGCCCAACATTGGCGCTGTGCACTTTACATTCTGATTAATGACGCATTCAAAGTACCTAATTGTATTTATTAAACTCCTTTGTAGATAAACAACCAAGTGCAAGGACATGTTATTAAACAGATTTTTTTTCCCCCTCTTGCATCCGTTCCAGCTGTCAGATTACGGAACCAAACCATACGCTTTTCATCAGCCAAAATGCTTCTCGCTACAGAGCATCATCAGTCAACAGATAATCCCCCAGAGTACGACAACTTTGCCGTGTTTACGAAGCATCGCTTGGGGCACTCCACACACTGGTACAGTCTGCTTTAAAGAGTCATCTCACCACTTCACAACATGACAGTGTAGGATGCTCTGGATTGATTGTAAGGTGCATTAAAGTGGTCATATTATAATTTGTTTTCTACATTTAAAACACTTCCTTGTGGTCTAAATGACATGTAATGGTGTAAATGTTGCATAGATTGTTTTACAGATCGTCTTCAAGCCGCTTTCTGACAGTCGTTTCCGGATGCGCCGTTTTGTGGGAGGTCTTATTTACGTGGCTCACCTTCGACCACGTCTTCTCCCCGTCATCTTTGTTGTAGCGGTGTAGCGTGCAAGAACGGGACTACAAAGGCGGACGCGCGCAGATTTTCAGGACTTATGCAGATCCCAAATACAGATCAGCAGGTACCAGAAGGTAAGAAAAGTTGCTTTTGCGTAATATTGCGAAACAAAACGCCAGATAATGTCTTGCCTTATACACACACCATAATAATACTCGTATGTTGAAGCACAGTACAATCCATCAAGCGGTGCAGCTTCGTAGCTTACCAAAGTCGTACTAAAACATTTTGATCGATTTTTGAGTGCCGTGTGTAATGTTCTTTATTTTTAATGGAGCATTTAACATTTTGGTGTTGTTTACTTCATTCATATTGCAGTCTACACCTATCTCTTTTGTGTGACTGCCATCAAATTGCAGTCTACACGTAACTCGTATGTGTGACTGCCATCATATTGCAGTCTACACGTATCTCGTATGTGTGACTGCCATCATATTGCAGTCTACACGTATCTCGTATGTGTGACTGCCATCATATTGCAGTCTACATGTATCTCGTATGTGTGACTGCCATCATATTGCAGTCTACACGTATCTCGTATGTGTGACTGCCATCATATTGCAGCCTACACGTATCTCGTATGTGTGACTGCCATCATATTGCAGCCTACACGTATCTCGTATGTGTGACTGCCATCATATTGCAGTCTACACGTATCTCGAATGTGTGACTGCCATCATATTGCAGTCTACACGTATCTCATGTGTGACTGCCATCATATTGCAGCCTACACGTATCTCGTATGTGTGACTGCCATCATATTGCAGTCTACACGTATCTCGTATGTGTGACTGCCATCATATTGCAGTCTACACGTATCTCGAATGTGTGACTGCCATCATATTGCAGTCTACACGTATCTCGAATGTGTGACTGCCATCATATTGCAGTCTACACGTATCTCGTATGTGTGACTGCCATTATATTGCAGTCTACACGTATCTCGTATGTGTGACTGCCATCATATTGCAGTCTACACGTATCTCGTATGTGTGACTGCCATCATATTGCAGTCTACACGTATCTCGTATGTGTGACTGCCATCATATTGCAGTCTACACGTATCTCGTATGTGTGACTGCCATCATATTGCAGTCTACACGTATCTCGTATGTGTGACTGCCATCATATTGCAGTCTACACGTATCTCGTATGTGTGACTGCCATCATATTGCAGTCTACACGTATCTCATGTGTGACTGCCATCATATTGCAGCCTACACGTATCTCGTATGTGTGACTGCCATCATATTGCAGTCTACACGTATCTCGTATGTGTGACTGCCATCATATTGCAGTCTACACGTATCTCGAATGTGTGACTGCCATCATATTGCAGTCTACACGTATCTCGAATGTGTGACTGCCATCATATTGCAGTCTACACGTATCTCGTATGTGTGACTGCCATTATATTGCAGTCTACACGTATCTCGTATGTGTGACTGCCATCATATTGCAGTCTACACGTATCTCGTATGTGTGACTGCCATCATATTGCAGTCTACACGTATCTCGTATGTGTGACTGCCATCATATTGCAGTCTACACGCATCTCGTATGTGTGACTGCCATCATATTGCAGTCTACACGCATCTCGTATGTGTGACTGCCATCATATTGCAGTCTACACGCATCTCGTATGTGTGACTGCCATCATATTGCAGTCTACATGCATCTCGTATGTGTGACTGCCATCATATTGAGTCTACACGCATCTCGTATGTGTGACTGCCATCATATTGCAGTCTACACGTATCTCGTATGTGTCACTGCTATCATATTGCAGTCTACACGCATCTCGTATGTTGTGTGACTGCCATTATATTGCAGTCTACACGTATCTCGTATGTTGTGTGACTGCCATCATATTGCAGTCTACATGCATCTCGTATGTTGTGTGACTGCCATCATATTGCAGTCCACACGCATCTCGTATGTTATGTGTGACTGCCATCATTTTGAGACACTTGTGATTTAGGGCTATATAAATAAACATTGATTGATTGATTGATTGATATGGCAGTCTACACGCATCTCGTATGTTGTGTGACTGCCATCCTATGGCAGTCTACACGCATCTCGTATGTTATGTGTGACTGCCATCATATTGCAGTCTACACGTATCGCGTATGTTATGTGTGACTGCCATCATATTGCAGTCTACACGCATCTCGTATGTTACGTGTGACTGCCATCATATTGCAGTCTACATGTATCTCTTATGTTTGACTGCCATCTACCGGTCACACTTATCATTCCAACTTGGTGTGCAATACGGATGTTAGTATTTTTTCTTTTCTTTTCTTTTATTAGTAAGCAATATGCCATTATGTAGTATATATATTTTTTTTTTTCATTATGTTTGACTGCTCCTGTATGCAAAAACCTTCACTGCAACAATGTATTTTCCCCATTGTGGGATAAATAAAAGTATATCCTATCCCGTTAATTGGCATAGAGAATGTCATAATGAACCCCGTAAGATCCAGCAAAAACATCTGGGGCCTCATGTATTAAACGTGAACCTCAGGCGTACGCGCTTCTTAGAGGAAAAGTTGAGATGTATCAAGAGTGAAGTGGATGTGGAAATGTGCGGTACCTCATGCCAACTTCTACATACCGTGGATAGTTTGGCAACATACAGAGTTGGTCATTCGGTCTTTACCAACATTTCACTTCAACAATGTAAAAGATTGAGGCAAGGACAAAAAATTAAGTTTTTCGCAAATGCATTTTATCCTTCATATTCATACTTGTGAGGACGTCTATTTTTTTTATCTACGCAATCATTTTGCCACCTATTGCTGTCACAATGTGTTCCTGTGACTCCAGCACAGCTTGGCCAGCCGGTGGTTGTGGCACATTAATGGCACCGGACAGGGAGCAATGTCCCGACTTTGTCACGTGGCTGCTACTGCAAGTAGCTTTCCTGTGTTGTTATAATAAATTGAGTAATCAAACAGGAGTCAAAGTCTTTCATATCCTTTTTGATAAGCTGGCATGTTTGAATTCAAAATATAACATCATTTTCACAATAAACTCTAATCTGGCTGTGAACAGGCAACCCTATGAACACATTGTGTTGTACGTTACATAAATTATTTTTAACTTGGGGGTAATCAGTCACCCACATGTGCTCCCACATCTTTTTAAAGTTGCATGCATCATTGCAGCTACTTATTTCAAACAGGGTGGCACTACTTTGCCAATCCATCTTATTCTTCACCCTATTTCCTGATGTAGTACCACTTATTGTTTGTTCCTGTGTGCCGTTCTGACTCCACAGCAGTGACAACTTTGCACACTTTTCCCATTCAACCCTCTTTTGTTCGCTGTAAACATCAGAGGACAGCTTGCCAAAAAGTATATTTAGCAAAACGCACCTCCTACTCCTTTGTCCGTGAATTCCTTAATTTTCGCCGTCTTGCTCATTATTTTTATGTTTTCTATGCAGTGTAGTATGGGATCTCAGGCACATGGCTAATTTAAATATGATAAATATTTAAATGATGGCGTGGACAAGGCAGTGGCCAGCCACTCTAACATATGCGCTTAATTCCACATTGATTGGGACGTAAGAAAAGAAATGTGCCTGGGTTAATGCGTGCGCACACTTTAATACATCTGAATTGTGTTGTGCGTACAACATTTTCTGGATTTGAACGTAAACCATTTTTAGTAAGTCTTAAATACATGAGGCCCCAGGTCTTACTCGCTAGCATTGGCTTACAGCTAGAGATCGACATTCCAACCATGGGAAGGAAGAAAGGAGTACGAAGAACAGTGCTGGGAAGAAGTTGATATTAATTAAATTACCGTATTTTCCGGACTATAAGGCGCACTTAAAATCTTTTGTCTTTTTTTTTTTTTTTTCAAAACTCGACAGTGCGCCTAATAACCCTAATGTACGGAATAATTCTGGTTTTGCTCACCGACCTCCGAGCAATTTTATTTGGTACATGGTGTAATAAGTGACCAGTAGATGGCAGTCAAACATAAGAGATGCATGTAGACTGCAACATGATGGCAATATGACTCACGTAAACAACGTCAACATTTTATATGTTCCATTGAAAATATAGAACGTTACACAAAGCGCTCAAAAATCTATCAAAATGTTTTAGTACGACTTTGGTAAGCTATACAGCCGCTCCGCTTGGTGGATTGTCGGCACATTAAACATACAAGTGTTATTATGGTGTGTGTATAAGGTAAGACATATTATCTGGCGTTTTGTTTCACAATATTATGCAAAAGCAACTTTTCTTACTTTCTGGTACCTGCTGATCTGTATTTAGGATCTGCATAAGTCCTGAAAAATTGCACGCGTCCACCTTTGTAGTCCGTATCAACGACGTAGTTGATGAGCTTCTTTTTCTCTGTCTTCTTATGTGACATTCATCCTCCGCTGTTGCCATTTCTAATATAAAATAGTGTAAAGTTCTTACTTATATCTGTCAGTAAACTCGCCATGAAAGCGGTAAAACATACCGGTGTCGTGAGTTTACATTATTCACCCAAGGAACTTTAGTTATTAGAGAGTTCCAGTCGGAAGGTTTTTCACAGGACACATTTCCGTCCTTGTTGTTTCCGGATGAGAGGATGCTGCTCCGTTATTGATTAAAGTAAAAGTCTGAATGTCATTAAAACAGTTAGCTCCATCTTTTGACACTTCTTCCACTCCCGTCCTTGCACGCTACAACGCTACAACAAAGATGACGGGGAGAAGACGCTGCCCAAGGTGAGCCACGTAAATAAGACCGCCCACAAAACAGCGCGTCCTGAAGCATCTGTCAGAAAGCGGCTTGAAGATGATCTGTAAAACATCATCTATGCAACATTTTGACCAAAGAACCACCATTACATGTTATGTAGACCACAAGGAAGTATTTTCCATTTAGAAAAAAAAATAAAATATGACTCCTTTTAATGCGCCTTATAGTCCTTTTAATGCGCCTTTTATATGAAAAAAAGATCGAAATTAGACCATTCCTCGGCGGTGCACATTATAATCCGGTGCGCCCTATGGTCCGGAAAATACGGTAAAAAAAAAAAAATCAACTTTTCACAGCAATTTGAGCATTTCACTGTTGGTCTGCACCATACTGAAGCAGAACAAGTCTAATGCCAGCCATGTATGTTCAAATAATATCTTAACGGGGGACATTTAAATATGGAGAAGCTGCTAATGGTGTGTTTGATGAAGGAGCTGGAAGGAAGTCTATTCTCCAAAGTAAATGTTGGACATTATTACATTGTTTCATAAAACTGCTGTAGTTGTTTGTAGTACATTATATTGTATTGTTTTTATCATATTTTTCGTAATTGTTGAATTTAAATTAATCTGATATTGGAGCCACTGCGTACAACATATCTACACGTCGTAAGATATTTTACGACTAGTTGACTATCAAAACAGTTAGTTGCAGCCCTGCTATAAATCATTTTTACTATGTTTACCGTGGTCAAAGATCCTCTACATGACAGAAGTACTCTCCTGTTTTTAGAAATCTGCTGCAAAATGTTAGTCGCTTCTTAGTTTTGAATGCAACTTGTAGGCCTGATGTCATTCTCGCATTTGGCCCGCGCTCAACTGGTTGCAGAGCCTTAGTCCGGGGCAGAGGTGGGTAGAGTAGCCAGAAATTGTACTCAAGTAAGAGTACTGTTACTTTAGAGATTTATTACTCAAGTAAAAGTAAGGAGTAGTCACCCAAATATTTACTTGAGTAAAAGTAAAAAGTATGTTGTGAAAAAACTACTCAAGTACTGAGTAACTGATGAGTAACATACACACACCACACATCATATATATATATATATATATATATATATATATATATATATATATATATATACACACACACACACACACACACACACACACACACACACACACACACACATTTATATATATATATATATATATATATACAGTATATAATTTATATTTATTTATTTTGCCGTTTTTGTTTACATGTTAAAGGTGTTTTAATGAATATACATGCATGTTTAACACATATAGATTCCTTTCTTTCATGAAGACAAGAATATAAGTTGGTGTATTACCTGATTCTGATGACTTGCATTGATTGGAATCAGACAGTAGTGCTGATAGCGTCCACGTTTTCAAATGGAGGAGAAAAAAGTTCCTCCTTTCTGTCTAATACCACATGAAAGTGGTTGATTTTTGGCATCTTATTTGTCCAGCTTCCATATTCGTTTTTATATACTTTACAAGAAATACATTGGCGGCAAACTCCGTAGCTTGCTAGCTTGTTTGCGCTGGCTTTCGGAGACTCTTGTTTTGAAAGCGCAAGCGCGATGGAGCGGCACTTTTATTGTGAAGACAGGAACTGTGCAGTCAGTCTTTAGGCTTTTGACGGGATGTACGGTTGAAATAAAAGGGTCTTTTTTCCTTCACACTTTTGATTGATTGATTGAAACTTTTATTAGTAGATTGCACAGTACAGTATATATTCCGTACGATTGACCACTAAATGGTAACACCCCAATAAGTTTTTCAACTTGTTTAAGTCAGGTCATGTGACCGCCTGGCTCTGTTTGATTGGTCCAACGTCACCAGTAACTGCATCTGATTGGTGGAACGGAGTGAACGTCACCAGTGACTGTATTTGTTGAAACGCAGGCACTATGAAGGTCTGTCTGACAGACCAAAACAAACAAAGCGTGCATTAACAGATCGATAAAAAATAGTAGCGAGTAGCGAGCTGAATGTAGATAAAAGTAGCGGAGTAAAAGTAGCGTTTCTTCTCTATAAATATACTCAAGTAAAAGTATGTTGCAATAAAACTACTCTTAGAAGTACAATTTATCCCAAAAGTTACTCAAGTAGATGTAACGGAGTAAATGTAGCGCGTTACTACCCACCTCTGGTCCGGGGGTCTGCAACCTGCGGCTCATTAGCGCCGCCCTCGTGGCTACCTGGAGCTTTTTCAACATTGTATGAAAATAGAAAAATATATTTTTGTTTTAATAGGGTTTCTGTAGAGGACAAGATGACACAAACCTCCCTAATTGCTAGAAATCCCACTGTTTATATTAAACATGCTTCACTGATGAGAGTATTTGGTGAGCGCCGTTTTGTCCTACTAATTTTGGCAGTCCTGGAACTCTCCGTAGTTTGTTTACAAGTACAACTTTCTTCAGCGATGCCGGAAGAAGACATATTTTATGCTACTCATTCTTTGTCTCATTTTGTCCACCAAACGTTTTATGCTGTGCGCAAATGCACAAAGGTGAACTTTGTTGATGTTATTGCTAACATGATATTTAGGATAGCTTTATGTACATATTGCTTCATTATGCCTCAATTGTAGGTATATTTGAGCTCATTTAATTTCCTATGTCCTCTGTGTATTTATATCTGCATTTCTCATGACATATTATCTGTATGTAATATTGCCTGCATTTCTGATAGTGGTTTGTGTGCCGTTTATAGACCACAGCGAACGTGACCTCGCTTGCAAAGATTGTAATAAATCCATTAGACAGCCCGCCATTTCCTTTAACTTGGACTCACACATCTATACCCTTTGGCCATTCTAAGCCAGTCTACCATAAATTGATTAACGTGGACCCCGACTCAAACAAGTTGAAAAACTTATTCGGGTGTTACCATTTAGTGGTCAATTGTACGGAATATGGACTGTACTGTGCAATCTACTAATAAAAGTCTCAATCAATCAATCCTTTAGAGGAGTTGTCTGACCCCCTGAGAAGCCTGCGTTTTACTAATGTCTTCCAATGTTGTAAAAATGTGAAGAATAAATATTACATTTCAACATTTCTGTCAACGAAGATTTGTGTCAGCCTGCGACACATAGTCATTTTGATAGTAGGCTAATCTTTGCTAATACAGACACTTACACCATGTGTTGCCTTCATTATATCACTTATAGAAGGATTTTATTTTTTTGCGGCTCCAGACTGTTGTTGTTTTTGTATTTTCGGTCCAATATGGCTCTTAACATTTTGGGCTGCCGACCCCTGCCTTAGTCTATTAAACCCATCTCCATATTGACTCGCACAATGACCTTCACTTTTACTTTGAAACCCCTCCGCACCACTTCAGTCCATTCCTGTGGCCTTTCCCCACAGGCGGTGATGCAATCCTGCGACTCCTGCGTGCAATCACAAGGCCCCGGAGTTGCACGGTCAGCCAGGAAGAGGCGTCGGCCACACTGCTTCTCACTCATGCAGCCAATAGAGAAACAGCCCCCAACTCATTGTCGGTGACTGATGCAGGAAAGGCGATAAAAGGCACAGTTTTACGACATATTCAGGTAAACATGTTTAGTTGTGCTGGCATGCCCGAAGATGTTTGGTTTTTCCGTTCTAGTATTTCTGTGGAGGGTAAACCCCACCAATCCCCCATTCAGCAGCTGCATGTGGTTTATTGGGGTTGCTGGATGAGGTCTGCGTTTCGGAAGTGAGGTTTTTGGCTCCTTCTCCATGGCCTGTTCTCACATTTTTATTTTTTGTAACAGGCTTTTAGAAGTAAAGAAATGCACTGCGTGTAATTTATTATTTCCATGACTGGAGTGTCCTGAAAATAATAAGCTTGATCCCTTGCAAATTTAAAAAGTAATGTTGTGGCATGCTTCTCAGTAAGGATGGACATGTGGCAACGTTTTCCTGAAATGAACGGTCAATAATGCAGTAATTATCATTTTTATCGGGGAAGTCTGAATGTTCTGAACTCCTTGATCCATAACATAGATATACAGTCATGGTCAAAACAGAACTTTCCTCCAGAAGGTCTTATCTTTGTCCATGTGATGTTAGATGAAACAAAAATTCATCTGTTTGGCCACAATACCCAGCAATATGTTTGGAGTATTATACTTTGGGCCTGTTTTGCTGCCAATGGAACTGGTGCTTTACAGAGAGTAAATGGGACAATGAAAAAGGAGGATTACCTCCAAATTCTTCAGCACAACCTAAAATCATCAGCCCGGAGGTTGGGTCTCCGGCGCATTTGGGTGTTGCATCAGGACAATGACCCCAAACACACGTCAAAAGTGGTAAAGAAATGGCTAAATCAGGCTAGAATTAAGGTTTTAAGAATGGCCTTCCCAATGTCCTGACTTAAACCCCATTGAGAACATGTGGACAATGCTGAAGAAACAAGTCCATGTCAGAAAACCAACAAATTTAGCTGAACTGCACCAATTTTGTCAAGAGGAGTGGTCAAAAATTCAACCAGAAGCTTGTGGATGGCTACCAAAAGCGCCTTATTGCAGTGAAACTTGCCAAGGGACATGTAACCAAATATTAACATTGCTGTATGTATACTTTCGACCCAGCAGATTTGGTCGCATTTTCAGTAGACCCATAATAAATTCATAAAAGAACCAAACTTCATAAATGTTTTATGTGACCAACAAGTATGTGCTCCAATCACTCTATCACAAAAAAAGAGTTGTAGAAATTATTGTAAACTCAAGACAGCCATGACATTATGTTCTCTACAAGTGTATGTAAACTTTTGACCACGACTGTATATGTTGAGAATAGTGGAGATATGTTTCTACCTCAACTCTCTCTTCCCATAGCTGCCATTTACTTTAGACAACAAACCGAGTCCACTCGTCAATAGTAAGTAAGTACTATCAATACCATTAGTGCTCATGTACAATACTCCGTGTTGTACATTTTGGCTTAGCTCCTGATTTTAAGAGGGAACATTTGGCAATAGTTCTATTTTAGTAAGTATAGAAGGCCTTAGTTTAATAACATTCCCATTCCCAAGGGGCGCCGGATGTTGGCAGACCAGTCAGCAATCCTATTGAATGGGATTGTGCTGAAAATCTCAATTTCCCCTCGGGGGTTAATAAAGTACTTCTGATTCTGATTCTGAGATGCAGCAGGCAAGGAAAAGTATACATACAAAAAGAAAAGAGTGTAAAAACAAGGTATCCTACAAAATAAAACAAATACAAATGATAAATAAATGATTACCGTATTTTTCGGACTATAAATCGCAGGGTTTTTTTCATAGTTTGGTGCGACTTATACTCAGGAGCGACTTATGTGTGAAATTATTAACACATTACCGTAAAATATCAAATAATATTATTTAGCTCATTCACGTAAGCGACTAGACGTATAAGATTTCATGGGATTTAGCGATTAGGAGTGACAGATTGTTTGGTAAACGTACAGCATGTTCTATATGTTATAGTTATTTGAATGACTCTTACCATAATATGTTACGTTAACATACCAAGCACTTTCTCAGTTATTTATGCGTCATATAACGTACACTTATTCAGCCTGTTGTTCACTATTCTTTATTTATTTTAAATTGCCTTTCAAATGTCTATTCTTGGCGTTGGATTTTATCAAATAAATTTCCCCAAAAAATGCGACTTATACTCCAGTGTGACTTGTATATGTTTTTTTTCCTTCTTTATTATGCATTTTCGGCCGGTGCGACTTATAGTCCGAAAAATACGGTAGGCATTTCAAAATAATACATTATGACCTTTTAAGCATCGTATTATTTCGGTATACAAGTGTCTAGTGTTAATTCACATATGTGTGTGTGTGTGTGTGTGTGTGTGTGTGTGTGTGTGTGTGTGTATATATATATATATATATATATATATATATGTGTGTATGTATATATATATATATATATATATATATATATGTGTGTATGTGTGTGTGTACAAAGATACAAAGCATTGCTATTGCGACATCTAGTGGACACATTTAGAACAGCAGTTTCTTTCATTCAAAAATTTTGGCTCATTTTTATACTTGGCAAACTCATCCCGCGGGCCGGATAAAAACTGTTCGGGCCGTACATTTGACACCCCTGATTTATAGCCACATGTTCCAATACTTAAGTCCATGTAGCGCTCTCCATTGGAGCCTAGGCAATCAACTAAATGCACTTAAAACACACCCACCCTAGTTTATCAGCATTTTGTATCCAGACCTCCCCCGAAAGGCAGCGGCAATGACCAAAAGGTCAGGTCAGGAACTCAACGCGCTGGCACCTTTTTAAAAACACCACACACACAAAATGCAAAAGAGTGCAGTGAGAGACACAGGTGTCAAACAGCTTCGCCCTAATAAGAGCTCGACACAAGATACTCCATCAGCACCAGTGCAGACAGACTGGGAAAAAATCCAGAAATCTGTCTCTCTCTAACAGAGTGCAGATTAATAGCGGCGACTCCGGTATGGAAAGTGAGGTTTAATAGGCAGCAATATGTGGTTGTGTTTCACTGCTGACTGACTGCGGTGCTATTACATGTCTGTCACCCACGCTCTTTCTGCTTTCTGGCCAGAGTACTGTAGCAGCACTGGGAGGAGTCCTCCTGTCTCTCGTTATTTCCTGTACTGGGCCAATGCAAGATGTTTTTTGTTTTTTTTTGTACAAAAAAACCTAAGGTAATACGAGCCTGGCAACAGATTTATGCAACATGGCTTCCATGGGGCAGCGGATGGCTCTGGATGTGGGCTGGTTTTATAACGTTCCTTTGTGGGATGACACTTCTTGTCGCTGCAACAGGCAGGAAGACACATGTGTACCAGTTAGGGTTGTACGGTATACCGGTATTAGTATAGTACCGCGATACTAATGAATCATAATCGGTACTATACTGCCTCTGAAAAGTACCGGTCCGCCACAGACAGTGTGTAGACAGAAATGAGAGAACGGACGCATTTTGGCTTAAAAACTAACGATAAAGGTGAAGTTATAACACTGAAATGCCCACCGAATGAGGTGCTTTAAGACATGGCTAGCTAGCTAGCGGCTAAAGTATAACCCAAGTCGGCAGTGTTTTAGTGATTTCAAAATCACTAATACTTGTCTCAATGGCGACAAAGTAAGTTTCTTACAAGTATCATCCCTGCAGGACGAGGAATAGCCTAACATGCTTCACTACACACCGTAGCTCACAGGCGTCACAATGTAAACAAACGTCATCGGTGGATCTACACCTGACATCCACTGTAATGATACCAAGTACAGTAGCTTATTTAGTCGATGCACCACAACATCTTTCGTTTTTTAAAAATGTATATTATGTTTATAAACTCGGGAAATATATCCCTGGAAACATGAGGACTTTGAATATGACCAATGTATGATTCTGTAACGACTTGGTATCGGATTGATACCCAAATTTTTGGTATCATCCAAAACTAATGTAAAGTATTAAACTGAAGAATAAGTGATTACATTTTAACAGACGTGTAGATAGAACATGTTAAAAGAGAAAGTAAGCAGATATTAACAGTAAATGAACAAGTAGATTAATTATTCACTTTCTACCACTTGTCCTTAATGTTGACAAAATAATAGAATGATAAATGACACAATATGTTACTGCATATGTCAGCAGACTAAATTAGGAGCCTTTGTTTGCTTACTTACGACTAAAAGACAAGTTGTCTTGTATGTTCACTATTTCATTTAAGGACAAACTTGCAATAAGAAACATGTGTTTAATGTACCCTCAGATTTTTTGTTAAAAATAAAGCCAATAATGCCATTTTTTGTGGTGCTCTTTATTTAGAAAAAGTGCCGAAAAGTATTGAAATATTTTTGGTATCGGTACCAAAATTTTGGTATCGGTACCAAAATATTGGTATCGGGACAACACTAGTACCAGTATAAATCAAGTAGGGGTTAACGCACGATCGATTCCCACTTCTTACCACTTGTCTTTCACTCTTCTTGTGTTCTTGGCTCCACCCTGATGCCTTCATTTGTTGCGCCGTGCATCCAAGCGAAAGCGAGAGACAGATGCAAGAGGACAGATGGGGGCTGCCTGAGATGGTGATGCACAGAGTTTGGCGTAATGTTGCAAAATGGAGTAGCAGCTATCTCTGGATTTCTACCTTCATTCTACAAAGGATTTTTTTAAAACACTGTTTGTACGGTATAAACCACACCTAACCTTACCCGTGTCCACACACAACAATGCCACCGTTTAAGACCCCCGCCCCCTCCGTCCGCTGGCGCAACGCGACCTAGTACGCATGCAGAAAAAAGAAAAAAAAAGTCCATCTGCTCCAAGCTCTCTAGTAGATGACTTTACTTCACTGTAAAGTTATTTAAAAGACCTATATTGTAAATAGTTATCTCCTTTGACCAATATCCAGTGTTGTGGTATTTCAATGAACTAGAATCCAGTGTGCTGTGGGGCCCTATTGTAGTGCATCACACCTGAGCCATCATAAATTAATCAAATCTTTAATCGACATGAGAAAGTAGACAATGTGGGACACGAGAGGATGGTTCCATCTTTCAGCTGCGCGCTAATGGCGGAGTTAGCGAAGATGTGAGCATCATGCACTGGGAAAAAATCCAGAAATCACCCACGCCAAGTGGGTGATTTCTGGATTTTTTCAAGTTATAACACTGACAAGACAAAGTGTTATAACTTCATCTTTTATCTTTAATTTTTAAGCCAAAATGCGTCCGTTCTCCCTTTTCTGTCTACACACTGTCTGCTTGTAAGTACTGCTTGGCCATTTCACAGTCACATCCATAAAGCAATATTTGTAGTCACACACTGCCTATCATGATCACATCCACGGGAGGAAGGGACCAAGTTTTCCAGCAAGTAGAATCACAGCTGACTGTTCGAAAGTTCTCTTGCCGTCTGAGAAGTGTTGTATCCGAATTAGCTGCAATCGCCCGTTGCCTTCTCCTAAGGTAATGTGTGATTTCCAAAAGCGCCTGTACATGTACAAGAAGGAGAAACACGGTCATGTTTGCATGATCCGCCTCCATCTTTGTTATGAAGCTGACTGTGGTGCGTTCTTTCTGATGTCAGTTCCTGTGTGGGGCGTGAACTTTCTGGCGTCACTTCCTCTCCGAACTCTTTGTAAACGAGCAATGAGTCCATACAAAGCTAAGTGCCGGAGATTCAAGAAACACACAGCTGACTCACCTGTGTAAAAATTTGTCCGAGGAAGGGGACCTTAAATGATGGTTTAGTGTGGCTGAAATGGGGCTTAGGCTAAATAATTATCGTTTAAGGGGTTAAACGACTTAGTGTAGACATGGCCTTCGTATAGTACCGCGATACTAATAAATGATATTCGGTACTATACCGCCACTAAAAAGTACCAGCCTCCCACCCATTGGCGTCGTCACGGTTAGCTAGCTAGCAGCTAATGACTATCCGCAGTCTACAGTGTTGTAATTACGTCTAAATCATTAAACCTTGTCTTCATCATGGAGACAAGTCAAGTACATTTATTTCAAGAATCATCCCTGTAGGACGAGTGATAACTATTCATGCTTCACTTCATACCGCAACACACCGGAGTCATGACTTTTGACGTGTTAAAATGGTCTGAAGTAGGCAAAGCAACCATTAAGACAACGATCTTAACTTTGAATACTCATTTTGGGAGAATATTTTCACTGCAACACAACATAAACACTACAGAACAAATTCCCTGCAGCACCAACTCTTCCGGGACACTACAATGTAAACAAAAGCCGTTTGTTGATCTACACCCACTGTAATGATACCAAGTACAAGAGCGTATCTAGTCGATACTATGAATACATCAATATTTTTTAGCATCACAAAATCTTTCGTTTTTTATTTATTTATATTGTTTATAAACTCAGGAAATATGTCCCTGGACACATGAGGACTTTGAATATGACCAATGTAAGATCCTGTAACTACTTGGTATCGGATTGATACCCAAATTTGTGGTATCATCCAAAACTAATGTAAAGTATCAAACAACATAAGAATAAGTGATTATTACATTTTAACAGAAGTGTAGATAGAACATATTAAAAGAGAAAGTAAGCAGATATTAACAGTGAATGAACAAGTAGATTAATAATTCATTTTCTACCACTTGTCCTTAATTTTGACAAAATAATAGAATGATAAATGACACAATTTGTTACTGCATTTGTCAGCAGCTAAATTCAGAGCCTTTGTTTATTTACTTACTACTAAAAGACAAGTTGTCTTGTAAGTTCACTATTTTATTTAAGGACAAAATTGCAATAAGAAACATGTTCAAGCCAATAATGCAATTTTTTTGGGGTCCCCTTTATTTAGAAAAGTACCGAAATACATTTTGGTACCGGCACCAAAATTTTTGTTTCATCTGACATCACATGGACAAAGATAAGACCTTCTGGAGGAAAGTTCTGTGGTCAGATGAAACAAAAATGTAGCTGTTTGGCCACAACACCCAGCAATATGTTTGGAGGAGAAAAGGTGAGGCCTTTAATCCCAGAAACAACAGGTTTGGTCTTGGGCGCAGTTGGGTGTTGCAACAGGACAATGACCCCAAACACATGTCAAAAGTGGTAAAGGAATGGCTAAATCAGGCTAGAACTAAGGTTTTAGAATGGCCTTCCCAAAGTCCTGACTTAAACGTGTGGACAATGCTAAAGAAACAAGTCCATGTCAGAAAACCAACAAATTTAGCTGATCTGCACCAATTTTGTCAAGAGGAGTGGTCAAAAATTCAACCAGAAGCTTGTGGATGGCTACCAAAAGCGCCTTATTGCAGTGAAACTTGCCAAGGGACATGTAACCAAATATTAACATTGCTGTATGTAAACTTTTGACCCAGCAGATTTGGTCACATTTTCAGTAGACCCATAATAAATTCATAAAAGAATCAAACTTCATGAATGTTTTTTGTGACAAACAAGTATGTGCTCCAATCATGCTATCACAAAAAAATAAGAGTTGTAGAAATGATTGGAAACTCAAGACAGCCATGACATTATGTTCTTTACAAGGGTATGTAAACTTTTGACCACGACTGTAAAAATAATTCACAATTTCCTGTAAGCAAGCGGAAGTGTCTCAGATCATGTTTTGGGGATTTTAACCATGTCAAAATATTGAGTTTTTACATTAAATTTTACATTTATAATGACTCAAAGACTACCACAGGTCGGTTTCACTATAGCTGCTGTTAGAATATAGTTTACACATTTTGTCACGTAGTTAAAATGTGATTCTGAAGCAAACCTTACCCAGACTATACTTCCAGCGGCCCCCCAGTTAAATTGCGTTGATGGTGGAGGCTAATGAATGCACTAATTATGTCTCATCAGTCTCTAAATGAAATATTAAACTGAGACATGATTACATTTGTGCTCAAAGTCAGATGACTACAATACTTAAATGCAATATTTCCCACACGCTCATTAGGGGTGTGGGAAAAAATCGATTCCAATTCGAATCGCGATTCTCACGTTGTGCGATTCAGTATCGATTCTCATTTTTAAAAAATCTTTTTTATTCTTTTTTTTATTGTATTTTTTTATTTTTTATTAATCAATCCAACAAAACAATACACAGCAATACCATAACAAGGCAATCCAATTCCAAAACCAAACCCGACCCAGCAACACTCAGAACTGCAATAAACAGAGCAATTGAGAGGAGACACAAACACGACACAGAACAAACCAAAGCTAGTGAAACAAAAATGAATATTATCAGCAACAGTATCAATATTAGTTACAATTTCAACATAGCCGTGATTAAAAATCCCTCATTGACATTATCATTAGACATTTATAAAAAATAAAAAAAAATGAACAATACACTTGCATCGCATTTCATAAGCTTGACAACACACTGTGTCCAATATTTTCACAAAGATAAGGTAAGTCATATTTTTGGTTCATTTAATAGTTAAAACAAATTAACATTATTGCAAACAGTTGATAAAACATTGTCCTTTTACAATTTATAAAAGCTTTTTACAAAAATCTACTACTCTGCTTGCATGTCAGCAGACTGGGGTAGATCCTGCTGAAATCCTATGTATTGAATGAATAGAGAATCGTTTTGAATCGGGAAAATAACGTTTGTGAATCGAGAATCGCGTTGAATCGAAAAAAAAAATCGATTTTGAATCGAATCGTGACCCCAAGAATCGATATTGAATCGAATCGTGGGACACCCAAAGATTCGCAGTCCTAACGCTCATGTCAACATTTTGAAAGCTCGGTTCAACTTGACTGACTGAACAGGGAGGGCACGAGAGGGACATTAGAATGCAGTGAAACTGGTTTTAATTATTGTATGATAGATGTTCTACAGTCAAAGAAATCTGAATTTATTGTTTGAAAAGCATAGAAAATAATAGAATTACAAGAAACTTCCATAAAACCTTAATTGTTAAATTTTTTGCAATAACACAAGTGTAAAAATAAGTTAACCGCGAGACCTGGGCCTATAACACATTTTGCTGCATAATATATTGTCCCACAAATTATTGCCGACAAATGATATCATTGTCAGATCTACTTGTCACTGCAGTAGTTGAACGTCAACCTGTTGATTCACTTTTTTCGCTCCATCGAACAGGTCAGTGTATGGATGCAAAACTATTTTCTTCAGCTAAACTCAAACAAAACTAAAATCTTTAGTCCAAAGAAGCAAAAAAAACGTATTATTAATCTTGAGCTTCCTGAAACCTAACAATCAGGTTAGAAGTCTAGGGGTAAAAATGCACTCGGACGTAAACTTTAATTGCCACATTAAAAGTCAATAACATCAGAAGCTTTTTACCACCTAAAAACATTGCCAAAATTAGAGGAATAATGTCCAAAGCAGACTTAAAAGACTAATCCATGCCTTTGTCTACAGCAAGTTAGAATACTGTAATGGCCTTCTCACTGGGCTCTCTACACAAGCTGTAAAGCAGCTGCAGTACATCCAGAATGCTGCTGATCGAGTCCTGACTAGAACCAGAAAATATGACCACTTTAGTCCAGTGCTTAGTTCACTGCACAGCCCTTCTTGTGTACAAGTCTTTTCATGGTCTTGTGCCAAAGTACATATCTGGCATGTTAGAGCCATATGAACCATCTCGAGCTCTGAGAACCTCAGGGAGTGGTCTCCTGCTGGTGCCAAGAGCCAGAACCAAACATGGTTAGGCTGCGTTTCACTTTTATGCTTCTAAAATCTGGAATAGTCTTCCAGAATTTGTGAGACAGGCCTCAACGTTGGCAATGTTCAAATCAAGGCTGAGAGACGACAAAGAAAACAAACAATTTATCAATGATGGCAAAGTTATCGAGTTTATTTTCATTTATCGTCAGTTAGATTTTTTTGACTATCGGCCCAGGCTTATTAACAGCTCTTGTCTTTCATTTCCTTTGAAGAATATTTAAATACTATTCTGTGACAAACATTTTTCCACTTTTATCTCATCCTTGGCACTATATGTCTTCAAATTTTTGGTCAAAATCCATCCCAAAATGGGAAATAGCACACAAATATCAAACCTCAGATGACTTGGCTGAGGTCTTGTGTGATGTCATCCATGACAGTGTTTGGTCTGAACTTATTTTTCCTTACTTTGTCTGATTCAGAACTGTACAACCACAAAAAGTGTCCGGTTATAGAGGTTCCACTTTTAATATGCTTTTAATACAAAGGCCTATTATGTAATAGTATTCATCCGAGTACAAAGTGCAACCTCACACCAGCGTAACAACACAACAGAATGTGCATTAAATTAGTGCAGATGTATCTCCATAACACCACAGGAAGGTAAACACTTTAAGCGGCCAAACTTTTCTCTTCTGAGAATATATGCTGAAGTCTTATATAATGCTCGGTCAGACTTGGGGGGCTGATGGAAAATGCGAGGGAGGGACGAAGGGGAAAAACAGTTGAAAGCGAGGAGTGGATGGAGGGAAGAAGGGGCAGCTGCCGTCGAACAGGACTGGATCTGCCCAGACAGCAAGCCAGACCCAAGCCCAGACTTGAGAGCTTTATTTCAGCCGTGGAAAAAAAACCTCCCGATTGCTTAGAGAAGCCTTCACCCTTTCTACAGTCGTGGTCAAAAGTTTACATACACTTGTAAAGGACATAATGTCATGGCCGTCTTGAGTTTTCCAATCATTTCTACAACTCTTATTTTTTTGTGATAGTGATTGGAGCACATACTTGTCACAAAAAGTAGTAGAAGTTTGGTTCTTTTATGAATTTATTATGGGTCTACTGAAAATGCGACCAAATCTGCTGGGTCAAAAGAATACATACAGCAATTTTAATATTTGGTTATGGCCCTTGGCAAGTTTCACTGCAATAAGGTGCTTTTGGTAGCCATCCACAAGCTTCTGGGTGAATTGACCACAGAACTTTCCTCCAGAAGGTCTTATCTTTGTCCATGTGATGTCAGATGAAACAAAAATTGAGCTGTTTGGCCACAATACCCAACAATATGTTTGGAGGAGGGCTTCACGGTGGAAGAGGGGTTAGTGCATCTGCCTCACAATACGAAGGTCCTGAGTAGTCTTGGGTTCAATCCCGGGCTCGGGATCTTTCTGTGTGGAGTTTGCATTAGGGCTGCAGCTAACGATTATTTTTCTATCGATTAATCTATAGATTATTTTTTTCGATTAATCGGTTAATCTATAGATTATTTTATCGATTAATCTATAGATTATTTTTCCTTTTACCGATTTTTTTTTTTTAATTTAAAATGAAGAGGAAAAAATAAATGTAGGCCAGTTTTTTCAAAAGGCATGGCTTTTATTTACAAAAAAAAAAGTATGGCCACTCAGTCAACATTGACAACAACATGACAAAATATTCTGTAACAATGTAAACATTTAAAACTTTTAACATTTAACAAAATTAAAAGTAGCTTATTTGCTTTTTAATGTGCAAATATAAAAGTAAACATCCAGTGCAAATCTTAATATTCTGGAATAGTATAAGCATTTCAAAAGTAAAAGTATTGCTTATTTTGCTTTAAAATGTGCAAAAATAAAGATAAACATCCAATATAAAAAAGTGCAAAACGGAAATATTCTGTAACAAGTGTAAACATTTCAACAAAAGTAAAAGTATTGCTTATTTGCTAAAATGTGCAAAAATAAAGCTAAACATCCAATACAAAAAAGTGTACAGTGTAAACATTTCAACAAAAGTAAAAGTATTGCTTATTTTGCTTAATAACACAACAATGATAGTATGATTAAAGTGAAAGTTAATTGTTCGTTTGTACATAGTATATGTAACTGTTAATGTTGTAAAAGGTATTTGCACAACTAATTAACGTTAGCGTTTGTGACACGTCTTGTGCCGTGGGGTTCTTTCAGGACCGACAGACTGAACGCCAGACGGCTTTGCCAGGTTTACAATCTTTTAATTTTACACAAAGTCTTTTCTCTTCCAACTGCGCGGATCGCGCACCTGGGCACGATTGCGGCGTCGCTCCCGGCGCGCCCCGCCTCGCCGCTCGCTCGCCGCCGCCGCCTCTCCACAGCGTTAAAGAGGAGCGCGTCTTTGTAAACACTGAACAGGCACGCCAAACGCGCCTCTCAGAGCGAAACGGTGCTTTAGTTTATGAATTTACAACGCAGATACAAATGACACATTCATGTTTTTGTGTAATAATGACAACGTATACGCACGCGGACGATTGACTTGTTGATGGTGATGGCAAGAACGCTGTCGGGGGTTTTCTTTTCAAATGTTCGTTCATAGCCGTTGTGCTGCTATGATAGGCCATTTCCGCTCGACACAGTGTGCATACAACATTATTAGGCCGTTTATTGAAATACTCCCACACTTTTGACGACTTTTGGCGTGCTTTTTTCCCCTCGCTCGCATCGTCTGCTTTGCGCTCCGTTATGACAGTAAAGTAGTGTGACGTAAATATGCGACGCGCCGACGCACAAAAACGGCGTCGACATATTTACGTAACCGATGACGTCGACTACGTCGACGCGTCGTTTCAGCCTTAGTTTGCATGTTCTCCCCGTGACTGCGTGGGTTCCCTCCGGGTACTCCGGCTTCCTCCCACTTCCAAAGACATGCACCTGGGGATAAGTTGATTGGCAACACTAAATTGGCCCTAGTGTGTGGATGTGAGTGTGAATGTTGTCTGTCTATCTGTGTTGGCCCTGCGATGAGTTGGCGACTTGTCCAGGGTGTACCCCGCCTTCCGCCCGATTGTAGCTGAGATAGGCTCCAGCGCCCCCGCGACCCCAAAGGGAATAAGCGGTAGAAAATGGATGGATGGATGGATGTTTGGAGGAGAAAAGGTGAGGCCTTTAATCCCAGAAACACCATCCTACCGTCAAGCATGGTGGTGGTAGTATTATGCTCTGGGCCTGTTTGGTTGCCAATGGAACTGCTGCTTTACAGAGAGTAAATGGGACAATGAAAGAGGAGTATTACCTCCAAATTCTTCAGGACAACCTAAAATCATCAGCCCAGAGGTTGGGTCTTGGGCGCAGTTGGGTGTTCCAACAGGACAATGACCCCAAACACACAAAAGTGGAAAAGGAATGGCTAGAATGAAGGTTTTAGAATGGCCTTCCCAAAGTCCTGTCTTAAACGTGTGGACAATGCTGAAGAAACAAGTCCATATCAGAAAACCAAAAAATTTAGCTGAACTGCACCATTTTTTTAAGAGGAGTGGTCAAAAACTCAACCAGAAGCTTGTGGATGGCTACCAAAAGCGCCTTATTGCAGTGAAACTTGCCAAGGGACATGTAACCAAATATTAACATTGCTGTATGTATACTTTCGACCCAGCAGATTTGGTCACATTTTCAGTAGACCCATAATAAATTCATAAAAGAACCAAACTTCATAAAAGTGTTTTGTGACCAACAAGTATGTGCTCCAATCACTCTATCACAAAAAAATAAGAGTTGTAGAAATTAATGGAAACTCAAGACAGCCATGACGTTTACAAGTGTATGTAAACTTTTGACCACAATTGTATTTCTTCAAACAAGCAAACATGGCTCCATCAAGGAGGAGAATGGAGAAGGCAAGAGTGTTGGCAAAGCATGTAAATAATAATACAAACCAGCTGTGTCTCCACTGGACTGTATTACAGTGCGGGCATCATCATCATTATGCTGGAAACTAACACAACCCCCCCACCACCATTTTTATCCTTTACATAAATCCAGCCATGGTCTGCATATTGTCTGCACAGAGCAATGAAAAGAATGAGAGGAGAAAGGGTGGGGTAGTTAGTGGAGTGTTTATTTTGGAAATGCACGCCTGCAGCAGGAGAAGTGACCCTTAAACATCACCATGCTAGATCCTTCTAGGGCAGAGCTAATCAACAAGTGGCTTGGGGGCCAAATTCGGCCCTAGAATGACAGAATACTAGCCCCTAAGTTCAGTTCAAAACTTGTGAGACAAATATTTGTGCAGCAAATTCCTAAAAACACTGGCGTAGTGTTGTCCCGATACCAATATTTTGGTATCACCGATATTTTCTATCCCCTCCTGCTCCGGCCCGGCTGCACCAAATGATAATATAAATACATTAAATAAAGTGAAATACAAATAAGGCAACAAGAGAAGTATCCCACACTTTTGTAAAGTAAATTTGTACAGCCGATATTGATTGATTAATTGAAACTTGTATTAGTAGATTGCACAGTGAAGTACATATTCCGTACAACTAAATGGTAACACCCGAATAAGTTTTCCAACTTGTTTAAGTCGGGGTCCACTTAAATTGATTCATGATACAGATATATACTATTTTTATAATACAGTCATCACACAAGGGATGATGACAAGATATGGGAATCTACATCAACTATATGATTTGCCTGAGAAGCTAGACAGGACCAAAAAAATAAAATAAAATTTAAATAAATAAAAATAAAATAAAATATTTTGGTACCGTACCAAAATTATTTCGATATTTTTCTAAATAAAGGGGACCACAAAAACAATATTGGCTTTATTTTAACAAAAAATATTAGGGTACATTAAACATATGTTTCTTATTGCAATTTTGTCCATAAATAAAATAGTGAACATACTAGACAACTTGTCTTTTATTAATAAGTAAACACACAAAGGCTCCTAATTTAGCTGTTGACATATGCAGTAACATATTGTGTCATTTTCCATTCTATTATTTTGTCAAAAATTTTAAGTACAAGTGGTAGAAAATGAATTACTAATCTACTTGTTCATTTACTGTTAATATCTGCTTACTTTTCCTTTTAACATGTTCTATCTACACTTCTGTTAAAATGTAATAATCACTTATTCTTCTGTTTGATACTTTACATTAGTTTTGGATGATACCACAAATTTGGGTATCAATCCGATACCAAGTAGTTACAGGATCATACATTGGTCATATTCAAAGTCCTCATGTGTCCAGGGACGTATTTCCTTGTTTATAAACATAATAATATAAACATTAAAAAAAAACGAAATATGTTGTGATGCCAAAAATATTGACGTAATCATAATGGAATCGACTAGATACGCTACTGTACTTGGTATCATTACAGTGGATGTTAGGTGTAGATCCACCAATGGCGTTTGTTTACATTTTGACGCCGGTGAGCTACGGTGTGTAGTGAAGCATGTTTAGCTATTCCTCGTCCTGCAGGGATGATACTTGGCGGACCGGTACCTTTCAGAAGATTTGTTTTTTTATCTTGTATTATCTCAACAGTTTGCTGGTATGTTATTACAGTATTATTCAGTGTTGTATTGCTTTGACAGCTTTTATTGTCTTATGTGCGCTGAGCATAACTTTTGTCAACCTAGATTGTTATGTGTTGTATAAATAGTTTTATTTGATTTACATAAGTGAGGTGTTCCTCAAGGCACCCCTATAAGTCCTCTCCTTTTTGAGAGTTATATATTTTTTTGCAATAGGATTTATGTAACTAAGGTGTTGCTGTAGCTTGTTTACATCAGATGTAGTTAGTAGTCATTTGTTCAATTTATTTAGTTATACTAGTAGTGTTCCCCAAGGTTCAATCTTAGGTCCTCTCTTTTTCATCATCTGGGCTATTCAAGTGGTGGCACTCTAGTTCAGTTGAAAAAACTTGTAAGGCACTCCCAATTTTGCAGCAGATTCTTAAAAACACTAGAGTACTGTCATAGAGAATAATTGTTTTTTTGTTTTTTTACAGAAGGCCCTTTAGCTCTGACGAATAAACAGATGAAATCCACGCTGGTTTTTTGTAATATACAAAACCAGTGAATTTGGCACATTGTCCAATTGGTAGATAAAAACAGAATACAATGATTTGCGAATCCTTTTCAACCTATATTCAATTGAATAGACTGCAAAGACAAGATATTTAATGTTCGAGCTGAGAAATTTCTTTTTTTTTTTTTGCAAATAATCATTAACTTATAATTTAATGGCAGCAACACATTGTAAAAAAGTTGGCACAGGGGCATTTCGCTTTTCCTTTTAACACTCCGTAAACGTTTGGGAACTGAGGAGACCAATTTTTGAAGCTTTTCAGGTGGAATTATTTCCCTTCTTGCTTGATGTACAGCTTAAGTTGTTCAACAGTCCGAGGTTTCCATTGTGTTATTTTAGTCTTCATATTGCGCCACACATTTTCAATGGGACTACAGGCAGGCCAGTCTAGTACCCGCACTCTTTTACTATGAAGCCACGCTGTTGTAACACGTGGCTTGGCATTGTCTTGCTGAAATAAGCAGGGGTGTCCATGATAACGTTATTTGGATGGCTCCAAAACCTGTATGTACCTTTCAGCATTAATGGTGCCTTCACAGTTATTCTTTGGCTTTTAACACTATGTGAGTAGTGTGGTCCTCTGTCCTCTGTTATCCTCGGGGTTTTTTTTATACATTTTGATTTCTATTTACTGTTTTAATTGGTTTTACCCTTTAAAATCGTTTTTAATCGTATGTGTTTTTATGTTGGTTTTATATTTAATTATTTTTTGTTTTTTATTCAGTCATTGTTGGAGCTAAGGATAATATTTGAATATTGTTTTTAATATTGTTGTGCAGCACTTTGGAAACATTTGTGTTGTTTAAATGTGCTATATAAATAAAGTGGATTGGATAGGATTGGATTCACAGATGTGTAAGTTACCCATGCGTTGGGCACTAACACACCCCCATACCATCACAGATGCTGGCTTTTGAATTTTGCGTCTATAACAATCCGGATGGTTCTTTTCCTCTTTGTTCCGGAGTACACGACGTCCGCAGTTTCCAAAAACTGTTTGAAATGTGGACTCATCAGACCACAGAACACTTTTACACTTTGTATCAGTCTATCTTAGATGAGTTCGGGCCCAGCGAAGCCGGTGGCATTTCTGGGTGTTGTTGATCTCTGGTTTTGGGTTTTGTACAAAAAAAGACTAATAGTGAAAGGAGAAGTCTGATACCCTAGTCCTTACTTTTCTGGAAATTTGGCCCCCACAACAATGTATTTAAATATCTCTATCTTAGGGGGAAAGGATCCAGGCTTTCAGGTGGCTATAAAAGCTCAAATAGGGTCCTTTAGCCCACTGTAGGGACTTGAGAATGGCAGACCGTGAAGCAATTAGTGGTTACAGTTTAACCTGAGAAAAATACAGACATTGAGAGCAAAGCGTAATGCTCTCCTGGACAAGTTGGCGTGAGTCAGGCTTGGCTATTTTTAATGTATATATGTCTCAAGGAGCAGACACATCACGCTGCAGGGCTCCATGCTGCCACTCCCCCTGCTGCACACAGGGAAATGATTAGCGCCGAGACGTTTGGCGAGAGGCTGCGGACTTTCAGTGATAAGATAGGCGAGAGAGTCATTAGTCTGTTCAAAGTTAAGTTTGAATTCAACTAATGGAATGTGCAACTCTGCTTGTGTGCTTGTTCGATTGGCAATAATTGCTTCCAAGCATGTACATGTAAGACATGCATGCAATGTTTATCTTGGGGGGCACGCTGTCACGGCAATGTACTAGGCACTCGCACAAGGGATGGGCGATATGGCCTGAAATATATATTGCGATATATGCTTTGGCATATAAATGATAAGTCATTTTAAAACAAATTTAAGAAGGTTCCTAATTTAACTGCTGACTTATGCTGTAACATATTTCCAGTTGTATTATTTTAAAATCTACTTGCTAATTTACTGTTAAAAGTTGGTGACTTTCTGTTGTAACATGGCTCTAGCTGCACACAAAATGTAATAAGCACTCATTATTCTGATGGTTGGATACTTTAATTTTGAGCGACACTACACATTTGAGTATTGATCCAATACCAAGTAGTTACACGGGCAATATTGCTCTTACCAATGTTCAGACCTAAAATTTTCAGGATCATTGAATAATTCATTTTTTGATATTCCAATTATTTCCTTATCCACTTTTAATATATACAACATTTATAACAAAGTCAATAGTGCAAATAATTAAAAGCAAAAGCTACTATTGGTTCTTAATTACTAAATTTGTAAACAAAAATGACAAAAAAATATTTTGTGATAATAAAAGATATCCATCTAATTGACCATATATTGACGATATTAGAGATGTCCGATAATGGCTTTTTTGCCGATATCCGATATTCCGATATTGTCCAACTCTTAATTACCGATTCCGATATCAACCGATATATACAGTCGTGGAATTAACACATGATTATGCCTAATTTTGTTGTGATGCCCTGCTGGATGGATTAAACAATGTAACAAGGTTTTCCAAAATAAATCAACTTGTTATTGAAGTCACAAAGTGCATTATTTTTTTTAACATGCCTCAAAACAGCAGCTTGGAATTTGGGACATACTCTCCCTGAGAGAGCATGAGGAGGTTGAGGGGGGCGGGGTTCTGGGTATTTGCTCTGTTGTGTTTATGTTGTGTTACGATGCGGATGTTCTCCCGAAATGTGTTTGTCATTCTTGTTTGGTGTGGGTTCACAGAGTGGCGCATATTTGTAACAGTGTTGAAGTTGTTTATACGGCCACCCTCAGTGTGACCTGTATGGCTGTTGACCAAGTATGCATTCACTTGTGTGTGTGTGTGTGTGTGTGTGTGTGTGTGTGGTGTGAGAAAAGCCGTAGGTATTTTGTGATTGGGCCGGCACGCAAAGGCAGTACCTTTAAGGTTTATTGGCGCTCTGTACTCCTCCCTACGTCCGTGTACACAGCGGCGTTTTAAAAAGTCATAAATTTTACTTTTTGAAACAGATACCGATAATTTCCGATATTACATTTTAAAGCATTTATCGGCCGATAAAATCGGCAACCCGATATTATCAGACATCTCTAGACGATATACTTGGTATCAATACTGTCTACTTGTATCGATCCGCCCACCCTTGTTTACGCTCAAAAGCTCTCGCTTAGTGGTTTGCCATGCTTTTTTTGTATTTTTTCCGGTAGCATGTTTAGCTATTGCTTGTCTTTTAGTCCTCCAGTGATAATGACAATTTATGTAAGAAACATAGTTTTTTTGCCGTCATGGAGGCATTGATTACTGATTTAAAAGCAGCTTTGCACTGTGAAGGGACATTAGCCGCTTACGAGGATGCATTGGTTCACTTGTCGCTGTCAAATTTGTGAGATACAGCTAGAATGTGTCAACATGCATTATCACGATATAACGATAGTATTAAAAGCTCTATCCTCAGTCAAATGTATGTCATTTATACATCGTCTATCATACAAATCTAACTCATACCAAATGTAAGATTGATTGAATGTGAGATTCATCACCAACTGCGCTCCCCTTACTCACCATTGCGTATTATACTCAATGGTTAACTGGACATCTTTATGTGCTCGACGCCTCAATCATTGGTATGTTTTTATCTACAAAACCATTCTGGGTATCACTCCATCTTATCTGTCTTGTTTTTTAACAAAGAAACAAGGAAGTCACAATCTTTGTTCAATGAATGTTCTGCAATTTGTCGTCCCCAAAGTAAGAACTGAACTGGGCAAGAAAGCATTTAGGTTTTCAGCACCAAAGGCTTGGAATAACCGACAATCGAATATTAAACTTCAAACCCTTGTTACATTGAATGAGTTTAAAGCTTCTGCGAAAGGATTGCAGTCTACCTTGTCTGTATGCACATGTGTCATGTGAGCAAGTTTAATGTTGTAAATGTGATGTTTTATGTGTTTACTGTTTTTTAATGTAACCTTGCTGCTGCCCTTTTGGCCAGGTCTCCCTTGGAAAAGAGATCTTTGATCTCAATGGGATTTTTACCTGGTTAAATAAAGGCTAAATAAAAAATGTTTTAAAAAGTAAGACATGATTATTATATAATATTGGTTATGAATGTTACCGGAAATAAAATGGAGTGGTTTTGCAAATGAAAAAACATGGAATTTATATATTCGCAAAGTTAAACAGGTACCGTATTTTTCAGACTATAAGTCGCAGTTTTTTTCATAGTTTATACTCAGGAGCGACTTATGTGTGAAATTAACACATTACCGTAAAATATCAAATAATATTACTTAGCTCATTCACGTAAGAGACTAGACGTATAAGATTTCATGGGATTTAGCGATTAGGAGTGACAGATTGTTTGGTAAACGTATAGCATGTTCTATATGTTATAGTTTTTTGAATGACTCTTACCATAATATGTTACGTTAACATACCTGGCACGTTCTCAGTTGGTTATTTATGCGTCATATAACGTACACTTATTCAGCCTGTTGTTCACTATTCTTTATTTATTTTAAATTGCCTTTCAAATGTCTATTCTTGGTGTTGGGTTTTATCAAATACATTTCCCCCAAAAATGCGACTGATACTCCAGTGCGACTTATGTTTTTTTCCTTCTTTATTATGCATTTTCGGCCGGTGCGACTTATACTCCGGAGCGACTTATACTCCGAAAAATACGGTATACAGAATTTGCAAAACGACACAATGAGGCTGATCATAAACGTTTCACTTTTTTGGGGTGTTTTTCTAAGGTTTTTTGGGCTTTTTCTATGTGACCCAAGAGAAAAAACAATAACAATGATGATTATTGTTATTTCAACATTTTCCTTGTCTTGTTTCAGAAGTCAACTAAGTTTTGAGAGCGCAAATGAAAAAATCATCATGCTTATTTATTTGTGAATTTTGTTTTTTAGGTTTTGTTGTTGTAAATCAGTTACGTGGAAGACACATCTCACGTTTGCTCAGTGTTTTTTTGTATTCATGCCGTTTGTATAACATTACATGCATTTTATAGCATCGGATCTTACTTAAAACTATAGATGGACATTTGACAAATGTTTTGATCAATTATCGGGGAAATTACAACAGACAGAATTCTTCATTAGTTATGTCCATCTAAACATCGAATATAACTTGTACAATATTTAATAACTTGTACACTAAGACCTGTACAATATTTAAGATTTATGAGGGAAAATGTAGAGTTGTGCAATACAGACCATATACAATATAAATGATAAGAATTTAGCCGATCTATTAATACAAGCTGTTAATACCGTCATATTGTGATAATACATGTTGACCAATAGTTGACAAATAGAATCAGTGATATAGTGATTAGATCGATATTAAGTATTAAAACAAAGATTAAATGCTTATTATATTTTATATCACAGTATATATTTAAGGTCATATCACCCATCCCCACCTAGTAACTGACCTTCCTGGATTTGTTGCCAAAAGAAGCCAGTTTGTTTGTGTTTGTGTCATTTGCTGCAAGTGAGCTCCAAGAGCATATAAGGTGCCTTGTTCTCACTGCAGGGGGCCTCGTTCACTGACCACTGTAATCCTTCCTCCCCTGCTGTTGGCCTTTCAGCTTGACCATAATCCTTTGCTGCTATGGACCACTGCTGTGTTATTAATTGTATCGCTGGATTTCCTGACATACTCACATTCTGGACATTTTCTAGTAGCAATTACTCGAATTAGAAATAGTAAAAAAAAAACGTAAAGTGTGCGCTTACACTTGGAAATTTGTGCCGTGCTTAGGCACACTTGACACCTTAAGTCCAGTTGGTTTGAGTAGTGTTAGTGCTCTGGTGTGTACTCAAGCATGCTTGGGAGAGGTGGGCCTGGGCATGAATAAGATCGGCCGATACCAATACATTGTATTGTACAAAACCCGAAACCAGTGAAGTTGGCACGTTGTGTAAATGGTAAATAAAAACAGAATACAATGATTTGCAAATCCTTTTCAACCTATATTCAATTGAATAGACTGCAAAGACAAGATACTTAACGTTCGAACTGGAAAACCTTCTTTTTTGCAAATATTAGCTCATTTGGAATATGATGCCTGCAACATGTTTCAAAAAAGCTGGCACAAGTGGCAAAAAAGACTGAGAAAGTTGAGGAATGCTCATCAAACATTTATTTGGAATATCCCACTGGTGAACAGGCTAATTGGGAACAGGTGGGTGCCATGATTGGGTATAAAAGCAGCTTCCATGAAATGCTCAGGCATTTACAAACAAGGATGGGGCGAGGGTCACCACTTTGAACAAATGCGTGAGCAAATTGTCCAACAGTTTAAGAACAACATTTCTCAACGAGCTATTGCAAGGAATTCAGGGATATCACCATCTACGGTCTGTAATATAATCAAAAGGTTCAGAGAATCCCTCAGGCGGTACTGCATCAAAAAGCGACATCAGTGTGTAAAGGATATCACCACATGGGCTCATGAACACTTCATCTGTAAGTGCAATTTAAAACTCATGCAAAGCGAACACCATTTATCAACAACACCCAGACACGCTGCCGGCATCGCTGGGCCTGAGCTCATCTAAGATGGACTGATGCAAAGTGTAAAAGTGTTCTGTGGTCTGACTAGTCCACATTTCAAATTGTTTTTGGAAACTGTGGACGTCGTGTCCTCCGGAACAAAGAGGAAAAGAACCATCTGGATTGTTCTAGGCGCAAATTGAAAAGCCAGCATCTGTGATGGTATGGGGGTGTATTAGTGCCCAAGGCATGGGTAACTTACTTAACCTATCTGTGAAGGCACCATTAAACATACAGGTTTTGGAGCAACATATGTTGCCATTCAAGCGACATTATCATGGACGCCCCTGCTTATTTCAGCAAGACAATGCCAAACCACGTGTTACAACAGCATGTTACAACAGCATGTTACAACAGCGTGGCTTCATAGTAAAAGAGTGCGGGTACTAGAGTGGCCTGCCTGTAGTCAAGACCTGTCTCCCACTGAAAATGTGTGTACTGAGTGTTGTTAAAAGGAAAGGCCATGTAACACAGTGGTAAAAATGCCCCTGTGCCAACAGTTTTGCAATGTGTTGCTGCCATTAAATTCTAAGTTAATGATTATTTGCAAACAAAGTTTCTCAGTTCGAACATTAAATATCTTGTCTTTGCAGTCTATTCAATTGAAAATAAGTTGAAAAAGATTTGCAAATCATTGTATTCTGTTTTTATTTGTGAATTAGAAAACGTGGAGCAACATATGTTGCCATTCAAGCAACATTATCATGGACGCCCCTGCTTATTACGTTAAACGTTCCATTTTTATAGTCTTTGGTATGACTCGGCCGGGGTTTGAACTCACAACCTACCGATCTCAGGGCGGGCACCCTTACCACTAGGCCACTGAGTAGGTCATATTGACCACACCCATAGCCACGCCCCCACCACCACATATATAGTGGCAATCTTGGGGAAACCCTGACATAGATTCTTCCTTCCCCCAGTTATAGCAGTTTAGCCACCTTGCGTAATAGAAAGTTGCATTAACACAGTTTTGTTATGAAGTGATGGCCTCAATCCTCACAAACCTATTTCCATCAGAGGCGTAAGAATAAAGTGAGAACGCCGCTCGTTAGTTACATCAGATGCGGTTGGCTTTTACGAGCTTGGCCGAAGCACGAGAGCACTGCGGGTTCTCGCCGTGCCTCTAACACATACCTCGCGGTTGCGCCGTGACGCAGGAATATGTCATTAGAGTCCACCTTTTCCACCACAAAGCCCGCCAGGGGTATGATGTCACACGGTTGTGGTGTACGGGTAAGATGTCAATAAGGGAAAACGGGGCTGGTGGATGTGAGAAGTTTGTGACTCTGTCTGTATACATCTGGCTACACATCCTAAGGAATGCACCAACAGGGGGGGGATGCACAGCGGGATCCCTGTGGTGGCTGCCCAGTGTAGAGGTGGAGCCTTTCCTGTGTGCGTGTGCATGTGAGCGAGAGCTGTGCTTGATAGATAGCGCCACATCTGGACCCGGCTTTTTTTCTCCAACGGATATCATGGTTGACCCGGAGCTGAACTGAACATCAGCTGACTGAGTAAACATTGCACTGCAGCGCTTTGGCTTAGGAGCACCTGTGCTTGGAGTTTGGACAGACGAAAATCATTTAAACAGCCCAAAGGAAAGAGAGAGAGGCCAGTTTCCACCATTGCAAAGTGTCCATATGTATTTGGCATCTTGCACAGTGCAGTAGCATAAAATACTTATTTCCAGCTAACATTTGGATATACACTATATTGCTAAGAGTATTTGGTCACCCATCCAAATGATCAGAATCAGGTGTCCTAATCACTTGGCCTGGCCACAGGTGTATAAAATCAAGCAATGAGGCATGGAGACTGTTTCTACAAACATTTGTGAAAGAATGGGCCGCTCTCAGTGATTTCCAGCGTGGAACTGTCATAGGATGCCACCTGTGCAACAAATCCAGTCGTGAAATTTCCTCGCTTCTAAATATTCCAAAGTCAACTGTCCGCTTTATTATAAGAAAATGGAAGAGTTTGGGAACAACAGCAACTCAGCCACAAAGTGGGAGGCCACTTAAACTGACAGAGAGGGGTCAGTGGATGCTGAAGCGCATAGTGCAAAGAGGTCAGTTGCTACAGAGCTCCAAAATGCATGTGCCCTTCCAATTAGCCCACGTACAGTACGCAGAGAGCTTCATGAAATGGGTTTTCATGGCCGTGCAGCTGCATCTAAGCCATACATCACCAAGTCCAATGCAAAGCGTCGGATGCAGTGGTGTAAAGCACGTCGCCGCTGGAGTCTAGAGCAGTTCTCTGGAGTGATGAATCACACTTTTCCATCTGGCAATCTAATGGACGGGTCTGGGTTTGGAGGTTGGCAGGAGAACGGTACATTTCGGACTGCATTGTGCCGAGTGTGAAATTTGGTGAAGGAGGAATTATGGTGTGGGGTTGTTTTTCAGTAGTTGATCGTGGCCCCTTAGTTCCAGTGAAAAGAACTTTGAATGCTCCAGGATACCAAAACATTTTGGACAATTCCATGCCCCCAACCTTGTGGGAACAGTTTGGAGAGGGCCCCTTCCTCTTCCAACATGACTGTGCACAAAGCAAGGTCCATAAAGACATGGATAAAGGAGTCTGGTGTGGATGAACTTGACTGGCCTGCACAGAGTCCTGACCTGAACCCAATAGAACTCCCTTGGGATGAATTAGAACGGAGACTGAGAGCCAGGCCTTCTCGACCAACATCAGTGTGTGACCTCACCAATGCGTTTTTGGAAGAATGGTTGAAAATTCCTATAAACACACTCCGCAACCTTGTGGACAGCCTTCCCAGAAGAGTTGAAGCTGTAATAGCTGCAAAAGGTGGACCGACATCATATTGAACCCTATGGGTTAGGAATGGGATGGCACTTCAAGGCAGGTGGCCAAATACTTTTGGCAATATAGTGTACATGCCTGTCATTGGACAGTGACAGTAAGAGGTCTGCACTGGCAAGCAACCCTATTGGGATCCCAAATGAAGCCCCCCGAGCGTGCCTCCACCTCCACCGCATCCGACCACTTTTTAATGATCCGAAGCCATCGTCCCTTCTGCCACACAGGGCTTGATAGATTCGCCTTGGCAAGGGTCCTCATTTTTCTCCCTGGCATCATCAGCTCAGGACAATGGGCCCTCAGGAAGGCAGCCAATGGGAGGAGATCCTAAACCATGTCCCGATGTACACACAATGAAGCTCGGGGCACAGGGAATTGCTTAATTGGAGGAAAATGGCTCTTCCCCTAGGCCTCTCTGCCTTGTGCATTCCTCAACTGCACTCCATGTTGGTGAAGATGCACGGTCATGTAAGAATATGACGTTCATACCATTTCCATGTATCTCACAAAAGTGAGTACACCCCTCACATTTTAGCAAGCATTTTCATAAAGGTGTATCTCCTTAAGGGACAACTCTACAGAAGTGAAACTTAGAAATACTCTAGAGGAGTCACAGGGTTTCTGGTATTAACACATCATTTAATGATTCTTACTAGGCTATTTTAACAAGTATATAGATATCGATACTTTAAACTTTAATATAATGTTATGAAGTTTCTTCCACATAAAAATTGCTAAAACTATTTTTCAAAACCTCATAAAAACATTTACACATCGTTGGAGATACGTTTGCTCCAATTAGGGTTTAATGGTGTTGATTCCGATCATCCATGAGTGAAGTGATTCTTGTTTTTAAATGTATTTATGATGAGTGCTATTCGACACTGTAACAATATTGACACAATATTTAAGTACCGTATTTTTCGGACTATAAGTCGCGATTTATGTTTTTTTCCTTCTTTATAATGCATTTTCGCCAGGTGCGACTTATACTCCGGTGCGACTTATACTCCGAAAAATACGGTAGTTCCTTATTCTCTTTTATTACATACATTAGTTTGAGCAAAACAAAGTCAATACTCAATAGTACACAATAACTAAACAAAGGCAAAAACTACTTACTATCCACTACTTATTAAATCGGTTTAACTTGCCCGCTCCTGCCTGCTCTCTCTTTGTGTGGAAAATGTTTAGCCTCATCCTACAGTCCTCCAGTGATAGTGCTACTTTTAAGAAAATGTAGTTTATTTCTACTAATGGAGTATTATTGACCCAGAGGAGCAGCTCTACACCGATACATCACATGGACAAAGATAAGACCTTCTGGAGGAAAGTTCTGTGGTCTGATGAAACAAAAATGTAGCTGTTTGGCCACAATACCCAGCAATATGTTTGGAGAAGAAAAGGTGAGGCCTTTAATCCCAGGAACACCATGACGATATCAAGCATGGTGGTGGCAGTAGTATTATGCTCTGGGCCTGTTTTGCTGTCAATGGAACTGGTGCTTGACAGAAAGTAAATGGGACAATGAAAAAGGAGAATTACCTCCAAATTCTTAAGGACAACCTAAAATCATCAGCCCAGAGGTTGGATCTTGGGTGCAGTTGGGTGTTCCAACAGGACAATGACCCCAAACACACGTCAAAAGTGGTAAAGGAATGGCTAAATCAGGCTAGAATTGAGTCCTGACTTAAACGTGTGGACAATGCTGAAGAAACAAGTCCATGTCAGAAAACCAACACATTTAGTGGAACTGCACCAATTTTGTCAAGAGGAGTGGTCAAAAATTCAACCAGAAGCTTGTGGATGGCTACCAAAAACGCCTTATTGCAGTGAAACGTGCCAGGGGACATGTAACCAAATATTAACATTGCTGTATGTATACTTTTGACCCAGCAGATTTGGTCACATTTTCAGTAGATCCATAATAAATTCATAAAAGAACCAAACTTCCTGAATGTTTTTTGTGACCAACAAGTATGTGCTCCAATCACTCTATCACACAAAAATAAGAGTTGTAAAAATTATTGGAAACTCAAGACAGCCATGACATTATGTTCTTTACAAGTGTATGTAAACTTTTGACCACAACTGTTTGGGTTATACTTGTATAGCGCTTTTCCACCTTCAAGGTACTCAAAGCGCTTTGACACTATTTCCACATTCACACACACATTCACACACTGATGGCGGGAGCTGCCACGCAAGGCGCTAACCAGGACCCATCAGGAGCAAGGGTGAAGTGTCTTGCTTAAGGACACAACGGACGTGACGAGGTTGGTAGAAGGTGGGGATTGAACCAGGAACCCTCAGGTTGCTGGCACGGCCACTCCGCTATGCCGTCATATATATATATATTAGTCCAGGTTTCTGTGGTTTATCCGTTATACAGTGCTCAATACCGGGGTAAAGCAGAAGATATGTTAGGTCAGGAAAAAACAGAGGCTATTTCATCCCTACAAGCCTGTTTCGCAGGTTTCCCTGCTCTTCAGACGAATTTATAAATGACTAACACCAGCTGTCAAGTTGTCAATCTTGGAATAAACATGCAAAATGGTGTGGGAAGAGATCACATCTTCTCTGCTCTGCACTGCAGGGGAGTTTATAAATCCCCTGAAGAGAAGGCTTGTGAGGATGAAATAGCCTCTGTGTTTTTTCCTGACCTAACGTATATAGGCAAGAAGACAGGTTTAAGATGCGTTCCAATGCCTTGTTTCTCCTCAGGTGATTGGGGATTTCGTACTTTGTGCTGCATTCTCATCATCATCGGTTGTCATCACACAAATTGACACATTTTGGATTTTTTTAAAACAGCACCACAGCGTCTGTGGCGGAACCCAAAAGGAAAATAGCCTTCAAGTTACACTTATAGCCATGGAGGTGCTCATGAAGACATTAAAGACTTTAAACACTTCAAACAACAAAAATGGCAGCCGTATGCGTACTCCTGGAACATGTTGCATGTGTCACCAGTTTACAAATATTATTGACAACCACAACACATCAAACTAGACATTGAACTCGTTATTAGACGTGCATTTGCTTGCATCTTGCACAACAGCCTCCAGACAGAAAACAGTCCTAAAATTTTTTAGTAGTTTAATAGTGTTTTTTCACTAGTGTGCCGTGAAATACAGTCTGGTCTGCCGTGGGATATTATGTATCCATCCATCCATCCATCCATTTTCTACCGCTTATTCCCTTTGGGGTCGCGGGGGCGCTGGAGCCTATCTCAGCTACAATCGGGCGGAAGGCGGGGTACACCCTGGACAAGTCGCCACCTCATCGCAGGGCCAACACAGATAGACAGACAACATTCACACTCACATCCACACACTAGGGCCAATTTAGTGTTGCCAATCAACTTATCCCCAGGTGCATGTCTTTAGAGGTGGGAGGAAGCCGGAGTACCCGGAGGGAACCCACTCAGTCACGGGGAGGACATGCAAACTCCACACAGAAAGATCCCGAGCCCGGGATTGAACCCAAGACTACTCAGGACCTTCGTATTGTGAGGCAGATGCACTAACCCCTCTGCCACCGTGAAGCCCGGATATTATGTAATTTCCCCTAATTGGGCTAAAAATATTTTTTGCAAACCAGTAATTATAATCCGCAAATAATGTGCCATTGTTCCATATCAGTAGGTGGCAGCAGGTGGCTAATTGCTTTGCAGATGTCGGGAACACGGTTTGTCGTGATCACAATATGCGGGCGGCAGCGTGCAGGTAAAAAAGTATCTAACACTTAGACCAAAACTAAATAAAAGGTGAGTGCCGCTAAGAAAAAACATTGAAGCTTAAGGATGGGTTATACTTATATAGCGCTTTTCTACCTTTTTTTTAAGGAACTCAAAGTGCTTTGACACTATTTCCACACTCACCCATTCACACACACATTCACCCACTGATGGCGGGAGCTGCCATGCAAGGCACTAACCAGGACCCATCAGGAGCAAGGGTGAAGTGTCTTGCTCAAGGACACAACGGACGTGATTAGGATGGTAGAAGGTGGGGATTGCAACCCTCAGATTGCTGGCACGGCCACTCTCCCAACGTCGCCACGCCGTCCCAATGGATGGCTATGCAGAACGAAACAAGAACTGAACTGGCTGCAAAGTAAACAAAAACAGAATGCTGGACGACAGCAAAGACTTACATTAC
Source organism: Nerophis lumbriciformis (assembly GCF_033978685.3). NCBI lineage: Eukaryota > Metazoa > Chordata > Actinopteri > Syngnathiformes > Syngnathidae > Nerophis > Nerophis lumbriciformis. Next base: position 14,784,567 of record NC_084569.2, read on the forward strand.
AGCGTGTGGAGCAGACGGCGTCCACAAAGTACATCCGTACATGGCAATCAACAATCTTACCACAAAGGACAGCGTCCGCACAGCTTAAATCGTCTTGATTGCAAAAACAAAGCATCCATCCATCCATTTTCTACCGCTTGTCACTTTTGGGGTCGCGGGGGGTGCTGGAGCCTATCTCAGCTGGAAGGTGGACAAGTCGCCACCTCATCGCAGGGCCAACACAGATAGACAACATTCAAACTCACGCACTATGGCCAATTTAGTGTTGCCAATCAACCTATCCCCAGGTGCATGTCTTTGGAGGTGGGAGGAAGCCGGAGAACCCGGAGGGAACCCACACAGTCACGGGGAGAACATGCAAACTCCACACAGAAAGATCCCGAGCCCGGGATTGAACTCCGGACTACTCAGGACCTTCGTATTGTGAGGCACATGCACGGGGAATGTTCAAGGAAGGCATGAAACTGCTCCAGGAAAATCCAAACAAAACAGGAAAAGCCACCAAAATAGGAGCGCAAGACAAGAACCAAAACACGACACACAGGAAAACACCAAAAACCTTGAAATAAGTCACGGCGCGATGTGACAGGTCATGACTCTAGACCAGTGGTTCTTAACCTTGTTGGAGGTACCGAACCCCACCAGTTTCATATGCGCATTCACCGAACCCTCCTTTTTTTTTCCAAATTCAAGACAAAGTTATTATGTTTTTGGTAACACTTTAGTATGGGGAACATATTCTAAGTAACAAAGACTTAATTTAGAGTTTTTTGGACACTAGGAGAACATATTCTAAGTAACAAAGACTTAATTTAGAGTTATTTGGTTAGGGTTAGGGCCAGGGTTAGGGTTATAATAAGGCCATGCTGAATAAGGCATTAATAAGTACTTAATAATGACTAGTTAAGAGCCAATATGTTACTAATTTGCATGTTAATAAGCAATTAATTAATGGTGAATATGTTCCCCATATTAAAGTGTTACAATATTTTTTACTGGTGCACAAAATGAACCGTGCATGAACATCACCTTGTTCAAACAACAAAACCAACACAGTGCATAAACTCACAACAAATTACACACCTGCAAATCGGTCTGACTTCTGCTGTTGCCGTATCCATAATACGCCGATAGGGAGAAGTTTTTATTTACACGATGAGTCGGGTGTGTTTTGACCTCGATCGAACCCAGGTTAAGAACCACTGCTCTAGACCAGTGGTTCTTAACCTGGGTTCGATCGAACCCTAGGGGTTCGGTGGAGCCTCTGCCGCGGAGGTCAAGACAAACCCGACTCATCGTGTAAATAAAAACTTCTCCTTATCGGCGTATTATGGATACCCCCGAACAATGTTCCCTCTAATTTTCTATCTGATTTGCAGGTGTGTAATTTGTTGTGAGTTTATGCAGTGTGTTGGTTTTGTTCTTTGAACAAGGTGATGTTCATGCACGGTTCATTTTGTGCGAGCCTCTGCCGCGGAGGTCAAGACAAACCCGACTCATCGTGTAAATAAAAACTTCTCCTTATCGGCGTATTATGGATACAATGTTCCCTCTAATTTTCCATCTGATTTGCAGGTGTGTAATTTGTTGTGAGTTTATGCAGTGTGTTGGTTTTGTTTATTGAACAAGGTGATGTTCATGCATGGTTCATTTTGTGCACCAGTAAAAAAACATATAACTTTGTCTTGAATTGGAAAAAAAAACATTTTATTTTTCACTAAAGAAGGGTTCGGTGAATGCGCATATGAAACTGGTGGGGTTCGGTACCTCCAACAAGGTTAAGAACCACTGATCTAGACCTACTTAGAGACAAGAGCTATAGTGATCCATGTTTGGTTATGGTTTAAATTTTAATCCAACAGTTGCGACAATGACTTTTTAATTGTCAATATCGGCTGCTGAGTTTCATTTTTCAATGATTTCTACTGGTGTGCCTCTGGATTTTTTTCAATGAAAAAAAATGTGCCTTTGCTCAGAAAAGGTTGAAAAACACTGGCTTAATAGAGGAAGTTATGAGTGGGTGTCAGTGCAGAAACGCCGGTCCTTGAGTGCATGAGTGAGGGGGAGTCCACACCGCCTCAGAGGCTCGGAAAATAGGTCAGTGCCCCTGTTTGAACCCCTGCACATTCTTGCAAAAACAACGACACAGGATGAGGAGGGTTTCTTACCTTTAAGGGATGAGGAGGAAGGCAAAAAAAAAGTCCTGCAAGCTGGTCAGAGCCGATCGCTCCTCGTCAAAATGTGCCTTCCTCACTGGGGGCAGCTGGCAAGTCTCAGGAGGCGTCTGGAGAGGTGGTCTCTTCCCACACCATTTCGCATGTTTATTCCCAAACTTGACAGCAAGTCAGTGGCAACACTTGAAAGGAGAAGAAAATGGTGTTTGATTTAACGCGTCGCTTAATGGCAACGCCGGTCAAGTGGTTCCTCCGAGGGGAAGTTAGGGATGGCACGAAAATGGTGGCAGGGCGGGTACTTCGTCTTCTTCCTCGTCTTCTTCGTCGCCGTTGCTTTAATGTGGAGGACTGGTGGGAGATGCTGTCTCGTCTCTTCCCCGGGAAGGAGAGCTGTGTCGTGTCCCCCCCTCGCCGCTGCCGTCGTCCGTGTGCCGCCCCGCAGCCAGCAGCCCCAAGCAGCCAGCCAGCCCCAGCCAGCCCGTCAGGAGGAGCAGCCCAGCGGTGTCTGCCAGCTCAGCGCATGCCTGCAGCTCCGCCCCTGCACGGCCCCTCCTCCGGTCCCCCCTCCCCTCCGTCCTGATGGTAACATCTCCTGCTTTTTATGCCTACAACAGTGGTTCTTAACCTTGTTGGAGGTACCGAACCCCATTAGTTTCATATGCACATTCACCGAACCCTTCTTTAGTGGAAAAAAAAAAAAAATCAAATTAAAGACAAAGTTATGTTTTTGGTAACACTTTTGTATGGGGAACATATTATATTCTAAGTAACAAAGACTTAATTTAGAGTTATTTGGTTAGGGTTAGGGTTAGAGACCTGGGCAAACTAAGGCCCGGGGGACACATGCGGCCCGTTAAGCTTTTCAATCTGGCCCGCCGGACATTCACAAATAATTTTTTTTAGATCTTTAAAGGCCTACTGAAATGCGATTTTCTTATTTAAACGGGCATAGCAGGTCCATTCTATGTGTCATACTTGATAATTTCGCGATATTGCCATATTTTTGCTGAAAGGATTTAGTAGAGAACATCGACGATAAAGTTCGCAACTTTTGGTCGCTGATAAAAAAAAAGCCTTGCCTGTACCGGAAGTAGCAGACGATATGCGCGTGACGTCACAGGTTGTGGAGCTCCTCACATCTGCACATTGTTTACAATCATGGCCACCAGCAGCGAGAGCGATTCGGACCGAGAAAGCGACGATTTCCCCATTAATTTGAGCGAGGATGAAAGATTTGTGGATGAGGAAAGTGAGAGTGAAGGACTAGAGGGCAGTGGGAGCAATTCAGATAGGGAAGATGCTGTGAGAGGCGGGTGGGTCCTGATATTCAGCTGGGAATGACTAAAACAGTAAATAAACACAAGACATATATATACTCTATTGGCCACAACACAACCAGGCTTATATTTAATATGCCACAAATGAATCCCGCATAACAAACACCTCCCCCCTCCCGTCCATATAACCCACCAATAAAACTCAAACACCTGCACAACACACTCAATCCCACAGCCCAAAGTACGGTTCACCTTCCCAAAGTTCAAACAGCACATATATTTCCCCAAAGTCCCCAAAGTTACGTACGTGACATGCACATAGCGGCACGCACGTACGGGCAAGCGATCAAATGTTTGGAAGCCGCAGCTGCATGCGTACTTACGGTACCGCGTCTGCGCATCCAACTCAAAGTCCTCCTGGTAAGAGTCTCTGTTGTCCCAGTTCTCCACAGGCCAATGGTAAAGCTTGACTGTCATCTTTCCGGAATGTAAACAATGAAACACCGGCTGTGTTTGTGTTGCTGCAGCCGCACGCAATACACCGCTTCCCACCTACAGCTTTCTTCTTTGCTGTCTCCATTGTTCATTGAACAAATTGCCAAAGATTGGAATTTTGCGATGAAAACAGGCGACTTAATAGCTGGCCACCATGCTGTCCCAAAATGTCCTCTACAATCCGTGACGTCACGTGCCGGCGTCATCATACCAAGACGTTTTCAGCATGATATTTCGCGCAAAATTTAAAATTGCGCTTTAGTAAGCTAACCCGGCCGTATTGGCATGTGTTGCAATGTTAAGATTTCATCATTGATATATAAACTATCAGACTGCGTGGTCGGTAGTAGTGGGTTTCAGTAGGCCTTTATAATGGAAAGTGTAGCTGCCATTATGATGTGCAGTGATGTTTTCTAATGACCGTAAGTCTTGAACTATACAAAGTATTTCAATGGTTGGAATCTGCGCTTTTGCATGATATACTAGTTACTATAGTAATCTAAGTCACCGCAGGCACCAAGTACTGTGAGCGGAGGAGCGTTTCCACAGAGTGTTTCCAGAGTGCCAGTCTGAAATGCGGGTGTCATGGACAGACGTGGAAGGAGATGTTCACAACAAAGTTCTAAAGCTTTGTGATCTATCAGATTGTAGATGGGTTTATTTGTACCTTTCGCGTTCATATTTCGCTGTTTTGTTGCGTTTTTGTTGCATTTCGCTTGGTTGTAAAATATGTCGACGGAGAGTGGGTGTGACGTTCATATGTTGTCAATATTCAGTGTTTTATCGTTCATAGTTAATATTGTAAATCCCACATTCTTTATTTTCATGTACATTCTGGTTGTCTCATTCAGTAAAAAAAAATTAAATTCCATTCCTTTTTTTAAGGCGATCTGTCATAATGTTTTTAGCATTCAATCAGACATTATTGTGAGGTGTTGTATTAGTATTCCTAAAAATAGATATACCGGCCCCCAGACACATTTTTTTCTCTAAATTTGGCCCCTGAGTCAAAATAATTGCCCAGGCCTGGGTTAGCGGGTTAGGGCCAGGGTTAGAGGGTTAGGGTTATAATAAGGCCATGCCGAATAATGCATTAATAAGTACTTAATGACTTGTTAAGAGCCAATATGTTACTAATTTGCATGTTAATAGGCAACTAATTAATGGTGAATATGTTCCCCATACTAAAGTGTTACAATGTTTTTTTTTACTGGTGCACAAAATGAACCGTGCATGAACATCACCTTGTTCAAAGAACAAAACCAACACAGTGCATAAACTCACAACAAATTACACACCTGCAAATCAGTGACTTCTGCTGTTGTCGTTTCCATAATACGCTGATAGGGAGAAGTTTGTATTTACACGATGAGTCGGGTGTGTTTTGACCTCCGCCGAACCCCTGAGGCCGACTCACCGAACCCCTAGGGTTCGATCGAACCCAGGTTAAGAACCACTGGCCTAGAAATACTAGTTTGGATCACACCAGGGGCGTCAAAACTCATTTCAGATCGGGGGGCCACATGGAGAAAAATCTTCTCCCAAATGGACTGGTAAAATCACAGCACGATAACTTAAAAATAAAGACAACTTCAGATTGTTTTCTTTGTATAGAACAAGCACATTCTGAAAATGTACAAATCCTAATGTTTTTTTTTTTACAATTACATGTTGCGGTTAACAGTATTTTACCTTTATTTGTCGTTATTTATAATTTCTGAATAAATTATGTGATAATGTTCATCAGTCAACTCATTGGTGTTAATTTTCAATCTATCACAATAAAAAAATATAAAAATCAAGTTACAGGATGTAATGTATAGCTCGGTTGGTAGAGTAGTCGTGCCAGCAACTTGAGGGTTCCAGGTTCGATCCCCGCTTCCGCCATCCAAGTCACTGCCGTTGTGTCCTTGGGCAAGACACTTTACACACCTGCTCCCAGTGCCACCCACACTGGTTTAAATGTAACTTAGATATTGGGTTTCACTATGTAAAAGCGCTTTGAGTCACTAGAGAAAAGTGCTATATAAATATAATTCACTTCACTTATTTATGTAGTTTGATAATTTCCTAGACTGGTGCACTAACATGTGGTTTATTTGTATTTTTTTTTACATAGATAGCATCATCTTCAAAGATACAAAGAATTGCTATTGCGACATCTAGTGGACACATTTAGAACGGTTTCTTTCATTCAAAAATTTCGGCTAATTTTTATACTTAGCAAACTCATCCTGCGGTGCAGATAAGGCCGTACGTTTGACACCCCTGGATTACACATTAGCACAAAAAAATGTATGTGCACAGTTTGGGATTGCCTTGCACCATACTTAAGAAAACCGTTTCTAATGTTCTGCGCCCCCAATCAAAACATGAGGTGAACAACCACAGCAATACATTTACTGAAAAGTTGAAATACCAATGATTGTAACACACACTAGGTGTGGCGAAATTATTCTCTGCATTTGACCCATTACCCTTGATCACCCCCTGGGAGGTGAGGGGAGCAGTGAGCAGCAGCGGTGGCCGCGCCCGGGAATCATTTTGGTGGTTTAACCCCCAATTCCAACCCTTGGTGCTGTCAAATAAATATATAAAATTAAGCATTATTTTTAGACTTAAATGTTGAGTTTATGCATTGTAATTTGAGTGCACACTAAAGCCATGTCCAACGCCACCACTAGAGGGTGCTACTGTCAAACTCCATTTATATTTTACCCTATAAACAAAAATATTTTAAAAAAAAGAGCAGAAATAGAAATGTAACCTCTTTTGTTGTTAATGGGGGCCTCTGATGCAGAAAATGAAGGCTAACCTAATGTTTTACATTTTAGTACGTTTTAACAGAAATGTTGATTGTAACATTGGGCCTGGGTGGGCAGCACGGTGAAACGGGTTCGTACGTGTGCCTCACAATACGAAGGTCCTGGGTTCGATCCTGGGCTAGGGGTCTTTCTGTGTGGAGTTTGCAAGTTCTTCCCGTGATTGCGTGGGTTCCCTCTGGGTATTTTGACTTGCTCCCACCTCCAAAGACATGCACCTGGGGATAGGTTGATTGGCAACACTAAATTGGCCCTAGTGTGTGAATGTGAGTGTGAATGTTGTCTGTCAGTGTTGGCCCTGCGATGAGGTGGCGACTTGTCCAGGGTGTACCCCGCCTTCCACCCATTTGCCACTGAGATAGGCTTCAGCACCCGCCATAAGGGACAAGCGGTAGAAAATGGATGGCTGGATGGCCTGGGTGGGAGCAGAATTTGTGTATTTGTACTTATGCTGTCAAAACAACTATACTAACTCAGTGGTGTGCCAGTAAGGCCTTCTCTGCTGGCCTAAATACCGTATTTTCCGGACTATAAGTCGCAGTTTTTTTCATCATTTGGCCGGGCTCCAGTGCGACTTATGTTTTTTTCCTTTTTTTATTATGCATTTTCGGCAGGTGCGACTTATACTCCGGTGCGACTTATACTCCGAAAAATACGGTAACCAGAAATCATGATCATTATTAAAGATACATTTATTTTTTAATTTACTTTCCCTAAATATCTAAAAGTATTCATATTCTCTTCATGTCATATTATGCTCGTTCCATTGATGTTTTTTTTTGTTTTAATTTGTATCCAATCAGCATTCAGCTAGCTTATGTTGCCATGCGGTACCAAATCTGCCCGAGGCCTTCAGTATCAACAATGCGGGCGTCCGTGCACTGTGTGATCGGGCACATACAGTTGATAGACAATTGCGATAGCCAATCAGATCACGATTTGTTGTCAGTAAGGCCTTCTAGCTGGCCTCACGTTGAACGTGACATTTACGCGTCCTGTGATTGGATACTCATCGGGACCGTTAGCGGATTAATTTGAGAATACATAAAGTTGATGGACAGTTTCGATAGCCAATCAGATCACAAGTTGTTGGCAGTAGCCTATCTAGGTAACCTGATGTTAACGAGACTGTGATTGGATACTCACTTGTCATTCCAAAGTGAGTATCCAATCACAAGTTTCAATTCAGCAGGAAGCGGGAAGTGTTGCGCCGTAGCCAGACCGGGATAGCAGAGAAGAAGAACAAAACGTTGATTAGGTAGCAGATATATATTTGCAAGGCCATTTTCAAGAAGGATATTTAAATAGAAACTACATTTTGTGAGACGATCTCGGCTCAGCTTTTCTGGTGATGAAACGGGGAAATGCTCGCCATTTCCACTCGAATAAGCCGAGGATGAGGGGTACCACTGCCTTATACAGCGTTGAATAAGTTCAATAAATTGTGAGTTCAAATAAGTTATTTTTTAACTTTTAAGGATTTTTGCAATTTTAATTTTGACAGTACCACATAAGATATGTTTTAAGTGCTGATGCGTTTTAGTTGATTTTTAAATGCGCCAGAAAATAACCAGTTTTGTACACTGTTGATGGGATTCAATGGCCAGTAGGGCGTAGATGTGTTCCTGCATAGTATTTCCCCAGCAATGGTCATGTGGTGACATCAATTATGGTATTTTGAGAGGTTTTTATTGAAGTCGTGCATCACTGAAGGCCTAGGTGGGAAACGCACGGCCCGCCACTGTAATAACTAAGGGTTGTTACATAACAACATTCGTCTTGGGAACATTTTTCAACCTGAGGTAGTTCCAAAGAGAAGCTTCAGGAAGGAGGGTCCCCGCCTGTGCATAGGTTGGGGACATCTCTGCGCTGCTGACTTGTCTCCGCTCGGGATGGTCTCCTGCTGGCCCCACTATGGACTGGACTCTCACTATTATGTTAGATCCCCTATGGACTGGACTTTCACAATATTATGCTAGACCCACTCGACGTCCATTGTATCCGGTCTCCCCTAGAGGGGGGGGTCACCCACATCTGCGGTCCCCTCCAAGGTTTCTCATTGTCACTCTCATTGACATCCCACTGGGTTGAGTTTTTCCTTGCCCTTATGTGGGATCTGAACCGAGGATGTCGTTGTGGCTTGTGCAGCCCTTTGAGACACTTGTGATTTAGGGCTATATAAATAAACATTGATTGATTGATTGCATTGATTAAAGGGTTCATTTGCACTGCGATTGCTTACAAAGCTCTGTAACAGTAAATGTCAACACAGCAATCATATTTTTTATGAATCAAAATATTTTGGGCAACAAAAGATTTAACAGGATGAAAACTTCGGGGAAGACCCAGGGCACGCTGGCAGAACCCAGATTAGTGGGAGGCATCGGAAATAACATACAGTAGAGTGTACTCCAAAAAGCAGTTCCTTTCATTTGAAAAGCAGAGAGGCACAGTTTCAAATACTGCAACTGGAAGGGCTTGAAATACCACAACAGGAATTGCTCAAATCTGGTCTAAACATTTAGAACTTGCAAATTCTCACGTAGATTATATTTCTAGTCGTAATAAGTATTTTTCACAATATGTGAACGTTGGTGAAGTGCTATGTCCCCATGTATTGTGCAAAGTACATATGCCATTTGGACTAGAACCCTCACCCAACGATGTAAAACTACAACACATACATAACAAGTTAAAAATCTAAGTTGGTGCATGCATTCGACAATAATTTAGTAATTATATTTTCTAGACATTCTAATCACAAATTATTTTTTTATTTTTTTTGACCTAGTTTAGTGTTAAGATATCCACTTCAGTGAAAGAGGGAGATGTGCATCCAGTTGTATGACTTCATGGCCTAATAGTCAGACACATTTGTCATCCAATTACATTGCAAGGTGAAACAATAAGACAAAAAAAACAACACATTTGTTTTCATGACACCTAAAAGTGATGTTGCAACTTACATCCCTACAGCATGATGCTGCCACCACCATGCGTCACTGTGGGGATGGTATTGGTCTGGTGATGGGCGATGCCTGGTTTCACGGCAAAGAGTTCAATAGTTGTCTCATCGGACCAGAGAATTTTGTTTCTCATGGTCTGAGAGTCTTTCAGGCTCAAATGATTTCCGTCTGGCCACTTTACCGTACAGGCCTGATTGGTGGATTGCTACAGAGATGGTTGTCCTTCTGGAAGGTTCTCCTCTCTCCACAGAGGAATTCTGTAGCCCTGACAGAGTGACCATCGGGTTCTTGGTTTCCTCCCTGATTAGACTAAGATGAATGCAGCAATGTACAGAGACATACTGGATGAAAACCAATGCTTCCCATCCAATCTGATGGAGTTTGATAGGTGATAGGTGAAGAAGAATGGGCAAAACTGCCCAAACACATGTGTTCAAATCTATTCACCGTGTCCTGGGTCGTCCCCATTTTGGAATAGGGCTGTAACATAACATTTGGAAAAAGTTAAGCGCTGTGAATACTTTCTGGATGCCCATTCATCCATTCGTTTTCTACGGCTTGTCTCTCTCTCTGGGACGCTGGGGAGCTGGAGCCTAGCCCAGCTGCGCTTGGGTACACACTGGACAAGTCACCACCTCATTGAAGGCCTAACACAGATGTGTAAGTTACCCATGCCTTGGGAACTAATACACCCCAATATCTTCATAGATGCTGACTTTTGAACTTTGCGCTTATAACAATACGGATGGTTCTTTTCCTCTTTGTTCCGGAGGAAACAACCTCCACAGTTTCCAAAAACAATTTGAAATGTGGACTCGTCAGACCACGGACCACAGTCCATCTTAGATGAGCTCGGGCCAAGCAATGCCGGTGGAGTTTCTGGGTGTTGTTGATAGATGGCTTTCGCTTTGCACAGTAGAGTTTTAACTTGCACTTACAGATGTAGCGACGAACTGTAGTTACTGACAGAGGTTTTCTGAAGTGTTCCTGAGTCCATGTGGTGATATCCTTTACACACGGATGTCGTAATTGTTTAGTGAGGGAGTATGCCTGTGGATACAGGAAGGCTTTCAGTGCAAAAACCCAAATGATTTAAAGGGGTTATATTTAGATTTTTTTTTTTTACATTTAAAACACTTCCTTGTGATTTACATAACATGTGATGGTGGTTCTTTGGTCAAAGTTTTGCATACATTATGTTTTTTGGACCGTCTTCAAAGCCGCTTTCTGACTGTCTCTTCAGGATATGCAGTTTTACGTGTCTCCACTCCCCGTGTTGTAGTTCTTAGTGCTTCCACAGCAGGTCAACTGACAGATATAAGTTAAAACTATATGCTACTTTGTATTAGAAATGGCAAAAATGGAGGATGGTCTTTGGGTAAACCTTTACCATATATGGAGATACCTGCTGACGTCTCCAATGGGAAAAACGTCATACATTGTACAAATTCCAAACATCTCGTTTAGAATAAGTATGAAGGAAGGCAAGATTGTTTCATTAATATCTTCTCCATGCTTCTATGGTTTGATGTCAAATTTTCGGGACTTATGCAGGTCCCAAATACACAAAAACAGGTACCAATAGGTAAGAAAAGTTGGTTTTGCATAAATGGGAGCCAATAATAATTTTTGCTTTCGTTTAGTTATTGTGCACTAGCCACTTTATATTGTTAAAAATACTATGTAGCGTGCAATACCACAAATGCATCATCTGATTTACAACAATACTAGCAAATGTAATAAGATAAGCTTCATTAATTTTTATTTTTATTTTAGTTATTTGCTATAAAACAGTTTCAGATCCATACCGTATTGTCAAAGTATTGGCCAAAAATGTTGATCGGGACATCCAACCATCCATTTTCTACCGCTTGTCCCTTTCGGGGTTTGCTGGAGCCTATCTCAGCTGCATTCGGGCGGAAGGCGGGGTATACCCTAGACAAGTCGCCACCTCATCGCAGGGCCAACACAGATAGACAGTCAACATTCTCACTCACATTCACACACTAGGGCCAATTTAGTGTTGCCAATCAACCTATCTCTAGTGAAAAGTATTCCTTCTTCCTTCCTTCAGACTTAGGTCCCTTCTACACTAAGCTAAGGTTATCCAAGGTAAATCCCACCTAATCGTATCCTTGTCCACACACACACAAGGTGGTTTGCCTTCACCTTCATTGTCCATTCGTTTGTGGTGACTTTATATACTCTGGACCTAGACGTTGAGTCTGTGACATACATGGCAGACAATAACTGATACAGTCTGCTATGCCAGTCCAAATGCATTCACTGTTTTCCGTAGTTAGTCTTCCCTCGGCGGCCAGGTAATACGAAGCACACGCTACCTTTTTTTATCACATCCACAGGAGCCCGCATTCTCGTTGAGTCTCCTTCGACAAATGGACAAAGTTTTTCGCTAAGTAGAATCACAGCTGACCTGGACATTCGAAAGTTCTCTTGCCATCTGAGAAGTGTTGTATCCCAAATAGCTGCAATCGCTTTCTTTTAAGGTATTCATGTGTGATTTCCATAAATCAGTGTGATTTAGTGTAGCTGAAATGAGGCTTAGGCTAAAAAATTATTTGTTTAAAGGCCTACTGAAACCCACTACTACCGACCACGCAGTCTGATAGTTTATACATCAATGATGAAATCTTAACATTGCAACACATGCCAATACGGCCGAGTTAGCTTACTAAAGTGCAATTTTAAATTTTGCGCGGAATATCCTGCTGAAAACGTCTCGGTATGATGATGTCTGCGCGTGACGTCACGGATTGTAGAGGACATTTTGGGACAGCATGGTGGCCAGCTATTAAGTCGTCTGTTTTCATCGCAAAATTCCACAGTATTCTGGACATCTGTGCGGGTTAATCTTTTGCAATTTGTTCAATGAACAATGGAGGCCGCAAAGAAGAAAGCTGTAGATGGGAAGCGGTGTATTGCGGCCGGCTGCAGCAACAACACAAACACAGCCGGTGTTTCATTGTTTACATTCCCGAAAGATGACAGTCAAGCTTTACCATTGGCATGTGGAGAACTGGGACAACAGAGACTCTTACCAGGAAGACTTTGAGTTGGATGCGCAGACACGGTACCGTGAGTGTGCATGTAGCTGCGGCTTCCAAACATTTGATCGCTTGCCCATATGTGCGTGCCGCTATGTGCATGTCACATACGTAACTTTGGGGACTTTGGGGAAATATATGTGCTGTATGAACTTTGGGGAGGTGAACGGTACTTTGGGCTGTGGGATTGAGTGTGTTGTGCAGGTGTTTGAGTTGTATTGGCGGGTTATATGGACGGGAGGGGGGAGGTGTTTGTTATGCGGGATTAATTTGTGGCATATTAAATATAAGCCTGGTTGTGTTGTGGCTAATAGAGTATATATATGTCTTGTGTTTATTTACTGTTTTAGTCATTCCCAGCTGAATATCAGGACCCACCCGCCTCTCACAGCATCTTCCCTATCTTGAATCGCTCCCACTGCCCTCTAGTCCTTCACTTTCACTTTCCTCATCCACGAATCTTTCATCCTCGCTCAAATTAATGGGGAAATCGTCGCTTTCTCGGTCCGAATCGCTCTCGCTGCTGGTGGCCATGATTGTAAACAATGTGCAGATGTGAGGAGCTCCACAACCTGTGACGTCACGCGCATATCGTCTGCTACTTCCGGTAGAGGCAAGGCTTTTTTATCAGCGACCAAAAGTTGCGAACTTTATCGTCGATGTTCTCTACTAAATCCTTTCAGCAAAAATATGGCAATATCGCGAAATGATCAAGTATGACACATAGAATGGACCTGCTATCCCCGTTTAAATAAGAAAATCGCATTTCAGTAGGCCTTTAAGGCAGGGGTGTCAAACTCATTTTAACTCAGGGGCCACATAGAGGAAAATCTATTCCCAAGTGGGCCGGACTGGTAAAATCATGTCATGATAACGTAAAAATAAAGACAACCAAATTGTTTCTTTGTTTAAAAATAGAACAAGCACAATATGAAAACATACAAATCATGATGTGGGTTTTTTTACACTTACATGTTGCTGTTCATAGTAGTCTATCTTCATTTGTCGTGATTTATAATTTCTGAATAAATTATGTAATAATGTTCATCAGACAAATAGATGTGAGTCTGGCAGGGTTTTAAAATGCTCTCATTGGTGTAAAATTGTAATCTATCAGAAGATGTACACTGCAAAAACTGAAATCTAAATAAGATTAAGTATCTCAATTAAGGGTGATATTTGCTTATTTTCTGTCTGATAAGATAATTCTTCTCACTAAGCAGATTTTATGTTAGAGTGTTTTACTTGTTTTAAGTGTTTTGGTCCTAAATGATCTCAGTAAGATATTACAGCTTGTTGCTGAGATTTGATGACCTATATTCAGTAAAACATGCTTGAAACTAGAATATCAACTGTTGCAAAGCTGTGTCATCAACACTCACAAGTATAAAACTACTTTTTTAAAGTAATAATTTCTTATTTCAAGCATGAAAAAAAAAAATCATGACTTTGTTACAATTGTGTCTCATAATTAAAACAGATGACAGCCAAATGGACTTTGCTGTTTTATTTTCAATGAAACAATAGAAAATACGCACTCATATAGTAGTACAGTTTTTATTAGTTAGAATATACTTATTTTAAGGTATTTTGGGGTTCATTGAGGTTAGCTAATTTTACTTGTTTTGGAAAGTCTTGACAAGCCAAATTTTCTTGTTCTATTGGCAGATAATTTTGCTTAGTTCAAATAAAATACCGCTAATTTTTGTAATTTTTTCTTGTTTTTGAACACTGACTTTTTGCAGTGTAATAAATAGTAATATCAAAATCTAATTACAGCATGATATTTATGTAATTTACTCATTTTTCTCAACTGATGTACGTTTGTACTAACATCATGTAGTTTATTCTGTACATATGTAGAATCACCTACAACAAAACCTGTGAATTTGGACTCATTTCATGAATCACACATGACGTTAGAAGGGGATACATGTTATTTCAGCATATTTATGTGCGCCCAGATAATGTGTCCCCAGTCCTCTATCTTAACCGGGCACATAGCTCCGCCCCCTCTGAAGTCATGGGGATACAAAGAATTGCTATTGCGACATCCAGTGGACATATTTAGAGGAGCAGTTTCTTTCATTAAAAAATTTCAGCTAATTTTTATACTTACCAAAATCTTCTCGCGGGCCGGATAAAACCTGTTGGCGGGCCTGATCCGGCCCATGGGCCGTATGTTTGACACCCCTGGTTTAAGGGGTTATCCGGCTTAGTGTAGACTTAGCCTAATACTCCTGACATTTTGTGCTGGTTGTGGCTATACTGAAATGTTCTCCCCCCGTATGAAAACCAAATTGCTTCTCAGTCACCAGCAATCTAACTTTTTGTGAGTACTTTAGGGCTTTAAGAATGATGGCTTTATGAATTTCTTCTTAATTTTTTTCAAGATTATGACCATTCCTTAACCCCAAAATCCCAATTTATTCGCACTATCTACATGTTTTTATTTTCATTGGTGACTAATGCCAGAATACTGGTGGGAAAAGCAGCATTGAAGGCAGAGTAAAGAGGCACTGCTGTGCTAGAGCAGCAGCCAGTATAGTCCTTTGTTTACATGCAGTGCCTCGTCTCTGCGGAAGGAGGCTTTTTGGTAGTGTGACTCCGACCAGCTGTTTCCCGCCTTGAAAGCCACCCGATCAGCTGCACACACACACACACACACACACACACTCACACACATTCTTGTATGTGTCACCTTCTTGAGACCTCCGAAAAATACCTGTCTTTAGGACCACCCTTTCTAGACATATGAATATTTGTATTTACAACATTAATAATACATACAAACTATGCAAATATAAAAAAAGGTACGCTTTTAGTTATTTTTATTTTTTTTTGTAACTGGTTTTTAATCTTCATTATTTACTTTGTCATTACAGTATGTCTCTATATACATTTTTATTTAATTATTATTAATTTTGACCAAAGGAGGCACATTTGAATTTCTTTCACACTTGTTATTACATATGTTGGCCGGAGGGGGAGCACTTCAAATCTTTACACACACTTGTTATTTCATATGTTGACCAGAGGGGGAGCACTTTTAAAACCGGCACACAGTCAATTTGAAAAATCCCTTCTTTTTGGGACCACCCTAATTTTGATAGATTTCACCACCGGGGGTGCAAATGAGATCTCAATTGTTTTGTTTTTTGTAATGTGCTTAAGGCCGATGACAAACAAGTCACGGACCAGAGATGGGCCCCTGTGCTGCACTTAGGGCAACCCAGCTGTAGAAGCTAACTGTTAATGGCCACTATAGTCTTAGTACCGTAGTGTATTTGTTCATCCTACGGTCATACTTGCCAACCTTGAGACCTCCGAATTCAGGAGATGGCGGGGTTGAGGTGGGGCGGGGCTTGGTGGTAGGGGGGGTGTATATTGTAGCGTCCCGGAAGAGTTAGTGCTGCAAGGGGTTCTGGGTATTTGTTCTGTTGTGTTTATGTTGTGTTACGGTGCGGATGTTCTCCCGAAATGTGTTTGTCATTCTTGTTTGGTGTGGGTTCACAGTGTGGCACATATTTGTAACAGTGTTAAAGTTGTTTATACGGCCACCCTCAGTGTGACCTGTATGGCTGTTGATTAAGTATGCCTTGCATTCACTTATGTGTGTGAAAAGCCATATATATTATGTGACTGGGCTGGCACGCTGTTGGTATGGAGGAAAAGCGGATGTGACGACAGGTTGTAGAGCAGGGGTGTCAAACTCAAATACAGAGTGGGCCAAAATTTAAAACTGAACAAAGCCGCGGGCCAAAGTTGACCAAATTAACCTTTTAATAGGGACCCAAACAAGTTTTGCATTGAATATTGAACAAGCATGGCTTATATATCTTTATAGTGACATGCAAAATCGAGTTTCAAATAATAATAATATTAATTAAAAAATATCAATGGCATATCAAATACAATTTAAATAAAAATTGAATGCCTCTTTTCTATTTACAGCCTTCTGAGGTTAATATCAACATTAACTTTATCCACGGGCTAATAAAATTGAAAATAAAATAACAATGAATAAACCAACCATTCAGGACTTTAAAACTGCTCAGTTTGCAACACACTGATCTAATCTGATGTGCCCAAGCCAGATACCTGGCATCTTTTCTTGGATGCTAGTTCTTTAATGTCGGGGCTCAGGCTTTGAGCTGAGGCAACCTTCATTATCGAACGAAGGTGTTCATCAGTCATTATATCTCGTAGTCCACCCGGACCACAGTCTTGGGGGCGTGCCTTAAAGGCACTGCCTTTAACGTCCTCTACGAGCTGTCGTCACGCCTGCTTTTCATCCATTCTAACAACGTGCCGGCCCAGTCACAAGATATGTGCGGCTTCTGTAAGCAGACACACGTGAATGCAAAGCATACTTGATCAACAGCGATACAGGTTACACTGAGGGTGGTCGTATAAACAACTTTAACACTGTTAGAAATATACGCCACACTGTGAATCCACACCAAACAAGAACGACAAACCTATTTCGGGAGACCATCCGGACCGTTACACAACATAAACACAACAGAACAAATACCCAGAACCCTTTGCAGCCCTAACTCTTCCGAGACGCTACAAAATACACCCCCCGCTACCACCGATTAGCGGGGGGTGAAATATGGGAGTCTCCCGGGAGGGTTGGCAAGTATGAGAATTAACGGTGAATGCGGTGTTACCGCGGCACCGCCGCTGTGTATAATCGGCGGGCCAGCTCTAGTGTTAATTTGATATCGTCTCAAGGGCCAAGTGAAATTACAAATTTGTTGTAGAGGATACTAAAGGCAGTGCCTTTAAGGCATGCCCCCAATATTGTTGT
The DNA here is from genome assembly GCF_033978685.3 of Nerophis lumbriciformis. Classification (NCBI taxonomy): domain Eukaryota; kingdom Metazoa; phylum Chordata; class Actinopteri; order Syngnathiformes; family Syngnathidae; genus Nerophis; species Nerophis lumbriciformis. The sequence goes on from NC_084569.2 coordinate 14,802,182, forward strand.
CCGGGTGGAAATCGGGAGAAAAAATTCGGGAGAATAGTGGCCCCGGGAGATTTTCGGGAGGGGCACTGAAATTCGGGAGTCTCCCGGGAAAATCGGGAGGGTTAGCAAGTATGCCTATGGTCACATATTAAGTTAAAGTTAAAGTACCCATGATTGTCACACACACACACTAGGTGTGGCGAAATTATTCTCTGCATTTGACCCATCACCCTTGATCCCCCCCGGGGAGGTGACGGGGAGCAGTGAGCAGCAGCGGTGGCCGCTCCCGGGAATCATTTTTGGAGATTTGACCCCCAATTCCAACCCGTGATGCAAAGTGCCAAGCAGGGAGGTAACGGGTCCCATTTTTATAGTCTTTGGTATGACTCGGCCGGGATTTGAACTCACGACCTACCGATCTCAGGGCGGATACGGGACGCGGGTTGTCTTACGTCAGCACCGGAAGCCGTAAAATCAGCTGTTCACCTGGCGGCTTATTTCGGGGATGAATAGGGAAGTCCTTCTTTAGCTGTCGTCTTGTTTGATCACATATTGCTGCCTTTGCACCTGTCAATGTTTAGTTTGTATGCACATTAAATCAACAAAAAGTCCTGACTTTGGAGCAATGTTCACAGACTCTGGTATTTGGCTCTCTATCAGATGCAATGGTTTTCCGTATCGGGACCATGATTTTGGTCCTAACTCGGTCTTCATATGGAAGGTACTTTTCCTTGTTGATGTCTCAAGAAGGGTAGAAATACAAGAACACACACTTACACACACACTTACACACACACACACACACGCCATGCAGGGGGAGAAAGCAGAAGGGGCGGGGCTGAGAAGGAGCTGAGGTAGAGCGCCACACACAACGAGGGAACCCCATCAGCTGGAAGTGGAGTAACATTACAACTCTAACTACATTCCTCCTAACCGAAGGGATTATTTTTCATTAGCTCACCTTAGGGCGGGGAGTTTAAAACACCGCATTTGTAATTACTACTTTTTTATTTTCCATCAACAATTTTTTATTTTTTTTTTTGGAAGGAAAAAGGGGAGGACTGGAGATACCAAAACTGGAGAGTGAGCATGGAATATTTCATGGTACCCGCTCAGAAGGTGCCCTCTTTGCAACACTTCCGGAAGACGGAGAAAGAAGTGATCGGGGGTCTTTGCAGGTGTGTAAATCCGCGTGGGTTGTTGTTATCAGTCCACTGGCGTAAAGTCACACACGCGTGGGGTAACGAGGCGATGTGATGTTGTGGGCACGACCTGTCCGCGGGGGACAAAAGGCAGTACGTAAGGTGTCCAATGCTCGTTAGGACGCATTTAAATGTGATATTTGTCACGTTGAGTGGGGATTTGTTTGAATTTTGTGGCGAACAAACACAAACCACGTGGGCTCTCGCGCTCACGCACACACACACTCCTTCCTCCGCCGTGGAGCGCCTCACTCGCTCTATTTGTCCTCAAATCACCCCAAATACGCTGCGTTTTGGAGGTAAATAAGCCAGCAGTGGATGTTTTGTATGTTTCACGGGGGTTCTTGGTTGTCGAGCGGGGGGCTAAGTTGTTGTGGGGAAGTGCGGCCATGCTTGGGGCTTCTCTCGCTGTAACCAGCGAGGTGGTCTGGCGTGTCTTTTTCCTGTTAAATGACGCCGTTTTTGCGACTTTAAAAACACAAATAGGTTTGTCGTCGACGCGTTTTGGAGTTGGAAAGCCGTCTTTCGGTGTGAATTCTCCGTCAAATCTAGACGCCTCCACTGCGTCTTTTCACCGCTGCCATGCCGCATTTTTGTAATGGCGGGGGACGCTGAAAAAAAAAAAAAAAAAAAAAAGTCTGCCCGGAGCACAGTGATGGCGCTGCGAGGGGGTGGGGGCATTGAAATACGATATGGGCAGTGGGGATGTTTTGATTATTTCTCCCCCACAGAGAGAAGTCTTTAACGAAGCACGAATGCGAACGTTTGGGCTCAACAGGGGGTATTTAATGGTGGCGTTATTAGGAAGGGGGTGTGTATACGTCCGCAGCCCTGCTTGGATAGGGAGGCGGAGGGATCTGAGGTTGCTGCTCAGGCTTTACGTGGGGCATCATGGGAAATGGAGTTCTACTCTCTCTAATGGCTAAACCAGAGGTGTCCAAAAATGTTGCCACAATCAAAGCATTTTGACATTTTTCAATTTCATAAGTGTACAGCTCCACTAATGGACATTGGAGTGTTACTTTCAAAGGCAAAATTAAAGTATTGCTAGAAAAATAATTTTATATGGGACTTTATTGTATTATATGTATAGTACATGTTCCAAAAAGAAAAAAAGCATAAAACACAGTATATTTAAATATACTAAATGTAAAAAAAGAGAATAAATGTTCAAAATAATCTAGTTTGGTTACGCCATCATGAGCGCAACACAAGGTTGTAAAAGTTTCAAGTACAATTCTAAATAAGATGTCAAAAGCAAACTGAAATCAAATACACACAGCTTAAAGATTGATCAATACCTATTTATGATGATTCATCAAAATATATAATAAATATACCTGAACAGAACGCTCAAGATGGTTACACCAAAAAGTAACGCTATGAATCGCGTTTTTCCAAGTTTTTGGGGCATTTTTATGCTATTTCCAAGCATCTCCTTTTTATTATCGTTGATTTTAAATGGTCAAACTAATGCATATTATATACGCATGCCCTAGTAAACAAACAAAAAAAGTCATATTTATTTTGATTGTTACATTTTGAAGTACATTTGTGCAGGTGGGTGCGAATGTACCCATTACCAGAGCTGTACACATAACCATTACAATACATACATGTTTTCTAATCTTTAGTCCCATCAAAATATAAGTCAAATATTGTTTAATAAGAATTATTTTTAAATATCATTATTTTTTTCCTGTCCAGCTTCTCAGGCAAATCATATTGTTGATGTCGATGCCCATATCAGCTGTACAAGTTTACTTTACAAAGGAGAAGAATGGGATACTTCTCTTGTTGCCTTATTTGTATTTCACTTTATTAAATGTATTTATATTATCATTTGGTGCATAATAATTTTGACAAAAGAATAGAATGGAAAATGGCACAGTATGTTACTGCACATGTCACCAGCTAAATTAGGAGCCTTTGTTTAATTACTTACTACTAAAAGACCAGTTGTCTTGTATGTTCACTATTTTATTTAAGGACAAAATTGCAATAAGACACATGTTTAATGAACCCTAAGATTTTTTGTTAAAATAAAGCCAATAATGCAAGTTGTTGTGGTGCCCTTTATTTAGAAAAGTACAGAAAAGTATCGAAATATTTTTGGTACTGGTACCAAAATATTTAATTATATATATATATATATATATATATATATATATATATATATATATATATATATATATATATATATATATATATATATATATTTTTTTTTTTTTAATATTATTTAAATTTTTTATTTTATTTTTTTTGTCCTGTCCAGTTTCTCAGGCAAATCATATTGTTGATGTAGATGTCCACATCGGCTGTACAAATTTACTTTACAAAAGAGAAGTGTGGGATACTTCTGTTGTTGCCTTATTTGTATTTGACTTTATTAAATGGATTTATATTATTATTTGGTGCAGGAGGGGATAGAAAGAGGAAAAAAAGGAATAAAGAGAGACAAAAACAACAGCAAACACAATAATAACAACAAAAACAAAAGACCAACATCACCAAATAGGATATGTACAAATATGATATGGGCAGCGGGGATGTTTTGATTATTTCTCTCCCACAGAGAGAAGTGTCTAACAAGCACGAATGTACACATTTTGGCTCAACAAGGGGTATTTAATGGTGGCGTTATTAGGAAGGGGGTGTGTATACGTCCGCAGCCCTGCCTGGACAGGGAGGCGGAGGGATCTGGTGTTGCTGCTCAGGCTTTACATGGGGCATCATGGGAAATGGAGTTCTAATTTCTCTGATGGCTAAAGCAGAGGTGTCCAAAATGTTGCCACTGAGGGCCGCACACAAAAAAAATCAAAGCATGCGGGGCCATTTTCATATTTTAAAATTTCAAAAACCACTGCAATACATATATTTTTTCATATTTAGAGTTCCATCAATATAAGTCAAATATTGTTTAATAATTATTTTTAAATATTTTTTATTTTCAACACTCAAATCTCCAGCTCAATTTCAGATCTATCTGTCGAAGTTCACTTTTTATGTTTTATGCCCCTTTTTGTTGAAGATATTTCCCCCCAAATTTTTCAAAGTGGAATATTTTAGGTAAAGTAATTGAAGCCTTAAATAGGTCAATAATTCATAACAATTTGATGTTGCTTCATTATTATTTACGCTTAAATCTCGGGATCAACTTTAGATCAATCCATCAATTGTAAGTTTTTATTATTTTTTATGTTATTATTTTTTTCAAATTGTTTTATGCCCTTTGTCATAGAAAACTTTGTTTTTCTATGGGGCGGTAAAGCTCAGGTGGTAGAGCGGCCGTGCCAGCAACTTGAGGGTTGCAGGTTGGATCCCCGCTTCCGCCATCCTAGTCACTGCCGTTGTGTCCTTGGGCAAGACACTTTACCCACCTGCTCCCAGTGCCACCCACACTGGTTTAAAAAAAAAATGTAACTTAGATATTGGGTTTCACAATGTAAAGCGCTTTGAGTCACTTGAGAAAAGCGCTATATAAATACAATTCACTTCACTTCACTATGGCAATCATGCAAAATATGCAATCATTTTCCCAAAAATGATTTCAAAGTGGTATATTTGATGTGAAGTAATTGGAGCCTTGAATCAGTCAATAATTCATTACACCATTTATTTTGATTTATTTTTTTGCATTGACAATTTTAAAGAAAAAAGCAGCCAGCATGGCAGCTATGAGTTAATAGTCAACATTGCAACTTTTTATCGTTACATTTCACCTGTATGCTCTTTTATTCCCCTTTTTAATGTTTTTTATTTTTTTTATGGTATTTTTAGTGTGCCACGGCCAGTTAAAATATGAGCTGCGGGCTGCACTTTGGAAACTGTTAGTCTAAACACTCTTTTAATTTAGAATGTTAACAATGTTCAAAATATCCCATAATATCCTGTGAAGGAACCCAATGAATATCGTATTGATATTCAAGAAATACCATGACATTATTGCATCAAATTATTTCCATTTCTGAGAGAGTTTCAAAACATACACAATCATGGTCTCTTTATTAGGTACATCTGTACTATCTAAAGTACAAAAGCTGTATCAAAATATGGAAAAGGGGTTAATATGGTGTTTTAGATTATACTTCCAATAAACATGCAATATTTCTCAATGATGCAATCCAATATGTGTTCAAAATATTTACTTTTTCCACTCCATTTGGAGCAAAACACTATAACATGGATTATTAATTACATATTTGTAGTAGTAGTTTACTTCAAATATCTTTAGAAAAAACAAAAAAGATGAAGTAAAGTACAGATGTGGAAAAATACTTCATTATTAAAACACAAGAACGAATACAATACATAATGATTCGGTTTTTCATATCCAAAAACAAATGAACTACCGGTACCTAACTTTCTTGTCATCATTAATACAATGATTAATTTACTGGTCTTATTTTTATATATTATTGATCATCTTTATCTCCAATACTAAATAATTTTATACAAATTTATTTTCGAACACAACAAACCAAAAATACTCTCCAGCGACATAATTCAAACAAAAAAGTGTCTCCAATACAACAAACATGCAATACCTAACAATGATTGATTCATTGATTGAAGCTTTTATTAGCAAATTGTACAGTACAGTACATATTCCGTACAATGAACACAGCTAAAGTTGTGTGCGCCCTAAAATCTTTCACTGAATACAATAATATGTGATATGTATTTAACCCTCAAATTGACTTCATATTTGGACATTTGCATGCTTTTGTTGGATGTGCACATGCGATGCTAACTTGTGTCACGTGTTTGCACAATTGTTTGCACTGAGGTGGCTGAGGCACTACAGATAAGAGCCCGGCCAGAGAGGCTCGCTGGAATCCTGGCTTGATACAGAGGAAATGTACTTAGAATGTCGCCTCACCCTCAACAGCTTAGGGACGACACTCGCCAAAAATCGGGTGACCTAAAAACTCAACTGGCATCAGATTTTCACCTTGTTCATTTGCTTGGGTAGTTTTTGTTTTAGTGTTCAATGTCGTAAAACTGTGCAAACAGTAAATATAGTATAGTCACTTTGTGTTAAGTTCAGCTTTACAGATGCCCTTCCTGTTGTTATAGTATAGGGATGAGGGATTGATTAGCGCATGATATTTGTTCCAGTGAACTGTTTGAGAAAGTCATAAAAGTGCTTGAATTTGTCCCAGGAGCTGCTTTTATTGTATTAAATAGCATGATGGAATTAAAAAAAAAGAAGGTATTTTTAATCCAATTTTTTCACTATTTTAGGGATGAGATCTTGTAAATGAAGCAGTTTTTCTCTGATGGATGTTTTCTTTCTCCCTTAGTCTGGCCAACATTCCTCTAACCCCAGAAACAGCCCGCGACCAAGAGAGGCGGATTCGCAGAGAGATCGCCAACAGCAACGAGCGTCGGCGCATGCAGAGCATCAACGCCGGTTTCCAGTCGCTTAAAACGCTCATCCCGCACAGTGATGGGGAGAAGCTCAGCAAGGTGGGGATAACTTAAACTTATGATGCTTTTTTCCTCCATTTAAAGCACTTCTTTGTGGTCTACAATACATAACATGTAATAGTGGGTCTTGGGTAACGATTTTGCATGGATTGTTTTACAGACAGTCTTTAGGCCGCTCTTCAGGATGCGCCGTTTTGTGGGCGGTCTTATTGACATGCCTCCACTTCGACAGACACATTGTAGTTTTTAGCATTTCCATATTGAGTCTCCTGGCAGTTATGCGTTGGAACTAGGGCTGGGCGATATGGCTTTTTTTTAATATCTCGATATTTTTAGGCCATATCGCGATGCACGATATATATCTCGATATTTTGCCTTAGCCTTGAATGAACACTTGATACATATAATCACAGCAGTATGATGATTCTATGTGTCTACATTCAAACATTCTTGTTCATACTGCATTAATATATGCTCATTTTAAACTTTCATGCAGAGAGGGAAATCACAACTAAGTCAATTGACCAACACTGTATTTATTAAACAGTTATTAAGCAGTGACACAAACATTCATGTCATTTCCAAAACAGAAAGTGCAAAATTGTCAGTAATTTTCAAACAAGCTATTAGTGCACTTTTGTGCATGATGTCTCTAAGATGACAAATCAAAACAACACTAAATTAAAGTGCACTTTTTGTACAGAACGCCACTACAATAGTTTAAAACAAATAAAGTTCACTTTTGTACATGATGTCACACAAGATATTTCAATAAGTGTCAAATAAAAATGAGCTGCATAATAGGAAATCAAATTGTGTATGTCCTTCGCTATGTGGTAGGTTCCTGCGGACGTTATCTCTTTTGTTGTTGACTATTTGTTTCTTACGTGTGATCTGGAAATGTTTGCCTCGGCATTTTGATGGTGTGGGCGTGTGGCACCGAATGGAGATGTTGACATACGGAGTAAGCACTCTACATTCTCTAGCAGGTGACTTTTCAAATGATGCTACATAATAGCAGTAATTCTACTTTTTGTAGCAACGCTGTCGCTCCACACTTGACAAATTACGGTTGTCTGTTTGACATATTCCCACTTGAAGCCAATCCACCGCCAGTCGATGGACCCCCTGCTGTTTTTCTTGGGAATTAATTCTTCCTTCATTTGTTACCAGATTCGCACCTTCTTTCTCTCGTATTAACACTCGCATCACAGCTAACTTTAGCCATGCTGCTACCGCTCTGCTGCGCGAGGGTGTATACGTATGTGACGTATGACGTGACAGTATGTGACGTATGTAAGAAGGTGCGCTCGCTGTCTGTGAGAAGGACAGACAAAAAAGAGTGAGAAGAGCCTGCAGTGTAATATCCGCAGCTAAAAGCAAGTGCGTGAGAACGTATACTCGGATATTACGATATAGTCATTTTCTATATCGCACAGAAACAAACCCGCGATATATCGCGTATATCGATATATCGCCCAGCCCTAGTTGAAACTACCGGTATACGCTACTAAATATTGGAAATGACAATAGCGGAGGATGCATGTACAAGCCAGACTGCCCCACAACAAGAGGATAGCGAAAAATAAAAAACTTATTGACTACAACGTTGGACTACAATCAGGCAACCTTGCACAAAGATCTTTGGTTAAATTTATACCATATATGTAGATATCTGCAGACGTCACAGGTCAAACAGGTTGTTATATATTATATAAAAATATAATATATCAGTATATATCATATACTGTATATGTAATATGTAAATATTACATATGTTATATTTTATATTGCTACTACGGTACATTCTTAGTCTACTTTATACCTGCATTATCCTTTCCGTTCTTACACTTTCCAACCTTTGTAACTGAGCTACTGTGTGGAACAATTTCCCTTGTGGATCAATAAAGTTTGTCTAAGTCTAAACAACGTAACATGACAGAGCAAGTTCCAAATGTCTCATTTGGAGGATGTATGAATAAAGGCAATATTATTTTATAAGTATCTCAGCAATACTTCCGCGGTTTTGATATCAAATTTGGGGGATTTATGGGGATCCCAAATACACAAAAGAAGGTACCATCAGAGGGAAAAATGTTGGTTTTGCACAGTAGGTCCCCTTTAAGCAGTGTTCCACACAGATTGGCAACCTATTTGTGGGTTTGGACACTGGTCAGGGGCGGTGTCCAATATGATATAATCAAATGATTTGCATAATTGTCTATGACCCATGAATTTTTAAAAAAGGGCAAAAAATGTTTTAGACATTTATTTCAAGACAAATCTGTGGTACTAGTATCAACACATTTTTCTTGTTACATTATATCATTTTGCTGTATTTTTCAATTGTTGCTCTTTATTTTATTATACAATGCACTGCACTTTCTACACTTTTGGTTTATTACCATAACTTATTCTGCCCTCCTGACTGTTGGAATTTAGTTTGGTTGATAGGTAAACAGCCTTTTTTATATCAGTGATGAAAAATTCCCCAACTTGAGGTTGTTTATTGATCGTCTCCCCACTGAACTTACTGTAAAACTAAACACACAAAGGAAAGCACATTAATAAACACATTAAGTGCACATGAGTGTAGGAATCTTATTAAATCGACAATACAGCTTATTAAAAACTAAAAAAAATAAAATAATACAACCACCATACAGGAAAAAGGTTGGCGATAGCTCAATGCTAACATACAATGGATGAGTTCATTGACAGGCTTAACGAAAATTAACATTATATAGCTTGGTTGGTAGGGTGGCCGTGCCAGCAACTTGAGGGTTTCAGGTTCGATCCTCACTTCTGCCATCCTAGTCACTGGACCTTGGGCAAGACACTTTACCCACCTGCTCCCAGTGCCACCCACACTGGTTTAAAAATGTAACTTAGATATTAGGTTTCACAATGTAAAGCGCTTTGAGTCACTAGAGAAAATATAATTCACTTCACTTCATTGCGATCGTTTTAAACTTGCATAAATGTTTAACAAATGGGAAGTGAACGGGAAAAAATTGACATGAAACAGCAAATGCATTTCTACTTCCAAGTATATATTCACCAAACTCTGTTGAAACGAATATTGACCACTTAAAAAAAAATGTCACCTTCGGCAGGCCCTGAGTAAATAAATGTATGGGAAACACTGTTGAAATATATATTTTTTCCGCATCCGAATCAGTGGCACCAATCTCCGCTTTTTTGCTCCTCTTAGGCCGCCATCTTGCAACAAACAGCGGACTACATTTTCGCATTGGAGCAGGAGAAGACACGGTTACTGCAGCAGAACAATCAACTCAAGCGAATCATACAAGTAAAGCCTGACAGAAACGGCAAAACGTAGCAATGTTTTTCTTTGAGCTGATGACTTTTGCTTGTTTACAGGAGCTAAGTGGCTCCTCCCCAAAACGGAGGCGCGTGGAAGAGAAGGACGAAGGCATCGGCTCGCCTGACATCCTGGAGGAGGAGAAAACGGACGACCTGAGGAGGGAGATGGTCGAGCTGAGGCAGCAGTTGGCGAAAGAGCGCTCCACTAGGATGATGCTGGAAGACCAGGTGACATATGCATTCTGTAGAATCACATTAGTAGTCCTGCTCAACCACAGCGCTCGTTGTTGATCGCTTTGTGATTGCCAGATGAACTCCATCGACGCTCACTTGTCCCCGGAAAAACTGAAGGCTCTAGCCCAGGAGGTCCAGGAACAGCAACATAAGCAGCTGGAAAGGGACCTCACACCTGTTCATAGCCCACAGGTACACACACACACACACATGCATACTCGGCTGTCGCTAGCTTGCATCATCTTAACGGAAGCCAATAACTGGATTGAAAATTCTGTTAGAAAGCAAGCATCAACAAAATAATTGCTTCACCAGAAGAAAGCTCAAACACAGACCTAAATATTAAAAACAAGTAAGATGCGGGGTGGCCAGAAGGAGGTTTGTGCACAATAGATTGCCTCATATTCTCATGTATTAGGAGTGCTACTGCAAGCAAGTCCAGGTGTGCTTTCAATTTGTATACATTTATTTATTTGCTTCCCCTAAACATTAGCTTGTACAGATTTTCTTCGAGCATTCAACTGGACTGTTCAGTTTGACTTCGAACTTTTCCAACACTTTCATATGAGCAAGCTTCATCAGTTCATGCTCATAGGTTTAGATTGATCAGCTCTAGTCTGACCGGGACCAGTTTAGAAGTAATCAAACATAAATAGACTTAGATTGGTCAGATCTTGTCCGACTTGGACTAGATCTTAGATCTGACCAATTTAAGTCTACTTAAATTAGTCAGATCTATTCTGAGTTGGTCAGATCTAGTCCCAGTTGGACTAGATCCGGTCGGACGAGCTCTTATTGTTCCCGGTCGGATCTGACCAATCTAAGTCTACTTAGTTAATCAGATCTAGTCCCAGTTGGTCAGATCTAGTCCAACCAATGTAAATCTAATCTTAGATTAGATCTAGATCTTAAATTAGATCAGATGTAGATTGGTCAGATCTAGTCTAATTTGGAATATATCTGACCAATCTAAATCTGATTTTAGATTAGATCTAAGATACGAATACCGGTAGATAGATTGTACTTTATTGATTCCTTCAGGAGAGTTCCCTCAGGAAAATTAAAATTCCAGCAGCAGTGTACAGAATTGAGATCAAATTTAAAAAGTAAAAAGTAAATAATGGGGGTATAAATGGAAACAAAGTAGAAAAATATTACTATAAGAATAAAAATAAAAAGCAACAATGAGAATAAAAATATAACTGTAAAATAAGAATATAACAAGAGAAACTCAGCAGTAGTGACCATGTTATGAAAAAGTATTGCACTGTTATTGTTTTGCATCCCCTGTCATCCTAGTACACCCCCTCACCCCCAGAGAGGAGTTGTACAGTCTAATGGCGTGTGGGACAAAGGAGTTTTTTAGTCTATTAGTCCTGCACTTGGGATGAAGCAGTCTAGCACTGAACAGGCTGCTCTGGCTACTGACAACGGTATGCAAAGGGTGACTGGCATCATCCAGGATGCTCACTAGTTTTTCCATTTAGACTAAATTTGTCAGATCTAGTTCGACCGGGACCAATCTAAATCTATGAGCATGAACTGATGAAGCCTGCCCAGATGAGAGGCCAAACGTCCAAGACAAACTGAACAGTTCGGTTGTGATCGATGGAATGTCCTGAGAGTACAATGACCTGGATGAATGAGAGCATCCATAGACATTGTACAGGTTAGGTACGCAGAATATTGTTTGAATTGTATTTTTTTTTACATGATAAATATTTGATTTATTATTATTTTCCTTGTATTTATTTCTTCACTTTCCAGGTCTACTTTATAGAATACAGAGATGGAATCTAATCAAATGGGCTTCCAATTCAAGGGATGCATCAAATAAATCTGCTTTTACAAAGATAACAATGAGCAGTTTTGACTGACATTGTCAGAGAGGTATTTTTATTTCATTTTAGTTTATTATTGTGATGTCGTGCAGTATTTCTTAACAATAGGGCGGGCAACGCCCCCTAAAGGGCAGTCAAAAAATATGTTTCTTAGCTGTGGGCTCTATGAGCTGCAGCGGTACTCGGTTGTAATGCACTTTTCCACCACTAGTGGCAGTAATAAAATATCAAACAAAGTCTGGAGCTAAAGTCATAGAGAAGTTTCTTAAACGCAAAAAATATGACTTAAGTGGTGAAGCTGTATTTTCATTTGCACTGTTTTGCAATTTTTTTTTGACTGTTTATTTATGAAACATATCATTTCATCATTAAGTTAGTTAGAATGTATTTTTTTTAGCACTACGTAATTGTATATGTACATTTATTTTTCATCAGTCTTTCTGAGATCCTTCTCTTGCTATATATTTGATTAGTATTTATTTTTTTAATCCGTCTGACCTTAGCATGGATAGTAATCTTTGTGAGTAACACATGCCTTCATAACATTTGACAAGGTTTATTCTGTTAAGCTATAAATAGGTTGGATATACATACCGGTATATTGAATATGATTAAAATCAAGAGTAAGATTACTAATTCGGTGTAAATATTTGAATGGGACCCGGGCCCTTCCGGTAGTGGAAAATATGGGCCCCAAGGTCAAAAAGGTTAGGAACCCCTGGTGTAGTGGTTGTTAATAATATTCCCCTTTGATGCTGCTAAATTAATTAACAAAAATATAAGTAGCTATATTGTGTACAAATAATCCATCAAGATAATCATGTAGGTATTGATCAGTTCCTTCTCATAAATATAACACATATATATATATATAGTGCAACTTTAACAGTGGTCCTACCTTCCAGGTGTTTGCCCCGGCGACCCCTCCTGCCCCCACACACCACCCCACTGTCATCGTCCCCGCGCCTGTCCAACCTCAGCAGCCCCATCACGTCACCGTGGTAACCATGGGCCCGGCGTCTGTCATCAACACGGTCTCCACATCCCGACAGAACCTGGACACCATTGTTCAAGTAAGACGGCATCACCGCGCAAAGCTCTGATGTCACAAGTGGTTCAGTTTGGGGGGAAAATAATCACTTTAAACTTGAAGTTTAAACAAATCTTGTTTTTGAAAAGGGTACCAGTGATGGCAAAGAGGACAAGTGTGATTATAATCATAAAACAGGACATGGAAATTGTATAATTTTAGTAAATATGAGGTACATATACACAATTTAATCAGCTCAAAAAAAAAATTGTGTACATCTACAACTCATACAACTTACTTAATGAATAGGATTCTTAGTATAGCATTCTTAAGTAAATTGCATGTATCTTGAAGTCTAATGGTTTGCGACTAGCATGTGAATGACACAAGCATCAAATACTTCCACAATTAAACACAAGATCAACATTTTACCACATACAGAAGAAAATATATTTAAATTTTTATATGTTTTGTACAATAAAAATATATATTTCTATATTTAAAAAAAAAAAAAGTAAATATCCTGACAATGGGGAAAAAAAATAGAATAAGCTGATGTTTTTGTTTGTTTTTTGGCCTTAATAGTCTTCTGAGTTGAATAGCTAATGTTGTATTTCTGTGAGTAGGGGGCAGAAATTATACGTTTAGACTTCTTTATGCTCTTTTTCATTCATTAATTATTTTAATGTTTTATCAATTATTTTGATCTATTAAGTGAATGCAATTTAAATGGAACAAGACATCTTAAATGAGAAAGTGAATTATATATCTAATACCATATCTCCATTTATATTTGATTTGTTTTTTCCTAAACTATGAAAAACAACATACTACAATATGGATTTAAGCTTTATAGCAGTACCTATAAACAGCAGTGGGTGACATACAGTGAATCCAGAAAGTATTCAGAGGGCTTCACTTTTTCCACGTTTTGTTATGTTACAGCCCCATTCCAAGATGGAATAAATTCATTGTTGTCCTCAAAATTTTACAGACAATACCCCATAATGACAATGTACAACATTTTTAAAATGTGTTAAAAATAAAAAAAAGTTAAAACATGACATGTACATAAGTATTCTCAGCATTTGCTCAATACTTTGTTGATGCACTTTTGGCAGCAATCACAGCCTCAAGTCATTTTGAATATGCTGCCACACCTATCTTTGGGCAGTTTCGCCCATTCCTCTTTGCTGCACCTCTCAAGCTCCATCAGGTTGAATGGGAAGCGTTGTTTTTTTATCCAAGATGTCTCTGTATATTGCTGCATTCATCTTTCCCTCTATTCTTACGAGTCACCCAGTTCCTGTCGCTGAAAAACATCCCCACAGCATGATGCTGCCACCACCATGTTTCACTGTAGGGATTGTATTGGCCTGTTTTTTTTCTCCAAACATGACACCCTGCATTCATGCCAAAAAGTTCAATCTTTGTCTCATCAGACCAGAGACTTTTGTTTCTTATGGTCTGAGAGTCTCTCGGGTGCATTTTGACAAACTTTTTCCCAAGAAATTACGTCCGTCTGGCCACTTGGTTGGTGGATTTCTGCAGAAGTTGTTGTCCTCCTGGAAGGTTCTCCTCTCTCCACAGAAGGAAACTGTTGCTCTGACTGAGTGACAATGGGGTTCTTGGTCACATCCCTGACTAGACTAAGATGAATGCAGCAATGTACAGAGACATCCTGGATGAAAACCAATGCTTCCCATCCAATCTGATGGGACTTGAGAAGTGCTGCAAAGAAAAATGAGCGAAACTTCCCAAAGATAGGTGTGCCAAGCTTGTGGCATCGTATTCAAAAAGATGAGGCTGTCATTGTGCCAAAGGTTCATCATTAAAGTATTGAGCAAAGGCTGTGAAAACTTATGTACAATTTTTTTATATTTTTATTTTTAACAAATTTACAAAAATAAAATACTTTTCTGATTCCCATCCCAGTCGCTTCACAAATCCGAGTCCATGGTTCTCGCCCGGAAAAGGGTGGAGTGCCATCTCCGGGTTGGGGAGGAGATCTTGCCCCAAGTGGAGGAGTTCAAGTACCTCGGAGTCTTGTTCACGAGTGAGGGAAGAGTGGATCGTGAGATCGACAGGCGGATCGGTGCGGCGTCTTCAGTAATGCGGACGCTGTATCGATCCGTTGTGGTGAAGAAGGAGCTGAGCCGGAAGGCAAAGCTCTCAATTTACCGGTCGATCTACGTTCCCATCCTCACCTATGGTCATGAGCTTTGGGTCATGACCGAAAGGACAAGATCACGGGTACAAGCGGCCGAAATGAGTTTCCTCCGCCGGGTGGCGAGGCTCTCCCTTAGAGATAGGGTGAGAAGCTCTGTCATCCGGGGGGGACTCAAAGTAAAGCCGCTGCTCCTCCACATCGAGAGGAGCCAGATGAGGTGGTTCGGGCATCTGGTCAGGATGCCACCCGAACGCCTCCCTCGGGAGGTGTTTCGGGCACGTCCGACCGGTAGGAGGCCACGGGGAAGACCCAGGACACGTTGGGAAGACTATGTCTCCCGGCTGGCCTGGGAACGCCTCGGGATCCCCCGGGAGGAGCTGGACGAAGTGGCTGGGGAGAGGGAAGTCTGGGCTTCCCTGCTTAAGCTGCTGCCCCCACAACCCGACCTCGGATAAGCGGAAGAAGATGGATGGATGGAAAATACTTTTCACATTTTCATTATGGGGTATTGTCTGTAGAATTTTGGGGACAAAAATACATGTACCGTATTTTTCGGACTAAGTCGCAGTTTTTTTCATAGTTTGTGAAAGTTGCATAATGTTTTTTTCCTTCTTTATTATGCATTTTCGGCAGGTGCGACTTACACTCCGAAGAATACGGTATTCCATTTTTTAATAAGGCTGTCACATAACAAAATGTGGAAAAATTGAAGCGCTGTGAATACTTTCCGGATGCACCCTGTATATTTTTCGCAGTTTTTATTTACCTCAATTATACCGTACTCTTGTATGACAGCTACATGCAATGGTACACCCACGGACCAGAGGGCGTCCATGGCAACTCGCCTCATGTCTTCACTCTCTCGTGTCTCCGAAGGCGATCCAGCACATCGAGGGCACCCATGGGAAAAGTTGCGAGGAGGAGCAGCGGCGGGCGGTCATCGTGTCCTCGGGACGCGTCCTCTCTGACAACGATGAGCTTGACGACTCCTCGCTGCCATGAGTCCGCACACCCGCCTACATGCATAAGACAAGAGACTTTTTAAAATAGGGCTGGTAGACACGTTGAAGCACTCGTACGTACAGTACATTCGTACGAACAAGTACAGTATAGTACCGTGATAGGCAGCCACCACTTAATCCATGCCGCTTATCTACATACACATATTTAACTTGTAGATGGGTTACTAGAGCAGCTAAAAGACTGATCGTATAAATACTCTCATACTAGATGTTACTCGTCAAGCTGTACATCTTGTTGCCCACTAGAGGGCGTGCTCGAGCAAAATGAAGCCCCGAGAGTGACCACACTTTTTTTTTTAAACACTGTGAGCCATCTTTTACGCTTCTCTCTTGTACAGGAGAGAACGCACTTAACCAGTTTTGTCTTCTGTTTGTGTGTCGCCATTATTGCTGGGCTGGGTTCCCAGTGCACTCCTCCATCCCCGATATAAAGGCTTGTTAATTAAGCTTATCAGTGGGCACTCTGGAGTGTTGCTATGTGCTTGTGTCGCCCCCCCCCCCCCCCCCCCCCGCCCCCTCTTTTAGCATTTAGCTTAGCCGTGCAGCTGAGACTCTGGAAGTCTGCAGCAGCACCAAACTTAATGCCTCCCATGGGAAGGCACACTTAAATGTTTCCGCCATTATTAGGCACACAAACACAATCGCGTTTGCTCAATCATAACCCCCCAACTCCATTCCTAGTTCTCCTTAAAGCTTTGTACTTTTTCTTTATTACACATTCCTGCTAAGATCATACTTTTAATTTTGATGTTCATCGTCTAAAAATGTAGAAATGTGTCATAAATGCAAGTACAGTGGAACCAACAAAGTCCAACGCTACAAAGGTCGTAGAATTTTCCTGTCACTTAGTTTCCTTTCTTGTACCGGTATTATTTTTTTTTTAAGCGACTCGTTGAAATCTTACATGTATCCTAATAAAATTACAGTTATTTGTAAAGGGGTTAAGTTCCGAGAACCCTGCAAAAAGACAAATCCTGCGACGAATGGCCTAAAATAATTATTAAATGGATGTACAGTACAATTCAGTTTTATGGTGAACTACTACAGTGGTTCACACCATTTTTTCACCAAGTACCACCTCAGAAAAAAAAAACGTGGCTCTCCAAGTACCACCATAATGACCAACATTAAAATACAGTAGCATAGTAGCCCTAAATATTAAAAACAAGGCAGAATTTTTTTTTTTTTTTAACTATTTAATTCAGTGATTTTTTGGTATATTACTAGATCAGGGGTCTGCAACCTTTACTATCAAGAGACATTTTGTCACCTCTTTCACTAAAGAAAAATAGTATACAGCTGCAAAACCTAACGCAGCTTGTAAACTTTTAAAACATTTAATCTTTTTTTATTTTACAGGAAAAGCAATTTGTCCACCGGAAATTAAACTTTTTTTTTTTTTTTTTTTTGGCAAGTATTTATAGTTATATCTCTATAGATGTTCTTATTCATCCAGGTCATTGTTTTCTCAGGGCATTCATTCGACCGCAACTGGACTGTTTGGTTTCAACAGTTGTTTTGTTGGCTTTTTTCCCCACTATGATTAAGCGGAACCATCCAAGCTCAGGCACAAGGAGTTTAAATATTTGGGGTTTTGGCACCGACTGTATCTGACCAATCTAAGTCTATGAGCATGAACTAAGTAAAGCCTACTTGGAAGACAGGCAAAACGTCTTCTACAACAAACCAAACAGTCCAGTTGCGATCGATTGAATGCCCTGAGATTATTTATGGTTAGGTTACCCAAGGTGTTTCACACTCGAGAACAAAATGGGTTCCAGTCTTTTTTACTTGCCTTCCTTGCGCCCCAGGACTCAGCCTGTGTGGATTTACGGCCTTACAGTCGGAAATTCTAGAACTATTTTTAAAAATGCTTACTTTTCTTACACCAGGATTAAAAAAATTCAAGGGAGCCACAACAAGGCCCGCAATTGCAGCAATTCTTACAATTGTTACATTTTTAAAACACTTTTTGCATAAAAGTACATCTTCAACTTGTCAAATTACAACTTTTTTCATGAACTGTATTCAAAACTCGACATTGAATAATACAATTGTTTTTTAATTGTAAATGACAAGTTCATTCTAATGACACTACTTAGAAAATGTAATTATCTTACAGTTACAATTAAAACATTTTCCTGATAAAATTGCAATTCTATTTTTGTGAATTACAACTTTTTTTTACATTCTCGTACAATTCCTTTTTTTTTGTGTACAGCTACAAAAATTAAAACATTTCTATGTTCACGTGACATCACTTATTACTTGTAAATATTACCAATTTTTCTGGCGAAATCACAGATGCAAAATGTCAGTTTCATTTTCATTCGACTTTTATCACAAAATACATATCAATTGCAAAACAACATTTAATTTTTGTAAAAGTGCAACTTCATTGCCTAATGTTAAAACCTTTTGATGTTAATTCTGAAACCCTATTCAGATTTTTTGGGGGGTAAAATGAAATCTTTTAAGACTCTTCGAATAAAAGTTTTACTTCTTGCTGTAAATGGAAAGTTTATCCTCGTAAATCTACAATCATGACCTTTCTCATAAATATCTCATCTTTATTCACTCAGTACAGTATAGGGAAGATCTCAGTAAAATGACATTTTAAATTAGTCTTATTATGACTTATTTTCAAATAATTTAATGGATGGAAAATTGAAATTTTAATAACTGACCATTTTTCTCTTTAAAAAGTTGTAACTTTTGTTTAAAATGTTATTTCCCCACAAATCAAGGGTATTTTCAACACCCATCAGGCACAAGACATCGATACAACGTTGATTATACATACATGTCCTTTAAAACTGACTTTGAAACAACCTTGCAATATAGTTGTATTTGTAAATTGAGACCACATTGATGTTGTTGGTTGGGAAATGACCAAATTTCAATGGTCAAATAAACGTCACAACCAGACAGTTAACAAACATCAAAAAGTAAGTTTTTTCAACGTTGTATTTGTTTTGTAGAATATTGGCTGGGGAATGACCGAATCAAAAAGCTTGTTGTTTGAGTTGCTCAACGTCAGGACCTAATTCAGCAAGTTCTCAACGTTGTTTCAATGTCTTGTTCCTCCTGGGATGGCCAGTACGTTTAATATTTTTAGGATGGTGACGGTTTGACCCAGGAACAGATTGTTCCAGTTTTCGTGTTTGACTTTAAAGGTTCCACTGTAGCTGTTGGAGCTCATAATGATTCCAAATACTTTTGACCACTCAAACATTCCATTTCAATTCAACACTTTTGTCATTTAAATGCTGTATTTTCTGCCATATCTCAAACTCTGACATAGTCACTGTTTTCATCCTAGCCCTTTAAAAAGAAAAATCCTCGCCCTCACTTGAAATGAATGAGGGCCTTCTTTAAAAAAAAAAGAAAAAAAAGATTGGCACGAAAAATGTGCTTTTTAATGTTTTAATCCATTTCAAGCACTTACTCGACTGGTGCCGCACTTTTTCTTCTTAAAGAAAGGCACCATTGTTGTTACAGTATGTCATAATTCCATATATAGCCCATCAATTTTCCTCTTTTACAGCCCACCCCCGTCCCTTTTTTTTACTGTCTGCATATGTTTTTGTATGAGAAAAGTTTGGGGGATTAAGAGGCTTGTGCCTTTGTAAAGACAGACTAATAAAGTTTGTACTTTGTTTTTTTTAATGTGTCTACAGTCGTGATGTCCCGCACGTCAAGTTGAAAGTGTGTCTGAATTGGTGAATAGGATGTTGGATTAAAAATAGACCTGAAATACCAATTTAGGACAGTAGGTGGCATCCTTCGTTATCGTCCACTTCCACCAAGTCACTGCAAGCCTCCCCTTTACACACTAAATTCCGACTATTGCCAATTTTCTTATAAAATTACAACTTCCTTCTCATAAAGAAGTACAACTATTGCAATTTCTCACGGAGGAATCCAACTTTGTTACAATTACAGTTTTTGGTGACCCAGTAAATAGATTACATATTTTATCGTACAATGAAAAAATATTAGCAGTTGACGTAAAGTTGTTTTCGTTAGAATTAAAAAAATATATATATTTTTAGATATTTTTAGTTTTGTGAAATAAAAACAGAAAAAATCCAAATTAGAAATATATATATTTTTAATGTTATATATATTTTATATAAATTTTTGCTATGAAAACGTCTCGTACATTTCCAACTTAATTCTCTCCTAAAATTACCATTTTGACTTTTTTAGTAAAATCACTTTGTAGAAATAAAACTATTTTTTTCTCGAAAAAATTCTACAAACTCTAAAACCAGTGAAGTTGGCACGTTATGTAAATGGTCAATAAAAACAATACAATGACTTACAAATCCTTTTCAACTTATATTCAATTGAATGGACTGCAAAGACAAGATACTTAACGTTCGAACTGGAAAACATTATTTCTTGCAAATATTAGCTCATTTGGAATTTGATGCCTGCGACATGTTTCAAAAAGGCTGGCACAAGTGGCAAAAAAGACTGAGAAAGTTGATGAATGCTCTTTAAACACTTATTTGGAACATCCCACAGGTGAACATGCTAATTGGGAACAGGTGGGTGCCATGTTTGGGTATAAAAGCAGCTTCCATGAAATGCTCAGTCATTCAAAAACAAGGATGGGGCGAGGGTCATCACTTTGTCAACGAATGCGTGAGTAAATTGTCGAACAGTTTAAGAATAACATTTCTCAACGAGCTATTGCAAGGAATTTAGGGATTTCACCATCTAAGGTCTGTAATATCATCAAAAGGTTCAGAGAATCTGGAGAAATCACTGCACGTAACATTGAATGCCCGTGACCTTGGATCTCTCGGGCGGTACTGCATCAAAAACCGACATCAGTGTGTAAAGGATATAACCACATGGGCTCAGGAACACTTCCGAAAACCACCGTCAGTAACTACAGTTTGTCTCTACATCTGTAAGTGCAAGTTAAAACTGTACTATGCAAAGCCAAAGCCATTTATCAACAACACCCAGAAACGCCGCCGGTTTCGTGGGCTCAAGCTCATCTAAGATGGACTGATGCAAAGTTTAAAAGTGTTCTGTGTATCCAAATTTCAAATTGTTTTTGGAAACTGTGGAGGTCGTATCCTGCGGAACAAAGAGGAAAAGAACCATCCGGATTGTTATAGGCGCAAAGTTCAAAAGCCAGCATCTGTGATGGTATGGGGGTGGATTAGTGGCCAAGGCAGGGGTAACTTACACATCTGTGAAGGCACCATTAATGCTGAAAGGTACATACAGGTTTTGGAGCAACATATGTTGGACCCCCTGCTTATTTCAGCAAGATAATACCAAGCCACATGTTACAACAGCGTGGCATCATAGTAAAAGAGTGCGGGTACTAGACTGGCCTGCCTGTAGTCCAGACCTGTCTCCCATTGAAAATGTGTGGCGCATTTTGAACCGTAAAATAACACAACGGAGACCCCGGACTGTTTAACAACTTAAGGTGTACATCAAGCAAGAATGGGAAAGAATTCCACCTGAAAAGCTTCAAAAATTGCTCTCCTCAGTTCCCAAACGTTTACTGAGTGTTGTTAAAAGGAAAGGCCATGTAACACAGTGGTAAAAATGCCCCTATGCCAACTTTTTTGCAATGTGTTGCTGCCATTAAATTCTAAGTTAATGATTATTTGCAAAAAAAAATTAAAAAAAATAGTTTCTCAGTTCCAACATTAAATATCTTGTCTTTGCAGTCTATTCAATTGAATATAAGTTGAAAAAGATTTGCAAATCATTGTATTTTTATTTACAAATTACTCAACGTGCCAGCTTCACTGGTTTTGGGTTTTGTATTCCGGCTATAAATTGCAACTATCTTTGTAGTTTTACTAGCTTTTGTTCGTAATAGTTCCTACTTTTCCCCCTTAAATTGTATCATTAAAAATGTGATGTCACAAAAATGTTCCACGTAAAATGACATTTTCTATTTTACAACAAATTACAGCATTATTTATTGTTCTTTCATAATTACTGCTCTGTTCTCATAACATTAAGATTTTTCTGTTAAAATAACAGTGATTATGACTTCTCTTAATGGTAAAACGGCATTTTCATAAAACAAAATATGAGTTTTTTCTGATAATTTTCTATCTCTCGTGAAATTGCAGCTAAAAAAACTTTCCCTCATAAAATTGCACCTATTTTGACTTTATTTGCATGCCATTATGGCCCCTACAGATTAAATGTGTTATTTCTCATGGAAATGAGCACATCAAATCCTTTTGGACAAAAGAGTTATTGCGTGCGTGCTGTGGTGAGGAAGTGTCGCCATATTCTGGGGGATTAATTTACAGTTGAGATGTGGATTCCTTGAGGAGTGTTGAGATTACAGTGTGTCTGCGGCTGTGTGATAAAGTGCTAATCCGCCTAGAGTTGTCTCTGTCTGGGATTTTGGGTTTCAGACACACACACACACACACACACACACTCACATATTTAGATGCAATACATCCTAAAAGCACGTTCTAACATTGAACATCCATACCGAGCAAACATGTACTGGTAGAAAAATGAAATATTGAAGTAATTTAATTTGTGGTAAAAAACAAAAATATTAAAAAATATAAATATAGAGAGAAGACATACAAAACCCAAAACCGGTGAAGTTAGCACATTGTGTAATTTGTAAATAAAAACAGAATACAATGATTTGCAAATCCTTTTCCATTTATATTCAATTGAATAGACTGCAAAGACAAGATATTTAATGTTCCAACTGAGAAACTTAATTTTTTTTTGCAAATCATTAACTTAGAATTTAATGGCAGCAACATGTTGCAAAAAAGTTGGCACAGGGGCATTTTTACCTCTGTGTTACATGGCCTTTCCTTTTAACAACACTCAGTAAACGTTTGGGAACTGAGGAGACCAATTTTTGAAGCTTTTCAGGTGGAATTGTTTCCCATTCTTGCTTGATGTACAGCTTAAGTTGTTCAACAGTCCGGGGTCTCTGTTGTCGTATTTTATTTTAATGCGCCATATATTTTCAATGGGACTCAGGTCTGGACTACAGGCAGACCAGTCTAGTACCCGCACTCTTTTACTACACTGTTGTAAAACGTGACTTGGCATTGTCTTGCTGAAATAAGCAGGGGCGTCCATGAAAGAGACATTGCTTGGATGGCAACATATGTTGCTCCAAAACCTGTATGTACCTTTCAGCATTAATGGTGCCTTCACAGATGTGTAAGTTACCCATGCCTTGGGCACTAATACACTAATTAAATTCTTGTAGCTTTTTTTCTTACATCCTGGTTCGTGGAAAATGTCAACTTTTTCATTGTAAAATTTAAAAAATAATTGTTTTCTTCAATAATAACACAACAACTTTTGTTGTAATACATTTAAGACTTGATTTTTCCAGTACAAGTACAACTTTATCATAAATTTAGACTTTGTTACTTCAGGTAAGATAATTAGGTTTTTCAAAGTTAAAATCTAAATCTCATAAAACTACAACTCATCCTGTCAAATTATTTTTGTATCACAATGACTTGTTTTCTCTTGCACATACATAATATTTTGTAATACATAATAAAAGACAAAAGTACAGTTCCTTGTTCTTGTAGTATGACAAGTTTTGCTTCAGAATGTATTTAGTTAGTTTAGGGGCAGTATCGCTCGGTTGGTAGAGTGGCCGTGCCATCAACTTGAGGGTTCCAGGTTCGATTCCCGCTTTCGCCATCCTAGTCACTGCCATTGTGTCCTTGGGCAAGACACGTTACCCACGTGCTCCCAGTGCCACCCACACTGGTTTAAATGTAACTTAGATATTGGGTTTCACTATGTAAAGCGGTTTGAGTCACTAGAGAAAAGCGCTATATAAATATAATTCATTTCACTTCACTTCACAGTTCTTTCATAAAATGAAGACTATTTTCATAAAATTTAAAACTACTACTTTTTTATTCTTAAAAATTAAGACTTGACTTTTTACATTTTTGTCGTGAACGGATAGCTTTAAAATGAATACTATTTTGACTTTTCTCATAAATTGTTTAAAATGTTTGTAAAATATCTACTTTTCCTATTTTATCTCTTGAAAAATTACGACTATTTTTGTCAAATTAAATTTTTTCTAAAAAAAATATATATATATATATATACAATAAAAATTTCAACAAAATAGTTTACGTCGTAAAATAGACTTTTTCCAATGACAACTAAAATAAATCTACTTTTTTGTGTCACAGACTTTTTCTCATGTCTTTTTTGTTGCGAAATGATAGCTTTTCCCACCTATTACAATTTAACTTGTTCTTACAACTTTATTGTGAAATTACAAAAAAACATAAATCAATACTTTTTTCTTGTACGATGCCTGCATTGAATTTAACACACACGTTCAATATTGTTCCTTAAAATTAGGTTTTATTAAAAGTGATATCCATAATGACTTTTTATCATAATAAACTTTTTTCATTTCGTAAAATTAAAAATATGACTATTTTCACTGTGATAATATTTTCCCTCTCATAAAATTACAGCAATAAAAGCTATTTGTAGATCTCCAACTTTGCTTTCTCGTAAAACAACGAAGAATGTAACGGTATTATAAATACCGAGGTATTTTGGCGTCAAAGTCTTTTCAATATTACCGTGACGTGTGACGGTATCACACAAAAACTTGATGAGTGTAGCGTTTTATCCTTGGCCTGGTCTGTATATAATATACATTTCCCAGAATCCTCGGCCTAGCGCGGGAACGACACGGCGGGGGCGTGGAACGGCATGAGCAGGAAGTGAAGTATGTTGGTACTCGTCCACGATTACATGAATTATTTTTTGTACAAACAGAAAAACAAGCCCATGCCAAGACATAACCTTTTTGGCGGAGGTAAGAAAGTCTGCGTTCTGCAAAGCGAAGAGCGCCACTTTCGTTTCGAGCGTTTCCAAGGCAACACAGAGCCAGCCTGTCGAGTCGCAATGCACAAATGGAAATTAACCCCCAAAAAATGTTCACCGTGGGAAATATGAGTAAACTAAAAAGCTGCTTGATATATCCTCAATACATCCATTTTTTTCTACTGCTTTCCCCTCTCAATGTTACCTATTCCAGCTACAGCCGAGTGGAAAGCAGGACCGGACAAGTCGCCACCTCATAAACCGTCACAGTGGAAAGATACTTGAAGCCAGTGAAACTGAACATCAGTTTTTGAGGTATTTACATTATTAAAAGTTATATTGTTAGCTTACTTTTCAGAGAAACAAAATTTTTCAGACTGATATAAAAATGACCACTGTAGAAGACACTGCTTCCCATAATGTAAAATTTGAAAGACACTAAAGTGTACATTGTTTTACTTTTGCTTCACTGAATGTTTACATTGTTACTTTAAACACTTCAATTGTAAGTTATTCTTTTAAATATTTGCTTGAAGCAGTAGATGTTCCTGCACGATTATTTGCACTTAAAAATAAATGTTTGTAGTAATCAATATGATTGGAACATTTTAGCATTATGTTTGTGTTGAATTACTAGAAATGTTTATAAATTACTATAAATCCTAAACATTCCTGACACGTCATTTTACACACTATAGCATTTTTACCAAGCTTTTGTTTTTTGGACATATACCGCAATAATATCTCACCATGGCCTTAATACCGTAATAATATCGAAACGTGAGATTTATTTTTAATTCTTAAATATGACTATTTCGACTTTTCTCGTAAAATTACGACTTTCCATCCATCCATTTTCTACCGTTTTGGAGTTGCGGGGGGTACTGGAGCCTATCCAGCTGCAGAAATAGCAACTTTCTTCTTGAAAAATAAAGTTTTCACTTAAAATTACAAAAATGTTTAGTACTATTGTGAAGTGAAAATTCTATTAATATTTTTTAAATGACAACTTAAAAAAAATCTACTATTTAAGTTTTGTAAAATTTCTATTTTTCCGTGACATTGCTACTATTTCAACAGGTAAAATGAAGTTTTTAATTTTGTGATTTTTAACGTAACAAAAAAAATAACACAATTGTTTAGTTATTTCGTAATGTTTGTTTATTAAACAACAATTTAAAAAAAAATCTATTTACTCTAAACATTTTTTGACTATATTCATGTCTTCTTTCTGGAAGTTAAACATTTTTTCCGGACTGTTAAAGTAGCAATGACTGTCACACTCACACACTAGGTGTGGCGAAATTATTCTCTGCATTTGACCCATCACCCTTGATCACCTACTGGGAGGTGAGGAGAGCAGTGAGCAGCAGCAGTGGCCACGCCCGGGATTAATATTTGGTGATTCAACCCCAAATTCCAACCCTTGATGCTGAGTGTCAAGCAAGGAGGTAATGGGTCCTATTTTTTAAAGTCTTGGGTATGACTCGGCCGGGGTTTGAACTCTATTGCAACTTTTCCCCTGAAATATAGACTTAATTATTGTATTTGTACGTCATATAATAATAACCATTATTATATTTATTCATAATGCACTTTACCATCCATCCATCTTCTTCCGCTTATCCGAGGTCGGGTTGCGGAGGCAGCAGCCGAAGCCGGCAGACACTTACATTTTCACCAAATTTCAAAGTTCAACAATGAGTGCATATTATTGAAAAACTTTTAAAAGTATAAAAATAGGAAAGAGAGCCGTACGATATTAAAAAGCACAATGGGAGACCGGGCTTTCTGCTCTGCCCCTCCCAGTCTGTGGAACGCTCTCCCTGACCACCTGAGGGCACCACAGACTGTGGATGCTTTAAAAAAATAAAAAAAATAAAAAAGCCTTTTTTATATACTGTATGTATATATATATATATATATATATATATATATATATATATATATATATATATATATATATGCATATATATATATATATATATATATATGCATATTAGTTATAGCTATCTGGCTATTCTACTTTTTATTTTAATTTATTTCTTTATCTTTTTATTTATTAAAAAAAAAAAAACTGTAGCACTTTGAGATTGTTTACTCAATATAAAGTGCTTTTTACAAATAAAATCTATTATTATTATTATAGGAAAAAAAACAATTAAAAGCTGCTTAGGAAGGAAATACTCCGTTGAAAAGGCAGGCTTTGAGTTAATAAAGTAATACCAATAAAGTAACAGTCCTTGCTAGTAGAAAAACGAATCTTTGCTTACGTTAGCCGTCACGGCGCTGATGCTGAGGCGTTAGCTGTGACCTCTACTAGTCAGCTGCTCGTCCACATAGGCTCTCTTTGGCATGCAATGACACCTACGATACCACACACACAAACACAGGGCCTTTCCACCAGCTGGCACGATGGATGCCCCGCCCCTTCTCCCCGCCTGCCCTTTAACCTTCCTTGCCTTGGTATATATAGCCCGTGCGACGATGAGAGGTCTCCTGGCAGCCACCATGAAGGGTCTAGTCTCCATCTGCTGTTTCGTCTCCCTGCTGATTTTGCAGGCCACAGCAGGTAAGGATCACCGACAAAACACACACACACACACACACTTGTGGCCAGTGGTGTTTCTCAGTGACAAGTGCACTTAATGCATGCTTTGATTGACTGTAGCAGCGTCCAACTAGAATAGTAGCGTCCCGTCATGGAGACCCCAGCAGCTTAAGTGGGCCTTCAAATCAGTTTATAATTAAACCAGAGTATTTTTTCAAAAGTCGAATGAAATGGAGGTGAATTGACGTCCATGCGATGACACATCGGGAGATTACGGCTACCTCTCGGGATGACATCCTGGGAGTTGACTATGGAGCCGATCCCACTCCCAAACAGGCCGTCCCATGGATCCGGACCAGGGCGATACCCTTGTGCGTGTCACCCTTGTCCGTCCTTGGGGCGGCGTTGAGCTCGGCAGCCCATCGCCAGGCCTTTTTATTCCAGGCTGCCGTCAGGTGTCTAAGATTGGAAGGCCTGCTGTAACCCAACACTATAGTTCCTCCTCCCTGCCTCTGTGCTCGCCTTTAGATACGCTGCACAGCTGCTGTCACTCTGCACTGTCACAATCACAATTTATTCCCAGCCCTTGGCCTTGTAGGGACATGCATTCTCCAAACAGGAGGGGCCTTGGTAGCCAGAGCCATACAGGTGTCTATATGAGAGCCCCTATTCATGCTTCATGGAAAAGTGATTTTTACCAAAAAAAATAATCAAAAAATATTAATTTAATATAATAAAACATTTATAAATGTTAAAAATAATTAACAAATTTTTTTTTTTAAACAATCTACCCCTTTTCTATACTGATTGTATAAATGTGTTGGAAATTGCTGTGAAATGAAAAGGTTCAGGATTAAATAAGCTCTGTTTCTTATGTGATGTATTACATTGTAATTGTAAGCATGTTCCAAAAAAACTAAAACCATAACATAATTATTGTCCAGTTCTGGGTCGCGGGCCGCTGGAGCTCGATGCAAGAATGTTAAAATGAATCTTAATGTCGGAATGCTTAAACCCGTCCATCCATCCGTAAGAATGTGACAATGTTTGCTTTAAAATGTATTTAGTTCTTTCAAAAATTTAAGACTTGAAGAAAAAAAATCTACATTTTTACCCTTAAATATGAAGAATTTATATTTATATATATATCTACATATATAAAATATATATCTAGATATATGTATGTATGCGTGTATATATATATATGTCTATGTGTATATATGTATGTCTGTGTATATGTATGTATGTATGTATGTATTAATATTTATATATATGTATGTATTTATATGTATATGTATGTATATATTTATATGTATGTATATGTATACATATATGTATGTATATACTGTATGTATATGTATGTATGTATATACTGTATGTATATGTATGTATGTATATACTGTATGTATATGTATGTATGTATATACGTATATGTATATACTGTATATGTATGTATGTATATACTGTATATGTATGTATGTATATACTGTATGTATATGTATGTATGTATGTATATATATGTATATATGTATGTATATGTATACATATATGTATTTATATGTATGTATGTATGTATGTATGTGCATGTGTATGTATGTATATATGTATGTATGTGTATACCTGTATATGTATCTGTATGTATATATGTATATGCATATATATGTGTGTAGATTTTTTTATTGTATTTTTTTGTGGGGTTTTTTGCCTTTATTTAACCAGGTAAAAATCCCATTGAGATTAAATATCTCTTTTCCAAGGGAGACCTGGCCAAGAGGGCAGCAGCAAGGTTACATTAAAAACAGTAAACAACACATAAAACATCACATTTACAACATTAAAACTTACTCACATAACTCATGTGCATACAGACAAGGTAGACTGCAATCATTTCACAGAAGCTTTAAACTCATTCATTGTAACAAGGGTTTGAAGTTTATGTACAGTATGTGTATATATGTACTATATGTATTATACTGTATATATAAATATGTATGTAAATATATAAGTGTGTGTGTGTGTGTGTGTGTGTGTGTGTGTGTGTGTGTGTGTGCGCGTGTGTGCGTGCGTGCGTGCGTGCGTGTGTGTGTGTGTGTGTGTGTGTGTATAAAAGTGCTATTAATAATCTATTATTTTTTTGTTATTTATTATAATGAAGACTTTTTTCTTATTCAATGACACCTTGGAAAACATATCTACTTTTTCACTTGTACAAATAAAGGCTTTATTTATTATATTTATTTTTTATCCTGAAAATGCTTTCCCAATTCTAGTCTTCTTATAGCTTTTTTTTGTAGAATTACACTTTTGTTTTCATAAATCAGGACTTTTTTCCTGCAAAATGAGTAAATGTTTCTTTATGAATTTATTTACATTCTTCTCGTGAAATGATGACTGTATTTGCATAATATACATTTTTCAATGCTGTTGTTTGCAAATGGTAATTTCAAATTAAATCAACTAGTTATTTCATAAAAGTCATTAAACAATGTACTGCTTAAATTTTCTGTGGGGTCAGATTGCCTCGGAAAAGTACAATAGAAAATACATATAAAAGAATAGTTTTTTTAAACGACTTTATAAGTTGCAAAAACGTTGCATTAATAACAAAATGACAATGTCAGGAATAATATTATTATTATGCGTCCTTTAAAAGTTTTTTTGTTGTTTTTTTTTCAAATGATAGCTTTGGTAACACTTTTGTATGGGGAACATATTCACCATT
The DNA here is from genome assembly GCF_033978685.3 of Nerophis lumbriciformis. NCBI lineage: Eukaryota > Metazoa > Chordata > Actinopteri > Syngnathiformes > Syngnathidae > Nerophis > Nerophis lumbriciformis. The sequence goes on from NC_084569.2 coordinate 14,832,549, forward strand.
AATTAGTTGCTCATTAAAGTAACAAAGACTTAATTTAGAGTTATTTGGACACTAGGGGAACATATAAGGGTTAGGGTTACTAATGAGCAATACTTCTGAGGTTATTGAGGGAAGACTCTTAGTTAATGTCTTACTGGTTGTACAATAAGGCCATGCAGAATAAGGCATTAATAAGTTCTTAATAACGACTAATTAAGAGCCAATATGTTACTAATTTGCATGTTAAAAAGCAACTAATTAATGGTGAATGTGTTCCCCATACTAAAGTGTTACCATAGTTTTTTATTAAATTAACTAGTTATTTCATAAAAATCATTAAAATAATGTACTTTTGAATTTGCCATAGGTTTGGATCAAAGTAAAATCAATACATTGCGTATTTTTTATTACATTTATTTAAACAAAATATATATACATTTTAGTAGTATTCAGTATTTTTGGTATGTTCCATTAAGATTTAATTATTAGACTTTTACACTACATTCAGGGCAGGGGGCGCAGTGCCCCACCAATTAGCAAATAGTTGTACGGTAGTTTCTATCTGTATTGTATGTATGTATTTCATGTTTAATGCAGAATACTTGCGACATTTAAGTGAATAACGACACTAAAGTGCTATTTTGGGAAGAATTTCCTTTGTGCGTGCCTTTCTGTTTTCTTGTTGCTGCTTATGGTGCAGTTATGGTCAAACCCCACGAACTCTGCCTAGCAACAAAGCCAGATGATCGTGATGTTCTCTGACAATTGTTGTGTCTCACCAGTCTTCTTCTCAGGGAATACAAGTCACTGGTCAATCCCAAGTTCTTTCAGATGACATATATGCAGAGTAAGAAGGACCATCAAGACAGAATAGGAATATTATCAAGTTTTACTAAAGCTTTAGGAGACCAGTCCTTACAAATGCGCTAATACCAGCATCCAGAAGTGGTCTGAAAATCAAACGGGAAGAGACAAATTATTAAATATGAAAACAGCGCCCGCCCTATCCAGAAAGGAATACAGCCTCGTTGTTCTGATACAGATAAGATAAAAAGAGAGTATATCATACTCCCACATTCCAACCCTTCAAGGTAAATCACACAGCTTACTTGCGGACATAAGATACAAGCAAAAAGAGTACACAAGGGAAAATATTAGATGCTTTAAACATGACTATGAATAAATAAATAACTCTTAAAAATATATACATTCTCCACACCAGGAAAGATTGGGTTGAGCGTAAACAAAGGGTTACTATGGCAACTGTTGCATTGAAACAAGGCTGTGGACGGACTGTCCAATATGAATCTGATTTGAGACATTTAGTTTCCGTGGAAAACCACGTCTGTAGGTCAAGACATGGACAGGTGCGGAACCTCCATGTGATTAACGGAATGTGGCACGTGTGGGACATCCCCATGACGACAGTGTAGCAGGTTTTCCTTGTCTTGCAATGCCTTCTCTTACCTCATGGGGCAGCGCTCATCAAGATGGGCCTTTTTTTTTTTGCTGACGGTGTTGATACCGAGTTAGTGTCGACATGCACAAATAGCGGCGTTAAGCCATAGTTAGCAAGGACACTTAATGTCCTCTTGGAGTGCATCATGGACATCAGATCAACACCTCGGCGTCTTTGCCATTAGTGGGTAAAACATGGATATTTTTGTGTATGTGGAATATGTCCTGGATGGGATGTTTAACGCATATTTAGTGGATGTCTCAGTGAGTCAAAACCCTTAAAATAGGAACATCCCCGCCCTCCCGTCCTACCGTGTCCGTCTTTTGACCCATTGTGGGGGCTATTTCCGACCGATGGGGGAGCTCCACATGCCACCTGTCACCATCCGCCAAGTACCACGTGGCAGCTCTAGCTCTCTCTCCCCCCCCACACACACACCCTTTTAGAAAGACCTGTACGTTTTAATTTTACACAAAGTCGTAGAGGTGAAGAGTTTTGCTGGTGTACTGTCATCCACTGTGCAGGATACATTTAGATGAAATCTCCCTACAGTGGAACACCCCATTGGCCATGCCCCCCTGCCCATTTCCACTTGCAGACCTGCCAGTTGCTCTGGTGGTGTTCAGTGTAATTTAATTTACCTTCTCTGTGCACTGAGTGCAACCTGATCCTGGGTGAGGCTCAGTTTAAAAGCTGCTATAAGAATATATTATATTGCCATCAAATACTGTAATGTAATGCACAGTACTAGCAATACTTTTACAGAGTTTGACTTTTTTAATCGTTTTTTTTATTGTGCTTTTTAAGGCTCAAGACGGATTTATTTTTTTTAAACTAAATAGAATAAAGTAATATGAGATAGTATATATGTAGACCAGGCCAAAAAAAATTGGGCCAAGGGCCGGGCTGTTGCATCTATATATATATATATATATATATATATATATATATATATATATATATATATATATG
>NC_084569.2:14837458-14849958 GCF_033978685.3 Nerophis lumbriciformis
ATGAGAGAAAGAAAAGTAAGGACGGTTCTCAGGGCTCATGACTGACACACGCACACCAGCTTTATGTTTTCAAGGTTAGTGCTGGGCACCCCTGTAAATGTCCATAAGTTTAATGACAATTGCATTTTTTAATGGTAGCAAATAGTGATGGGTCCTACGATACTCAAGCGTTGATGCCCTATGAAACACAAGTGTCCTTCAGAAGCCTTATTGTGTACGTCACTTGAAGAAAAACACATGTGACCAGACTTATACAGTTGCTATATTTGACATTTTTACATTTTATTTGTATCAGTGCAGTGTCAATACAGCTGGTGAGTGTGCCATACGCTCACTGAGGGATCATTGATCTTCACTAGTCGTAAAACCAGTCTTATGTTTGTTTGCATAAACACCAGAATTGGGGGCTTCAAAAATTCCATCCGGATGTGACAGAATGTTTCCCCCAAACCCATGCATGGTCGTGTGGCAACGGCCTTAGAGTGAACACGTGGCCCTGGGGCCCAAATGTCGGTATATTACAGGGGTCGGCAACCCAAAATGTTGAAAGAGCCATATTTGACCAAAAATACACAAAAAAAATCTGTCTGGAGCTGCAAAAAAATAAGTCTTATGTAAGTGATATATTGAAGGTAGTAACACATGATGTAAGTGTCTATATTAGCTATAATAGCCTACTATCAAATGACTTTAAAAAGTATTATATAAGTGTTATAATGAAGGCAACACATGATGTGTCTATATTAGCTATGTTAGCCTACGATCAAAATGACTTTAAAAAGTCTTATATAAGTGTTATAATGAAGGCAACACATGATGTAAGTGTCTATATTAGCCTACTATCAAAATGACTTTTAAAAGTATTTTACAAGTGTTATAATGAAGGCAACACATGTGTCTGTATTAGCTATATTAGCCTACTATCAAAATGACTTTAAAAAGTCTTATATGAGTGTTATAATGAAGGCAACACATGATGTAAGTGTCTATTAGCTATATTAGCCTACTATCAAAATTACTTTAAAAAGTCTTAAGTGTTATAATGAAGGCAACACATGATGTGTCTATATTAGCTATATTAGCCTACTATCAAAATGACTTTTAAAAGTCTTATATAAGTGTTATAATGAAAGCAACACATGTGTCTATATTAGCTATATTAGCCTACTATCAAAATGACTTTAAAAAGTCTTATATAAGTGTTATAATGAAGGCAACACATTTGTCTATATTAGCTATATTAGCCTACTATCAAAATTACTTTAAAAAGTCTTATATAAGTGTTATAATGAAGGCAACACATGATGTAAGTGTCTATATTAGCTATATTAGCCTACTATCAAAGGCTGACGTAAATCTTCGTTGACAGAAATGTTGTATTTTAACTTTTATTCTACACATTTTTGCAACATTGGAAATCATTGCTAAAATGGATGAGATAACTTCTGGAAATGACTGTGTTAGAATGGCCAAAGGTATAGATGTGTGTATCCAAGTTTAAGGAAACGACAGGCTGTCTTCTTCTAATGGATTTGTTACAATCTTTGCAAGCTGGGTAACGTTTATGTGGCAGCATCGGAGAAAGTTGTACATGTAAACAAACTACGATGAGTTCAAGGATCGCTGAAATTAGCAGGACAAAACGGTGCTTGCCAAATACTCTCATCAGTGAAGCATGTTTAATATAAACAGTGGGATTTCTAACAACTAGGAAGGTTTGTGTCATGTTTGTTCTCCTACAGAAAATATACTAAAACTAAATTATTCATTTTTTTTCTTCATCTTTTTCCATTTTCAGGGAGCCACTAGGGTGGCGCTAAAGAGTCGCATGTGGCTTTAGAGCTGCGGGTTGCTGACCCCCGGTATAATTCAACTCCCCTGGCGCCTGCGGGGTTAATTTTGTGCACTGACGCAAGGCCCCGGCGTCGACGAGCAACACGCCCTCTGTGATCTCCTCCTGTAGTCGCCGTTTGAGTAGATTGGAAGGCGTTAATGCCTTCACACCTGTGGAGGTCCCCTCTGGAGGACTCTTTTAAAAGACTCCAGTAGTCAGTGTGCAGCTCGTATAGCAGTTTAGATATACTGCCCACTGAAAATGAGTCAACACGGCGCCATTAGTGTCCGAAATAGCTGGCAACACAAGTGAATACCAAGATACATATGTCTAAAATGGTGGTTGTCATGGTCTAGGCTGCATGAGTGCTGCCTGCACTCGGGGTACTTTGATAAGTGAATCAGAGCATATCCCCTTTTGCAACATGATAACCAGCCCAAACATACCAAAACACATGGACTTGAGCACCTGTAGCACGTCCTCGTTATGTACTCCAATGCAAACTGTACACTGACTATTCTAAGTACATGACTTTTCCTTGTATTCTGGTGCCTCACTCTGGTTTCTCTTGTTCTCACGCCGCGTTGAGAGAAACATTAGCCAGGCGTATTTTTAGCAGGTTGACTCAGGGAGAATCGGCAGGGCCACGTCCTTCCGGAACCAGCAGAGTCTGTTTGGGCCCCTTCGTGCAATACGTAGACATCTTTTCTCTATTGTTCATCCAGGAAGAACAATGTTTGGTTCAATTGACCTCGTTATGCAGATTACTTTGCAAAAACGCAGTTATTTTGTATTTATTTGTTTAATTATTTTTGTAATTATTTTTGTAATTATTATTTTATTTCTTTTTATTTATTTGTATTTATTTGTATTTATTTTATTATTTATTTTATTTTATTTATTGTATTTATTTATTTGTTTATTTATTTATATATTTTATTTTATTTTATTTAATCAATCCAACAAAATAATACACAATAACACCATAATAATACAATTCCAATTCCAAAACCAAACCCGGCCCAGCAACATTCAGAATAGCAATGAACAGAGCAATTGAGAAGACACAAACATGACACAAAACATTCCAAAAGTAGTCAAACAAAAATGAATATCAACAACAGTATCAATTATAATAAGAATTCCAACATAGCAGTGAATAGAAATCCCTCATTGACATTATCATCACATTAAAAACATTTAAAAAAAATTAACAATAGATAAAAGAAGTCATATTTTAGGTTCATTTAATAGTTAAAACTCATTTAAATAATGGATCCCATATTCCAATATATGACTCATTATTATCTAAGCTAAATGCAGTTTTTTCTACTGATATCCTTTCCATAGCTTATGGAAACCAGTCAAAAACGCTGTTATGAAAGCGACAGTATGTTGTTCTGCTTCTTGGTCTTGGAAAAGGTTAGTCATTAAATCCGTGTTTCATGTGATTTTTCATTGTTGGTGAAACACAAATAATTAATTTTGTGCTAAAAGCTCACAAAATGTGACAATATGCCAGAATAATGAATAGGCAAAACCCAGTTTCATGATGACGGTAGTAGCCACACCCCACCCAAAAAGAAGAAGCTATTGGAGCTTAATAAAAGTGCTTGGTAGTGATATTTTACAAGTAACGCCTTGTATGTATTTTAATGTCTTGAAAGAAGACTTTTTGCTTTGACAACGACGATGATAATGAAGTCTGACGGAAAACAAACACCTAAATTCAACACCAACACTACTATGTTCAAAGGGACCACTAAACAAGAAGACCTAGATTCAGGAGTGCATCCACCTACACTTGTAGAGATTATTGAAACAACACTTGAACAAGAAAATATGGAACTGAGAAACTTCTGCAACAAAGACCATAAAAAACTGAATTTGGAGAGTGATAAAGATCCAGTTACACATTATTTTCTCCCACATAAATAGCAAATGTTTTTATTCTACAGATGAACAATATAATAGCAATGTGATTACAAATTCTCAATTATTCATTTCAACAGCATAACAATTCTAAGAACCCTTCAAAGTAATCGCTTTCACAGAACCATGGATTGATGATAATAAAGGAATAGACTTTGATCTGGAAGGATATGAACTAAATCACATCAACAGAACCAGGGGTAGCTGTGTACGTAATGAGGAACCTGGGGCCGTATTTATCAAGCGTCTTAGAGTGCCATTTTACACTTAAGTCCTGAGAATTTGCGAAATTTAGTCCTACTCTAAAACTTAAGAATAAAAGCTATTTATCAACTTTCTTAAGTCTAAGAATCACTCCTATTCGCCACGATATTTAAGAGACCTTTAGAGGTGTCCTAAGTGGTTAGGAGTTGCCAGTGGGGGATGGCACTGAGACGAGAGAGACGTTCGCGAACGTTCAGGGAGCGGAAGGTTGTCCTGGCTTTGTTTGATGACGAGCAGCTGATGAAACGGTATCGTTTAGACAGAGCGGGTATTATTTTTGTCACAGATTTAATAATAAGGGGCGTCATCTCATCAGCAACATCACACAGCAGAACTAAAGGTCATCACAATGCTTCGATATCTCGCCACTGGGAAAATGAATTGGAAAGAAAAGGAAACATTTATTTTTGATTCATTGCCAATATTGCTTGTTTGTTTTGTATTATTTTGTAGTTTATTGTCAAAATATACACTCCCATTGTCCACTTAAATATTTCTAAGATATTTCTTTATTCTTAGACAAGGGATGGTCATTTCTATGGACACAGAAATGACGTCACCTAAAATTCTGTTTACGGCACATAGTAATGTCGTAATTCAGCTCTGAGTGTGACACTTAAGATTCAGTCCTGCACTTCGCTGAAAGTGTGAGTAAGACGCTTGATAACTAACTTTTAAGTGCAGCTTTCAGCGAAGAATTTCTTTACTCATAAGTCAACTCTTAGCAGACTTCTTAGGAATAATTCTAAGACGCTTGATAAATACGGCCCCTGAACTACAAAGTGGTAAAAAAAAACATGTCACTCGCTATTGATAATATCTTAGAATGTATAACCATTGAAGTACTGTATGTCATAAAAAAAAAAAACATTCATCAGTTGTAAATATAGATCACTTAAGTCAAGTATTGAAACATCTGAAGACTGGATCAAGGCAAATTTAATGGACATTGGTCAAAAAGTAACTTTCCTATGTGGTGACTTTGATATTGACTTATTGAACCTTAACAAGCAAAATTCCATTGATGACTTAATTAATACAATGTATAGCATCAGTTTATGTCCTAAAATCACAAAGCCAAACAGAATCACGGACCCTGTGCGACACTTATTGATAATATTGTTACCAATGATTTTGATAATAATACTACAAGTGGTCTACTTATAGCCGATTCTAGTTTTCACAAGATTTGATGGAAACTACAAGATGAGGAACATGGACCAAAGAGACGTTTTAAAGACTATGCACAGAATAAATATTATTTATTTTCCAAAAGGAGCTAGAAAAGCAAAATTGGTGTACAATGAAAATGATGTTGATGAAGCATATGGTACATTTTTAAACACGTTCATAATACTTTATGACAAACATTGTCCATGGAAACAACTCAGTAGAAAGCAGAAAAAGAACTATCAACCACGGGTGAAAAAAATATTAAAAAATGCTTGCAATAAGAATAATAAATTATGTAGGTTATTTATAACACAAATAACTACAGAGGCTGAAAATAAGTACAAAAAGTATAACAAAAACAAGCTAACTCTCATACTACGTACTTTAGAAAAGAATATTACAGTCAATTACTTGACAGGAACAAAAACAATATGAGAGGAACATGGGATATCCTCAATAGCATAATTAAAAATGGCACTAAGAGGGATTACCCCCAATGTTTCTCAGACAGAAACGTAAATAATGACAATATGAAGGATGGTAGTTGAAAGCTTCAACAATTACTTTGTATGATTTCAGACTAAGTTTCAATGTAGGACTTCAGTGACACCATAAACAGAAACCCCAATTTACTGTTCCTCACGAAAGTGACACTAGAGAAAATAAATTTAAAAAAATGCAAATCCAAGACCTCAACTGATTGTAATGGAATTGATCTGGAAACGACAACAAAGGTTCAAGAAGAGATCTCAGGACCATTAGTTAGAGATGTCCGATAATATCGGCCGGCCGATAAATGCTTTAAAATGTAATATCGGAAATTATCAGTATCGTTTTTTTTATTATCGGTATCGTTTTCTTTTTTTTATTAAATCAACATAAAAAACACAAGATCCACTTACAATTAGTGCACCAACCCAAAAAACCTCCATTCCCCATTTACACTCATTCACACAAAAGGGTTGTTTCTTTCTGTTATTAATATACATCAATGAGAGGTGGTCCCCAGCTGAAGACCCTGCAGCAAAACCTTTTCTGGTATGCGGTCAGGTTTAGGCCTGCCTCAGGGAAGAGGACGTCCCTGCCATGCACAGTCCACCACAGGCACCGGTGGAGGTGCGACAGGCCTAAGGCCCAGCGGCAAGACCACCTTGCTGTAATTAAAATGAAAAAGTTCCTACATTATATATCAATATATATCAATACAGTCTGCTAGGGATACAGTCCGTAAGCACACGATTATGCGTGCTGCTGGTTTACTAAAAGTACTAACCTTTAACAGTTAATTTTACTCATTTTCATTCATTACTAGTTTCTATGTAACTGTTTTTATATTGTTATACTATTCAAGAAAATGTTTTTAATTTAGTTATCTTAATTTTTTTTTTTTTTTTTTTTTAAAGGACCTTATCTTCACCATACCTGGTTGTCCAAATTAGACATAATAATGTGTTAATTCCACAACTGTATATATCGGTATCGGTTATCGGTATCGGTTGATATCGGTATCGGTAATTAAAGAGTTGGACAATATCGGGATATCGGCAAAAAGCCATTATCGGATATCCCTACCATTAATGTATACTAGTAACATATCATTTCAAGCAGGCAAATTCTCAAACAAAATGAAAATAGCTAAAGTTTCACCGATTTATAAGACTGGAGACAAACACCAATTTACAAATTATACACCTGTTTCTTTACTTCCACAATTTTCTAAAATCATTGGAAAACTCTTTAACAGCAGATTGGACAATTTCATAAGCAAATATAGAATACTCGCAAAGAACCAATATGAATACAGAGCTAACATTTCAACATTGATGGCTTTGATGGAAATAACGAAAGAGATTACAATTGCAATAGATGGTAAACAGTGTGCAGCAGCAATGTTTGTGGATCTAACTAATGTATGGCATCAGAGGGTTGGTCTTAAACCGGATAAGAAGCTACTTAACCAACAGGAAGCAATATGGGCGAACAAACGTCTACAACGCTAAATATATCATGTGGCGTACCACAGGGATCAATACTTGGACCAAAAGTGTTCAATCTTTATATAAATTACATTTGTAAAATTGCAAAAGACTTAGTGTTCTTCGTGGACTATACAACAGGAGACACAGAAGCTAATACAAATAATAACACAATAAATTAATAAATTAAAGAAATGGTTTGACAAAAACAGACTATTCTTAAACCTCAGTAAAACTAAAATAATGCTAGTCAAACACAAATACAAATAGACCAAATAGACATTGAAAGAGTCAACTAAATCAAATTTCTAGGTGTAATGGTTGATGAGAAAATGAACTGGAAATCTCACATAAAAATATACAACATAAAGTAGCAAGAAATACATCAATAATGAATAAAGCTGAATCTGTATTAGACCAAAAATCACTTTATATTCTCTACTGCTCGCTTGTGTTACCATATCTGAGTTATTGTGCAGAAATATGGGGAAATAACAATATAATAAAATAATATAAAAGAGGTCAGTTTGAATGACACATCATGTTAGATATGGAGAATACACAAACCCATTATTTATTGAATCAAAAATATTAAAATTCCACCATATTATGAATTTTCAAACAGCTAAAATTATGCACAAAGCAAACTACAACCTGCTACCCAATAATGTACTACAATTATTCTCAACAAAATAGAAGAAATACAACCTTTCAACTGAAAACATGTGTATGCATGTAAAACACTTAGAACCTTTAGTATATCAGTATGTGGATTAAATTATGGAATGGACTAGGTTAAGAAATCAAACAATGTACTAATATTATCAAACTTTGCAGAAGTACAAAGAAGAACCATGATAAATATTTAGAATTTACTGATACCCTTATTCATCTCACTATATTAAATACAACTTACTTCAATATTATTTATTTTCATTTCATTATTTATGGAATATATTGTGAACAAATTGAGAAGAAGAAGTAAACACTGGTTTTAGCAATTGCTATGTGATGGAAAAGGGGTAGGATTAAATAAGCTCTGCTTCTTTCTATTCATTTTCGAACATGTAAAGAGAAACTGGACATTGTGATGTATCATGTTGTAATTGTATGCATGTTCGAAATTAACTCAAATCATTTTTTTAATGTATTACTACTAACTTTAATACACCAACATCATAGCCCCGCAGAGCTGAGCTCGCTGGTAGCCACAACATCAATATAAAGCACTTCCTTACAGTTGCAGTCAAGAACCCTCATAATTATGAGCATCGATATTACAAAAGTCGCTTTTTGCATGTACTCTAATATTAATAACACATTTTTGTGGATGTATTTTTGAATTAATTAATTTCTAGACTATTCAACTTGAATGTAAAAAAATACATAAGAATAAAAAAGTTTGCAATTTAAAAACTTTTTTTTTTACAAGCACCGGTACCGTTTTGGCATTAGTATTTGTTAAACATGTAAACGATACATATCCATAGTCATAATAAATCACAAAAATTTATAGACCCAGAGAGTGACAACCGGCAAAAAAATTGATGGATGGAACCTACAATAATAATAATTAGGGATGTCTGATAATGGCTTTTTGCCGATTTTCGATATTCCGATATTGTCCAACTCTTTAATTACCGATACCGATATCAACCGATATATACAGTCGTGGAATTAACACACTAGGCATAATAATTTGGACAACCAGGTATGGTGAAGATAAGGTACTTTTAAAAAATAATAATAAAATAAAATAAAATAAATAAGCTAAAAACATTTTCTTGAATAAAAAAGAAAGTAAAACAATATAAAAACAGTTACATAGAAACTAGTATTTAATGAAAAGGAGTCAAATTAACTGTTAAAGGTTAGTACTATTAGTGGACCAGCAGTACGCACAATCATGTGTGCTTACGGACTGTATCCCTTGCAGACTGTATTGATATATATTGATATATAATGTAGGAACCAGAATATTAATAACAGAAAGAAACAACCCTTTTGTGTGAATGAGTGTAAATGGGGGTGGAAGGTTTTTTGGGTTGGTGCACTAATTGTAAGTGTATCTTGTTTTTTATGTTGATTTAATAAAAAAAATAAAATAAAAAAAAACGATACCTATAATAAAAAAAACGATACCGATAATTTCCGATATTACATTTTAACGCATTTATTGGAGATGTCCGATAATATCGGCTGTAATATCGGAAATTATCGACATCGGTTTCAAAAAGTAAAATGTATGACTTTTTAAAACGCCGCTGTACGGAGTGGTACACGGACGTAGGGAGAAGTACAGAGCGCCAATAAACCTTAAAGGCGGGAGAACATCCGCAGCGTAACACAACATAAACACAACAGAACAAATACCCAGAACCCCTTGCAGCACTAACTCTTCCGGGACACTACAATATACACCCCGCCTCCCCCAACCCCGCCCACCTCAACCTCCTCATGCTTTCTCAGGGAGAGCATGTCCCAAATTCCACGCTGCTGTTTTGAGGCATGTTAAAAAAAATAATGCACTTTGTGACTTCAATAATAAATATGGCAGTGCCATGTTGGCATGTTTTTCCATAACTTGAGTTGATTTATTTTAGAAAACCTTATTACATTGTTTAATGCATCCAGCGGGGCATCACAACAAAATTAGGCATTATAATGTGTTAATTCCACGATTGTATACATCGGTATCGGTTGATATCGGAATCGGTAATTAAGAGTTGGACAATATCGGAATATCGGATATCGGCAAAAAAGCCATTATTCGACATCTCTCGTTTAGATTTATATCCAGCTTTTCTTGACACTGATAAAAATGTGAACAACCAACTACCGTATTCACTTAAAAGTGATTTAAATAATCTGGGTATAAGATGACCAGTTTTTTAATTGTTATTTTTAAGATGGAATCAAAGACAAAAAGACAAATATGTCATATTTCTTAGTTGCTCAACAGTAGTTGCATGAATTTGCATCAACAAATTAGCATCATAACTCTTCTGATGACTTGCTAGTAACCTTCAGGACACACTTTAGGTCTCTGTGTCATGATTGTACCTCTCCTGTTCCTGTGTGAGTGACAGGAAGAAAAGCTCTGACTCACTTGGGGAAAAGTTGTCCCGTGCCATGTATGGATATAAGAATATAAGACGGCTTGTATATACAATGTTGAATGTTGTCCTACTTACAGTAAAGAAGTGCAAGAATACTATAGGTTTTGGTACTAATGTTCTCTCAATTATAGCAGCTATTACATTTGGGAAATTTCTGCAATATTATTTTATAATTTTATGAATATTATGTGCATTTATTGTCTTTATTTATAGTCCTACTGTATAAAAAGTAGTCTGCAAATATATTTAAATTATTTATTATCATTTCTAGCTAATATATGTACACATTCACCCAAAAGTACATACACATTTTTATTTCTATGTATGTATATTATATTTATTTTCAAATCATTTTGTCTGAGTATATAGTAAGAAAAATACTTCAAATAAATTAAAACTCATATTTCTTATCAATTGTAGCTAAAATGTACACATTCACTAAACACTACAGATGTGTTTTATATTATTCTCGATGTATTTTATTCATATTTATTTTCAAAATACTTGTATTGAAGTATATATAGTAAGAAAAATACTTCAAATAAATTAAAACTCATATTTCTTATCAATTGTAGCTAAAATATACACATTCATTAAACGCTACAGATGTATTTTATATTATTCTCGATGTATTTTATTCATATTTATTTTCAAAATACTTTTATTGAAGTATATAGTAAGAAAAATGCTTCAAATAAATTAAAACTCATATTTCTTATCAAGTGTAGCTAAAATATACACATTCACTAAACGCTACAGATGTATTTTATATTATTCGCGATGTATTTTATTCATATTTATTTCCAAAATACTTTTATTGAAGTATATATGGTAAGAAAAGTATTTTAAATATATATAAATTATTTTTTAATGATTTCTAGCTAAAATATATACATTCACTAAAACGAGGACATCTTTTTATTATATTTCTCTATTTCTATGTATATTTTCTGTATTTTTAAACTAATTTTACCTAATTACAAATAGTAAGAAAAATACTTCACATATATTTGAATTCATATTTACCATTTCTAGCTTAAATATATACACATTCACCAACAACTACAGACATATTTTAAGTTACTTTTTTATGTGTATTATTTGTATTTATTTAACAAATAATTTTACCTAAGTATACATAATGTAAGGAAAATACTCACAATATATTTAAATTCATATTACTCATAATTTATATCTAAAATACACACAAAAACGTTCATATGTTTGTTTTTATGTATATTATTTATATCTACAAAATAATTTTTCCTAAGTCTACATATTTTCAGAGAAATATTTAAAATAGCAAATAAATTCCTTAAATTAATGTTTTATCGTCATTCCTAGCTCATGAAAAAAGTAACTTTTAATTTGGCCAGAAAAAAGACTAATATTTTGTCATTGTGGTTGAATGTTTGACCAACTACTGCCCCCCATACCCAACCTCCAGGCTGATGATTTTAGGTTGTCCTGAAGAATTTGGAGGTATTCCTCCTTTTTCATTGTCCCATTTACTCTCTGTAAAGCACCAGTTCCATTGGCAGCAAAACAGGCCCAGAGCATAATACTACCACCACCATGCTTGACGGTAGGAATTGGTGTTCCTGGGATTAAAGGCCTCACCTTTTCTCCTCCAAACATATTGCTGGGTATTGTGGCCAATTTTTGTTTCATCTGACCACAGAACTTTCCTCCAGAAGGTCTTATCTTTGTCCATGTGATGTCAGATGAAGTGGGACCCCAGATATTTACTGTGGTACCCCATTTTTATGACCTGATGGGGTCCCTGGGACCCCATTTTAAAATGCCTAGCGCCAACACTGTTGGAGTATTGGTGCAGACAAAACGGGCCTTGACTTTGACACACAGGATGTACAACAAAGGTTTGGTAAAGATGGTGAAAATGTGTTCACAAGTCTATTAGGGGCGCTCACCACCACCATCCTCCCTCCTCTCTCCTCTCCCACATGACATGCTAGACATCCTGACTATATTTAACTCTTCAGCCCAGCACGTTTGTCTCAGTCGGGTCAGACCTGTGCTCTATCAGCTCTGTGATTGGCTGCCAAATATGGAGGAGAAAAGACACGCTGATTGGACATGGTTGCTTCACAGATCTCTCTCTCTCTCTCTCTCTCTCTCTCTCGCTCTCTCTCTCTCTCGCTCTCTCGCTTTCTCGCTCTCTCTCTCTCATATCTCTCTCAT
>NC_084569.2:14852458-14859958 GCF_033978685.3 Nerophis lumbriciformis
TTTACCCAAAGCGGCACACATTTGACATGTAAAATCCCTTTTAAAATGAAAAACTTTTAGATAAAAATATGGTATAAAAACAAAATAGAATGTACTAACTACAGTAGTTTTTAAGTAATGTAATAATAATGTACAGCATTTATCTTGGAGAGTGGACTTCTACTGGATGTCCTTCCAGCTGCTTCTCTGTCAAACACACCATCAGCAGCTTTTTTTCATATTTATATCGTTGAGATATTATTTTGAAATCCTTGGCTGGGGTTAGACTCATTCTGCTTCAGTATGGCACAGACTAGCAGCGTGCTGTCATGTTTTTGGTGTTTTGTTTCTTTTAATTCATTGAATATTATCCACTTCTTCTCAGCACTGTCCTTAATTAATGAATAACTTTTCCTATAGCTTAGCTACTTTTAGAACCATGTTGCAAGGCGTGGCGTGTAGAACGGCCGTGCCAGCAACTTGAGGGTTCCAGGTTCGATCCCCGTCTCTGGCCATCCAAGTCACTGGCGTTGGGTCCTTGGGCAAGACACTTCAATCTTGCTCCCATAGCTGCTCACGCGGGTGAATGAATGAATGATTGGTGGTGGTCGGAGGGGCCGTAGGCGCAAATTGGCAGCCAGGCTTCCGTCAGCCTACCTCAGGGCAGCTGTGGCTACAAATGTAGCTTACCACCACCAGGTGTGAATGTGGAGTGAATGAGTAACAGGTTCTGTTAGTGCTAGTTGATAGAAAAGTGCTATATAAATCTAATCCTTACATTTTACATCAAAGCTACAAGCTAAAAAGAGATAAAAGGGACTGCTAATCCAGGCCCCACCCAAAAATGGAGAAAATACAATAACCTGGATAATTGAGAACAACCATTCTCCCGAATCTCTCCCAGATTCCACCCAGACAACAATATTGGGGGCGTGCCTTAAAGGCACTGCCTTTGCGTGCCGGCCCAGTCACATAATATCTTTGGCTTTTCACACACACACAAGTGAATGCAATGCATACTTGGTCAATAGCCATACAGGTCACACTGAGGGTGGCCGTATAAACAACTTTCACACTGTTAGAAATATGCGCCACACTGTGAACCCACACCAAACAAGAATGACAAACACATTTCGGGAGAACATCCGCACCGTAACACAACATAAACACAACAGAACAAATACCCAGAACCCCTTGCAGCACTAACTCTTCCGGGACGCTACAATATACACCCCCCGATACCTCCTACCCCCCCCCCCCCCAACTCAACCCCGCCCCCCAACCCCGCCCACCTCAATCTCCTCATGCCCTCTCAGGGAGAGCATGTCCCAAATTCCAAGCTGCTGTTTTGAGGCATGTTAAAAAAAATAATGCACTTTGTGACTTCAATAATTAAATATGGCAGTGCCATGTTGGCATTTTTTTCCATAACTTGAGTTGATTTATTTTTGGAAAACCTTGTTACATTGTTTAATGCATCCAGCGGGGCATCACAACAAAATTAGGCATAATAGTGTGTTCATTCAACGACTTTATATATCGGTATCGGTTGATTTCGGAATCAGAGTTGGACGATATCAGAATATCGGATATCGGCAAAAAAAAAGCCATTATCGAACATCGCTATCCATGATGATTGGTTGATGTTTGTATGATGAGTCACAGTTGGCTAAGATGGCCAATCAGAGGCAAAATAAGGCGGGTCATGGAAAGTAGTAAGCAAAATCATAACAGTCATGCACTCAAGTCACATGATGAGAAGGGAGTCGGAGACAGAGGAACGCTTCAAGCTGACGACTCAAAAAAAACAAAAAAAAAGAAACGATGACGTCCAGAAAACCCACAATAATACGTGTCCTTCGCCATATTTAGATAAATGTATGTGTTTAGAGAAAACAATGCCCAAAACCTTAGTTTTTAAGTTGTTTATTCTGTAAACCAAAATCATAACTGCTCTCTTCATCGAAGACGTCCTACACAAATTTAGGAACACACATTAAAAACCTCTTAAGGCCCAAGCTGTTTGTTTACATTCTTTTTTATAAATTATTTTCTTTGCTATTTGGGCTTATTGTACCCTAATTAGAATAAAAACTAAAAAATCATCTTTTGATATGATGTACTTAGTCCATAAGTACACAAACGTGTACTTCATGTATAGTGACATGCTAATTCTTATTTTTACACTTTTTTTTCCAATTTCCATTGTATGTTGTACTCTTCTGACACCACCATTTGGCAGTGTAAGTGTCCACATAAGCGGCATAAGACCCCAATTCAGTAGTGTACACAATTTTGGAAATAAGAGCTAAAAGGTGCTGTCCACGCATGTGGCCACCAAGCCCTTTAGAGGTGAGTTGAGTTCATAAAAAGTCCTTGTGGTTAGAGTGTCCGCCCTGAGCCTGGAAGGTCATGAGTTCAAACCCCGGCTGAGTCATACCAAAGACTATAAAAATGGGACCCATTGCCTCCCTGCTTGGCACTCAGCATCAAGGGTTGGAATTGGGGGTCAAATCACCAAATGATTCCCGAGCGCGGCCACCGCTGCTGCTCACTGCTCCCCTCACCTCCCAGGGGGTGGAACAAGGGGATGGGTCAAATTCGGAGAGTAATTTCACTACACCTAGTGTGTGTGTGTGTGTGTGTGTGTGTGTGTGTGTGTGTGTGTGTGTGTGTGTGTGTGTGTGTGTGTGTGTGACTATCAGTGGTACTTTACCTTTAACTTTAACATGATGACGATGGAGTCGGAGACAGAGGGACGCTTCAAGCTGACGACTCAAAAAAAAAAAAAAGAAACGTACTTGAGATGAGATTTTCCGTTTAGTGATGAAGACGACATCCAGGAAACCCACAATAATGCGTGTCCTTGGCCATATTTAGACAAATGTATGTGTTTAGAGAAAACAGTCCCCAAAACCTTAATTTTTAAGTTGTTTACTCTGTAAACCAAAATCATAACTGCTCTCTTCATCAAAAACGTCCAACACAAATTTAGGAACATGCATTAAGATAAATTGAGTTCATGAACATTTTTACTGCACATAAACCAAATGTTCCCAAACAACACACAAGTCATTGTTTTGTTTTTGTCAAGATATAGATAGATGCTGTTTTTTTTACTATAGGTAGAGAAAAGGAATAACATCATAGGGGTGGGCCAAAGAAAAGGCAAACTGAATAAATCTATACAGAGAGGTGCGGAGACCCCTAGAGGTAGTTGTAGGGTGTCAGCTAAATGACAGATAGTTAATAGTAATGGACCCTTATTGTGTCCATTTGTACACTCTTAGTTACATGAACATTGATATTAGACATGTGGCCCTTAGATATAAATGCAGCTGTGATGTCAGTTTTTTTCTTGCCCTGATGTGGGATCTGAGCCAAGGATGTCGTTGTGGCTTGCTTAGGACAACAGATGAAATCTAGCCATTGTAGCTAATTCTGGTGATGCTTTGCTCATATTAAAAGCTAAAAAGTTAAAGTACCACTGACAGTCACACACACACTAGGTGTGGTGAAATTACCCTCTGCATTTGACCCATCCCCTTGTTCCACCCCCTGGGTGGTGAGGGGAGCAGTGAGCAGCAGCGGTGCACTGCAAAAACTTCAAACACAAGGAAAAACAATACAAAAATGAGGGGTATTTTACTTGAACTAAGCAAAATGATCTGCCAATAGAACAAGAAAATTTGGCTGGTCAAGACTTTCCAAAACAAGTAAAATTAGCTAACCTCAATGAACCCAAAAATACCTTAAAATAAGTATATTCTCACTAATAACAAGTGCACTTTTCTTGGTAGAAAAAACAAATATGAGACCTTTTTTCTCAGTATGTTGAAAAATATTCTTAAATGAAGTAAATGCTAGTGCCATTGTCTTGACATAATGATATGCGCTCGGCATTACATTTCTTGAAACCAGCAAACTTACTAGTTCTAGTTAATGGAAAGACAACAAGGCAACGCTCAGGCAAATCATATTGTCTAAAAATGCATTTTCCCATCGATAACATGACATCATCGCGCCAAGTGCATGCTCTTTCAGTCAATTAGTGAGCAAGGAATATATATATATATATATATATATATATATATATATATATATATATATATATATATATATATATATATATATTTATTTATTTATTTATTTATTTATTTATTTATTTATTTATTTATTTTTTTTTTACAGCCCGGACCCCAGACAATTTTTTATTTTAATTGTAATTTTGAAGAATTTATCTGAATGTCCTTGAACTATTTCTGTTCAAAATTGTTTAAAATGTCACATGTTAAATGTTTAAATATTAACTGTCAGTGCCAACTGTACTACTTTATGAGTACGTATTTTCTATTGTTTCATTGAAAATAAAACCGCAAAGTCCATTTGGCTGTCATCTGTTTTAATTATGAGACAAAATTGTGTCAAAGTCATGATTTTTTTATTTCATGCTTGAAATAAGAAATTATTACTTTAAAAAAGTAATAATTCAACACTCACAAGTTTTATACTTGTGAGTGTTGATGACACAGCTTTGCAACAGTTGATATTCTAGTTTCAAGCATGTTTTACTCAATATAGGTCATCAAATCTCAGCAACAAGCTGTAATATCTTACTGAGATCATTTAGGACCAAAACACTTAAAACAAGTAAAACACTCTAACATAAAATCTGCTTAGTGAGAAGAATTATCTTATCAGATGGAAAATAAGCAAATATCACCCTTATTTGAGCTATTTCATCTTACTTAGATTTCAGTTTTTGCAGTGTGGCTGTGCTCAGGAATCATTTTTGTGATTTATCCCCCAATTCCAACCCTTGATGCTGAGTGCTAAGCAGGGAGGTAATGGGTCCCATTTTTAGTCTTTGGTATGACTCGGCCGAAGTTTGAACTCACGACCTACCGATTTCAGGGCGGACACTCTAACCACAAGGCCACTGAGCAGTTGATCAGTATATATTGTCCGAATCAAATAAAGATGTTCAATTCAATTAACTATCCGTTATGTTGAAACCTCAACTTTTCGGCTATCATCTTTCCCCATCATGTGATCGCTCCACAATCTTGTGTGCATCCTTTTTTTTGTCCATTTTTTATTGGTCTATAAAGTCTGCCTAGCAACAAGTGACCTACCTGCTCGTTGCTTATGCAGCCGCTCCTAATGATAGTAATGGTTTCTAATGTTTGTTAATGTGCGTCCTTGTTCCCCAGCGGCACTGCAGAGGTTACGGAAGATCTACCACACGTCCATCAGGCCCATGGAGCAGGCCTACAAGTACAACGAGCTGAGGCAGCACGAGATCTCAGGTACGCCGCCGAGGCTTTGGGGGTGGGCTGTCGGTCTGTTTTGTTTGGGTTGCCATAGCGACTGGTTGGTTTTGGTCGGTCACATTTATCCACCTATTTTGTGATATACATACCTGACATATTTACGTCCATTTCATTCACCGTCTGTTTCTGTTCTTGCAAAATCCCATTTAAAAAGTTTCTATTTTTTAAATGACTTTTTGACGCACCTTTGAGTCACACGTCAACAAATTACCTTCATCTTTACCGTAAAGCAGGGTTGTCAAACTCATTTTCATTGAGGGCCAAATTGTAGTTATGGCTGCCCTCAGAGGGCCGCTTGTAACAACGAATGATATATGAATTTGCCTATGCATTTTATTATAATATATATGTTTTACATACACTTTGCAACATATTACAGTAAATGGAAAAACTTTACCATCGTTTTTGTTTTATTCTGGCAACTGAGCTGCCAATTTTTTACCATTTAAAAAAAACAAAAAAAAAAACAGTGATACTGTTTTACCATTTGATTATTATTTTTATTTTTTTACGTACACTTTAAAAATCTTTTTATTTTTTACAGTAAAATAAACCAGCAACTCAATCACCAGAATTGTACTATAAAATGTAAAGTGTTTTTTGCAACATATTACAGTAAATGCAAAAACTTTACCATCGTTTTTACCATTAAAAAATAAAATAAAAATAAAACTGTGATACCGTTTTACCATTTGATTATTGTATTTTTTTTTTACGTACACTGTAAAAAAAATATTTTTTTACAGTTAAAAAAACTAGCAACTCAATCATCAGAATTTTACTATAAAATGTAAAGTGTTTTTTGCAAAATATTACAGTAAATGGGAAAACTTTACCATTGTTTTTATTTTATTCTGGCGACTGAGCTGACAATTTTTTACCACTAAAAAAAAAAAAAAAAAAAAAAAAAAAAAAAAAATTCTGATACTGTTTTACCATTTGATTATTAGATTTTTTTTTTTTACGTGCAGTGTAAAAAAATATTTTTTTTTTATAGTAAAAAAACTAGCAACTCAATCACCAGAATTTTACTATAAAATGTAAAGTGTTTTTTGCAAAATATTACAGTAAATGGGAAAACTTTACCATTGTTTTTATTTTATTCTGGCGACTGAGCTGACAATTTTTTACCATTAAAAAAAAAAATTAAAAAAATTCTGATATTGTTTTACCATTTGATTATTAGATTTTTTTTTACGTGCAGTGTAAAAAATATATTTTTTTATAGTAAAAAAACTAGCAACTCAATCACCAGAATTTTACTATAAAATGTAAAGTGTTTTTTGCAACATATTACAGTAAATGCAAAAACTTTACCATCGTTTTTACCATTAAAAAATAAAATAAAAATAAAACTGTGATACCGTTTTACCATTTGATTATTGTATTTTTTTTTTACGTGCAGTGTAAAAAAAATGTTTTTTTATAGTAAAAAAACTAGCAACTCAATCACCAGAAGTTTACTATAAAATGTAAAGTGTTTTTTGCAACATATTACAGTAAATGCAAAAACTTTACCATCGTTTTTACCATTAAAAAATAAAATACAAATAAAACTGTGATACCGTTTTACCATTTGATTATTGTATTTTTTTTTACGTACACTGTAAAAAAATATTTTTTTTTACAGTTAAAAAAACTAGCAACTCAATCATCAGAATTTTAGTATAAAATGTAATGTGTTTTTTGCAAAATATTACAGTAAATGGGAAAACTTTACCATTGTTTTTATTTTATTTTGGCGACTGAGCTGACAATTTTTTACCATTTAGAAAAAAAAAAAAAAAAAAAAAAAAAAAAAATTCTGATACTGTTTTACCATTTGATTATTAGATTATTATTTTTTTACGTGCAGTGTAAAAAAATTTTTTTTTTTTATAGTAAAAAAACTAGCAACTCAATCACCAGAATTTTACTATAAAATGTAAAGTGTTTTTTGCAAAATATTACAGTAAATGGGAAAACTTTACCATTGTTTTTATTTTATTCTGGCGACTGAGCTGACAATTTTTTACCATTAAAAAAAAAAAATTAAAAAAATTCTGATACTGTTTTACCATTTGATTATTAGATTTTTTTTTTTTTACGTGCAGTGTAAAAAAATATTTTTTTTTTATAGTAAAAAAACTAGCAACTCAATCACCAGAATTTTACTATAAAATGTAAAGTGTTTTTTGCAAAATATTAC
>NC_084569.2:14862458-14867458 GCF_033978685.3 Nerophis lumbriciformis
CAACTCAATCACCAGAATTTTACTATAAAATGTAAAGTGTTTTTTGCAACATATTACAGTAAATGCAAAAACTTTACCATCGTTTTTACCATTAAAAAATAAAATAAAAATAAAACTGTGATACCGTTTTACCATTTGATTATTGTATTTTTTTTTAACGTACACTGTAAAAAATATATTTTTTTTACAGTTAAAAAAACTAGCAACTCAATCATCAGAATTTTACTATAAAATGTAAAGTGTTTTTTGCAACGTATTACAGTAAATGCAAAAACTTTACCATCGTTTTTATTTTATTCTGGCTACTGAGCTGCCAATTTTTTACCATTAAAAAAAAAAAACTGTGATACCGTTTTACCATTTGATTATTGTATATATATTTTTACGTACCCTGTAAAAAACGTTTTATATTTTACAGTAAAAAACTAACAACTCAATAAAAAAACTAAAAAAACTGTGATACTCTTTTACCATTTGATCATTATATATATATTTTATTACGTACACTGTAAAAAAATATTTTTTTTCCAGTAAAAAAATAGCAACTCAATCACCAGAATTTTACTATAAAATGTAATGTGTCTTTTGCAACATATTGTTTTACCATTGACAGTAAAAAAAATAACAACCATGGATCTTACAGTAATAACACTGGCAGCTTGGTCGACAGAATTTCCCTTAAAAAAAAAAACAGTGGTAGAGTTTTTTCTATTTACAGTAATATGCTGTAAAAAAAAAATAAAACAATTTTTTTACAGTAAAATGTATTGTCATTTTTTTTTTTTTTTTTTCCCAATTTTTATTTGCATCCAGCATAAGACATTCCTATCCATTACATCATATTTACATACATCATATATTTATTGTCTGCCCTAACTGTCAAAATATTGTTTTGTTTATATCCCAGCGATGCCCCCCCCCCCCCCCAAAAGAAAGAAACAGAAAGAAAACAAAATTATATATATATATAAATATATATATATATATATATATATATATATATATATATATATTTTTTTTTTTTTTCTAACTTGTTTTTCTTTATTTAATTGATTTATCTGTATTGTCATTTTTACAGTGTACAATTTGATGGATAACTTACTCTAAAACCATAAGTCAAGCAGAAATGTAAGTGTTTTAACAAAATAAAATGTTTGGAAAGTATGATGATATATTTTTGCTATACTGGATAATATTAAAGTTAAAAAGGTATGCAATGTCATGCGGTACCTGCATTTTTTTCTGTTAAAAAGGAAAGAACAAATACATTACGTATGAAAAGATTATGTACTTTATTGACGCATATTATTTCCAGGCCTTTGTGGGTCACATCTGGCCCCCAGGCTTTGAGTTTGACATCCTTACCGTAAAGAGTATATGGAAGGAACATTCCACCTGTCCATACTCCCTCCCTCACCGTGCTCTCCTCACTCCCACCCCCGTCCCCTCATCTAACAGCCTACCCTGGACGAACCCTGGGGGACGCAGCCACAGGTGGGTGCGGGTGGGCCTTACCTGTGCATGGCGCTGCCCCTTCCTTGCCACCCCCCCTCATTAGGCCACAATAATAGGTACACGGTCTAATCAGAAACACACAATAATAAACATATTTTTGCCTGTGTCGCTCGAAACTCAGCTTCATGTACCTAATGTTGTGGCCAACAAAGATATTTAGTGTAAAATGTGTGTGTGGAGGGAGGGGTTGCATGCATACTTCCGGCTTCCTGCAAAATTATGAATGGGTTTGAAGGCAATGTCTCTCATCTTTGGCTGAATTCATTCAAATTGAGACCGAACAGAACCTGTGGCTTTTCCAAACACAACATACTGTACATGCCTTCCATAATGCTGCTATTAAACAAAAAAGGCACTGCTTGCATTGTAGGTTAGCGCTCTAAAGTGTAAGTCAGTGTTTTCTTGATGCTACTGTAGAAAGGGGATTCATTCGGCTCCCTTTCGTCGTGGTTTACCTGACACATGAAACGTGACAAATCGGGGGGGTGTTTTGTGGCAATTCCAACTTTGACCACATATAGAGTGGCGCTTTCCATCATTTTCAGCAGACTGCATTGCAAAATGATCAAATCCCCACCCTCCTCTCATGTGTGATCCACCCAGGAATGGGGCCGTATGAATCCCTTCCCTACTGTATAATGCCGCATTTACTGAAATTATGCTTCTTTTAATACCTTTTTTGTCCTCGCTGTCCTCTCTTTGCTCTAAATCAGGGTTTCCCAAACTGACTGAAAATGGGTCATTGGTCAACTTTTGTTTGGTCTGCGATTGAAACACACTGCAAAAAGTCAGTGTTCAAAAACAGGAAAAAAAAATACAAAAATGAGGGGTATTTTATTTGAACTAAGCAAAATTATCTGCCAATAGGACAAGAAAATTTGGCTTGTCAAGACTTTCCAAAACAAGTAAAATTAGCTAACCTCAATGAACCCAAAAATACCTTAAAATAAGTATATTCTCACTAATAACAAGTGCACTTTTCTTGGTAGAAAAAAAATGAGACCTTTTTGCTCAATATGTTGAAAAATATTCTTAAATTAAGTAAATGCAAGTGCCATTATCTTGACATAATGATATGCGCTCGGCATTACATTTCTTGAAACCAGCAAACTTATACTAAAAACTAATTTATTGTTCTTAATGGAAAGGCAACAAGGCAACCGCTTGTTATTCTCTGGGTTTCCTAGCCGCTAAGGCTAAATCATATTGTCTAAAAATGCATTTTTCCATCGATAACATGACATCATCGCGCCAAGTGCGTGCTCTTTCAGTCAAGTGGTGCACATATATACAGCCCGGCCCACGGCCAAATTTTTTTTAATTGTAATTTTGAGGAATTTATCTGAATGTGCATGAACTATTTCTGTTCAAAATAGTTTGAAATGTCAAATGTTAAATGTTTAAATATTAACTGTCAGTTTACTGTACTGTGCCAACTGTACTACTATATGAGTATGTATTTTCTATTTTCTATATATTTTCTATAGTTAATTTGGCTGTCATCTGTTTTAATATGAGACACAATTGTGTTAAAGTCATGAATTTTTTTTTACATGCTTGAAATAAGAAATAATTACTTTAAAAAAGTAGTTTTATACTCGTGAGTGTTGATGACACAGCTTTGCAACGGTTGATATTCTAGTTTCAAGCATGTTTTACTCAATATAGGTCATCAAATCTCAGCAACAAGCTGTAATATCTTACTGAGATCATTTAGGACCAAAACCCTTAAAACGAGTAAAACACTCGAACATAAAATCTGCTTAGTGAGAAGAATTATCTTATCAGACAGAAAATAAGCAAATATCACCCTTATTTGAGATATTTAATCTAACTTAGATTTCAGTGTTTGCAGTGCAAAAAGGAAACTTAAAGGGGAACTGCACTTTTTTTTTTAGAATGTTGCCTATCGTTCACAATCATGAGAAACAAGAAGACAAAAAGTTGTTTTATGTTTTTTTTGGCATTTCTAACATGTAAAAATTGGCTCGTTCTAGGTGGAATCCTACCTCTAAATCACTACAAAAATGCATTAAAAAAAATGTCAACAATAATTCATGTACATTCCATAAACTGTATAATGATCAAACTGTAGCGATATTGTTATTGTAAGAGCGAACACTGAGGAACTATCTTTCTAGCGTAGTAACACATCGACGGGCTGTGGTATTAGCCGTAAAAGCTAACTACGGCAAGCGATAAGCTGGCTTCTATGTCGGCACGAAGCGCGTTTGAGTTTTTAATGCACGACACTTTGTGATAAGACACCAATCTGTACTGACTCAAAAACATGAGCAATCATATTCCAGTATCTGTAAAGTATTAATTAGCCCACATTTCATGTTTTGTATGTACACAGCTAGCTCGACAGTGGATGTAGTTGTAATAACAAGCGTGATGTGCTGCGTGTATCATGATCAATATAAAGTATGTTCATTTTGATCCAGCTGGCCGGGGATGTTTTTTCCAGTTTATTTTGGGGGTAGGCACTCCATTTATGTCGAAATAGCATGGCTTCAAATTCCACATTTTGCAGCTTTGAGTCTCTTTCACCTCACTCTCTCGGCTTCCGTCTGATCCAACGTCTCACTCTTCCTTCGTGCTGGCTTCTAGGAGCATTAGTTCATCCTCAGTATATTCAGAGTCAAAAAGATATGGTTGTGAATCCTGATTTGTCCAAAAAAAAACATGTTGTTTGTTACCTAATCTGCCATGATTCAATCAATCAATCAATCAATCAATCAATCAATCAATCAATCAATCAGAGTTTATTTATGTAGCCCTTAATCCCAAGGGTCTCAAAGGGCTGCACAAGCCACAATGACATCCTCGGCTCAGATCCCACATTAGGTGCAATGGACGTCGAGTGGATCTAGTTAATAGTGTGAGAGTGGTCCACCCCGGGTCCTGACTTTGAACAGCTAGCGCTTCATCTGTGGTCACCTAATAACCTCTCCACGCAGAAGAGGGGGGCAGAGCAGAAAAGAGACGGCAGATCAACTGGTCTAAAATTATTATAAATGATTATGATTAGAACACACACACTTTTGTTTCTAGAAGTAGGAACACAGATTTGTTGGCAGAAGTCGAAAGTGCGCTGCTATGGAAACGGAATAAAATGCGCCGAGGAATTAGTTCCGACAATGGTTAAAATTACCAAAATACGGTAAATATTGTAGATATTACATATTGTTATGAAGCCACATCTTCCAAGTGGTTTCTATCATCTTTAAAATTAAAATAAAAAACAAAAAAATTAGAGATGTCCGATAATATTGGCAGTCCGATGTTATCGGACGATAAATGCTTTAAAATGTAATATCGGAAATTATCGGTATCGGTTTCAAAAAGTATAATATATGACTTTTTAAAACGCCGCTGTACGGAGTGGTACACGGACGTAGGGAGAAGTACAGAGCAGTTGCGTCTCCCAGTCATACTTGCCAACCCTCCCGATTTTCCCGGGAGACTCCCGAATTTCAGTG
>NC_084569.2:14872458-14977458 GCF_033978685.3 Nerophis lumbriciformis
TCCCGGGGGATCCCGAGGCGTTCCCAGGCCAGCCGGGAGACATAGTCTTCCCAATGTGTCCTGGGTCTTCCCCGCGGCCTCCTACCGGTCGGACGTGCCCTAAACACCTCCCTAGGGAGGCGCTCGGGTGGCATCCTGACCAGATGCCCGAACCACCTCATCTGGCTCCTCTCGATGTGGAGGAGCAGCGGCTTTACTTTGAGCTCCCCCCAGATGGCAGAGCTTCTCACCCTATCTCTAAGGGAGAGCCCCGCCACTCGGCGGAGGAAACTCATTTCGGCCGCTTGTACCCGTGATCTTGTCCTTTCGGTCATAACCCAAAACTCATGACCATAGGTGAGGATGGGAACGTAGATCGACCGGTAAATCGAGAGCTTTGCCTTCCGGCTCAGCTCCTTCTTCACCACAACGGATCGATACAGCGTCCGCATTACTGAAGACGCCGCACCGATCCGCCTGTCGATCTCACGATCCACTCTTCCCTCACTCGTGAACAAGACTTATAGAATATTTATCGTGTACATCAATAATAAACCTTAGGGAAAAATTTACCATAACACATTTGGATGCACGTACAACACTTGAAACCTTTAGTATATCAGTATGTACAATTAATTAGTGAAGAATTTAAACAAAGTACTAATTTGACCCCTTTTAAGAAACAATTCAAAGTGTTTACAAAATACAAGGAATAATGATTCTGATTACCATCTTTAAACCTTATTGATACATGAGACATAATCTGTCAGATATTCAGCAAATTATGTGAACCACAACTTGTTAATGATATATTCATGTCAACTTTATTGATATTTATTTATTTAATCAGGTGTCTGTTTGTGTTACACATTTAGACAGGATAAGCTCTGCTTTTTCCTTCTCCTTTTCGGACATGTAAACTGTAAATACACACAGTCTGTTGTAACTGTATGCATGTTCCGAACAAACTAAACTAAATGTGTTCATGGTTGTTCGCTGCGGATCCACAGGAGCTGAGCCTACTACCTCTGAGTTCACGGTGATAATGCACGGAGAGAAGATCCGCTCCGTCGAGGGCATCGTGATGGCGGCGGACAGCTCTCGGTCCTTCTCTCCACTGGAGAAATTTGGACAAAACTTCCTGGAAAAGTTGATTGGGATTGAGATGCCACACAAGCTGCTGGAACGTGTGACCTTTGTGGACACGCCCGGAATCATTGAGAACCGCAAACAACAGGAAAGAGGTAAACCCGGTTGTGGGGGATGGGAACAATCATTGGCATAGGATAGGGATGTCAGAACCTGTTGACTGATTTGACCTATTGACATACTTGCCAACCATGAGACCTCCGAATTCGTGAGATGTTGGCGTGGGAGTATATATTTTCAAGTATTTTTTATATATATATATATATATATATATAAATAATCCGTTCATGAATGAGCATATCCGTTCGGCCACCGTGTTCAATGGAGAAGTCTGATCTACAAAATTTGCAGGCAGCATACCCCTTCCCCTTCCAGCTGTCCTGGATGAACTGAAATAATTTTTTGCAATCATTTTGGAACTTGCAAGCGTACTTCTTCTTCTTACTCGTCGTCGCCATGACTGTCTCTTCTTCGTTCTTCTGCTCAGTCTCTGTTATGTTTTTGGACATTACTACTTGCCGTAGTTTTGAAGCAATGCATGATGGGAATCCGGATGTTGTGTGTCAGTATATTAACGCACGCTGAGAAATAGCTCCGTGCCTGCCTACTTTATGGGCTGTAGATAAACCTCTGGATAACGGAGACCATGCTTGCCAACCCTCCCGAATTTTCCGGGAGGCTCCCGAAATTCAGCGCCTCTCCAGAAAACCTCCCGGGACAAATATTCTCCCGAAAATCTCCCGATTTTCAGCCGGAGCTGGAGGCCACGCCCCCTCCAGCTCCATGCGGACCTGAGTGAGGACAGCCTTTTTTCACGACTGGTGGACAACAGGGTGACAAGAAATAAATCATCCAGACTAGAGATAAATTGTATTATTATGTTTATCTTACCTAAAAATAAATATATTTATTAATTTAAAAAAACAAAACTAAATAAATGTTTACTATATTTTGCTAAAAACATCAAAATTAATTGTATTTTTATTTGTATTTTTTCTGACTCCTTATTACATCCAGCCATAGAATTATACATTAAAATAAACATATTTGAACTAATTAATTTTAAATGATCATAATAATTCATTTAAAATTACCATATTTAATTATTAAAATAATTGCTTGTTTATCAACAACTTTAGCATTTTATTCATTACATTTTGAAGCTCTCAGAAGCCAAGTTATGTTATATTCCTTAATATTTATTTATGCAAGTTTGAAGTATCAATTATCCAAACACAGTTTTGTTTGCATATTTTCAGGATATATATATATATATATATATATATATGAAATACTTGACTTGGTGAATTCTAGTTGTCAATATACTCCTCCCCTCTTAACCACGCCCCCAACCACGCCCTGTCCCACCCCCGACCACGCCCCCACCCCCCACCTCCCGAAATTGGAGGTCTCAAGGTTGGCAATTATGACGGAGACATATATAATACCGTATTTTTCGGAGTATAAGTCGCACCGGAGTATAAGTCGCACCTGCCGAAAATGCATAATAAAGAAGGAAAAAACCATATATAAGTTGCACTGGAGCTCGGCCAAACTATGAAAAAAAACTGCGACTTATAGTCCGAAAAATACGGTAGTCTCCTTTTCAGGTGAGAGAGGACGCTAAAGGCAGTGCCTTTGAGGCACGCCCCCAATATTGTTGTCCGGGTGGAAATCGGGAGAATAGTTGCCCCGGGAGATTTTCGGGAGGGGCACTGAAATTCGTGAGTCTCCTGGGAAAATCAAGAGGGTTGGCAAGTATGCCTTTTGATATATATGTGTGTATACAGTCGTGGTCAAAAGTTTACATACACTTGTAAAGAACATAATGTCATGGCTGTCTTGAGTTTCCAATAATTTCTACAACTCTTATTTTTTTGTGATAGAGTGATTGGAGCTCATACTTGTTGGTCACAAAATGCATTCATGAAGTTTGGTTCTTTTATGAATTTATTATGGGTCTACCACAGAACTCTCCTCCAGAAGGTCTTATCTTTGTCCATGTGATGTCAGATGAAACAAAAATGTAGCTGTTTGGCCACAATACCCAGCAATATGTTTGGAGGAGAAAAGGTGAGGCCTTTAGTCCCAGGAACACTATGCCTACCGTCAAGCATGGTGGTGGTAGTATTACGCTCTGGGCCTGTTTTGCTGCCAATGGAACTGGTGCTTTACAGAGAGTAAATGGGACAATGAAAAAGGAGGATTACCTCCAAATTCTTCAGGACAACCTAAAATCATCAACCCGGAGGTTGGGTCTTGGGCGCAGTTGGGTGTTCCAACAGGACAATGACCCCAAACACACGTCAAAAGTGGGAAAGGAATGGCTAAATCAGGCTAGAATTAAGGTTTTAGAATGGCCTTCCCAAAGTTGTGTGGACAATGCTGAAGAAACAAGTCAATGTCAGAAAACCAACACATGTAGCTGAACTGCACCAATTTTGTCAAGAGGAGTGGTCAAAAATTCAACCAGAAGCTTGTGGATGGCTACCAAAAGCGCCTTATTGCAGTGAAACTTGCCAAGGGACATGTAAGCAAATATTAACATTGCTGTATGTATACTTTTGACCCAGCAGATTTGCTCACATTTTCAGTAGACCCATAATAAATTCATAAAAGAACCAAACTTCATGAATGTTTTTTGTGACATAATATAGATCCACCCTTAAACAACGGCACAGAGCAGGGTTCGGGAACATTTTTGGCTGAGAGAGCCATGAAAGCCAAATATTTTAAAATGTATTTCTGTGAGAGCCATATAATATTATTAAACACTGAATACAACTAAATGCGTGCATTTTTAAGTAAGACCAACATTTTTAGAGTATAATAAGTCTCTTTTTCTTTTTAAAAACATTGTTCTGAAGGTAACCAATAATAAATAAAATCATACTTGTCAACCCTCCCGAATTTTCCGGGAGACTCCCGAAATTCAGCGCCGCTCCCGAAAACCTCCCGGGACAAATATTCTCCCGAAAATATCCCGATTTTCAGCCGGATCTAGAAGCCACGCCCCCTCCAGCTCCATGCGGACCTGAGTGAGGACAGCCTTTTTTCACAACGGGAGGACAACAGGGTGACAAGAACTAAATCATCCAGACTAGAGATAAATTGTATTATTATGTTTATCTTACCTAAAAATAAATATATTTATTAATTTAAAAAAAACAACTAAATACATGTTTAATATATTTTGCTAAAAACATCAAAATTAATTGTATTTTTATTTGTATTTTTTCCTGACTCTTTATTACATCCAGCCATAGAATTATACATTAAAATAAACATATTTGAAATAATTGATTTTAAATGATCATAATAATTCATTTAAAATGACCATATTTAATTATTAAAATATTTGCTTGTTTATCAACAACTTTAGCATTTTATTCATTACATTTTGAAACTCTCAGAAGCCAAGTTATGTTATATTCCTTAATATTTATTTATGCAAGTTTGAAGTATCAATTATCTAAACACAGTTTTGTTTGCATATTTTCAGGATGTAGATATCTATATATACATATATATATATATATATATATATATATATATATATATATATATATATATATATATATATATGTATGAAATACTTGACTTGGTGAATTCTAGCTGTCAATATACTCCTCCCCTCTTAACCACGCCCCCAACCACGCCCCACCCGACCACGCCCCCACCCCCCACCTCCCGAAATTGGAGGTCTCAAGGTTGGCAAGTATGAATAAAATACTTCCTACCATTAATGCGACTTCTGGTGCTGTATGGTTTCGCTGATGGCTTTGTAGTCTGGTTGATACGTGGTTATTTTTAACACTGTGATTACCAGCGGAATTATTCATTACTTATCGTGTTAAGCAACGTCAGCTAGGATTTATCTGAGAGCCAGATGCAGTCATCAAAAGTGCCACATCTGGTTCTAGAGCCATAAGTTCCCTCCCCCTGGCATAGAGTGTTTACACCATGGGCTGGCCCTGATCATTGTCACGTGGCTCTTCTCCACCTTCCAGGCTACCCCTTCAATGACGTGTGCCAGTGGTTCATTGACCGTGCTGACCTCATCTTTGTGGTGTTCGACCCCACCAAGCTGGACGTCGGACTGGAGCTGGAGATGCTATTCCGTCAACTCAAAGGCCGCGAGTCCCAGATCCGCATCATCCTCAACAAGGCCGACCACCTGGTCACCCAGGACTTAATGCGGGTCTACGGAGCTCTTTTCTGGAGCTTAGCGCCGCTTATCAACGTGACGGAACCCCCCCGCGTCTACGTCAGTTCTTTCTGGCCCTACGACTACGCCCCCGACACCAGCCGCGAGCTCTTCAAGCGGGAGGAGATCTCCCTGCTGGAGGATCTCAACCAGGTGATCGAGAACCGCATGGAGAATAAAATCGCCTTCATCCGCCAGCACGGAATCCGCGTTCGTATCCACGGCCTGCTGGTGGACCGCTACGTCCAGACCTTTAAGGACAAGATGAGCTTCTTCAGCGACCCGGAACTCGTCTTCAAGGAGATCGTAGACGACCCGGACAAGTTCTATATCTTCAAATCCATCCTGGCTAAAACCAACGTCAGCAAGTTCGACCTGCCCAACCGCGACGCCTACCGTGACTTCTTCGGCGTCAACCCGATCACCAACTTCAAAGCTTTGTCCTCCCAGTGCTCCTACATCGGAGGCTGTCTGCTGGATAAGATCGAAAAGGCCATCACAAACGAGCTGCCCGCCCTCCTGAGCAGCATCAACTCTGGCAAACAGCCGGGCCTTTCTTCCTGCGAGGCCACCGGCTGCGGGGAGAAGCCCAAAAACCGCTATCGAAAGAACTGAGGAACGGAGGTGACAGAGGAGGTGAAGAAAAGGAGGCTCTGATGTCATTCAGAAAGCCGGTGTTATTGAGGAAACAAAAAAAAAGGATATTAGCGTTTAATTTTCCTCAGATGATGCATTTAGGGACTGTGGGGACGAGGCAGGTAGCGGGAGGGGCGGGGTCATTGTGTGATAACGGCAGCTTCAGGAAACAAGTGCTGATGAGTTAGAGGACTTTGTGGTTTTTTGGGCGCGGGGGCGGGGGAACCAAACAGATTGCAAATCCAATACCAGCTCCCTTGTATGTGAATAAAATCGGAAGTGGAAACAGGTGTTGCAAATTTGTGTTACAGCAGGTCGATTCCATGTGCTTCAGATGTTTTTGAAGTCGAATATATTATTGTGGGTGCTATAGAACCTTGCATGTTCTCCGGCACTGGTTCTCAAACGACCACCTCAAAAACATGCTGCATGGCAAAATCAATGTCTATTTCTACAACTATTTCACACTTTTGTTTGTGTATTAAAAAAAAAAAAGTGGTAGTCGCTCCACAGTTTGAGAATCAATGCTCGGGATGTCAATCTTAACGTTGTACCGCCTTAACTTCCGAAGTGTTAGTGGTACGACCCTGCCAGGCAACCAATGGTTTGGTTTCCAACTTGTCGGTCCTGGTTGTTGACAACCTGCCAAATGTGTCGGAAGCAGAGGTCAGGGGTTTCAAGGGTCATCCGAGTCTTTAAAAAAAAAAAACAACCTGGTCTTACTATATTTTTGTTACAATCTGGCATAATTGTGTTATGAGTAATGTCTTCTTTGATCCATAAACTTCCCAGCTTGTTTTTGTAGCTGAATGACCACAAATACCTTTTTTCATATACTTTGCATGTTACCAATCAAGTTATTGATTTTAGCTTGTGTGTGTGTGTAGACCTTCCAAATGGGCATTGAAGTACGTTGCGCTAAAGTGGGGCTTTGATTGATTGATTGATTGAAACTTTTCTTAGTAGATTGCACAGTATAGTACATATTCCATACAATTGACCACTAAATGGTAACACCCGGATAAGTTTTTCAACTTGTTTAAGTCGGGGTCCAAGTAAATCAATTCATGGTACAAATATATACTATCAGCATAATACAGTCATCACACAAGTTAATCATCAGAGTATATACATTGAATTATTTACATTATTTACAATCCGAGGGTTTGATATCAGCACTTCAGTCATCAACAATTGCACAATCAGAGAAATGGACATTGAAACAGTGTAGGTCTGACTTAGGGTATGTACAGCGAGCAGTGAACATAGTGAGTTCAGAAAGCATAAGAACAAGTATATACATTTGATTATTTACAATCCGGGGAGGTGGGATGTAGAAGGGAGGGTGTTAGTCAAGGGTTAAAATTGCCTGGAGGTGTTCTTTTAGTGCGGTTTTGAAGGAGGATAGAGATGCCCTTTCTTTTACACCTGTTGGGAGTGCATTCCATATTGATGTGGCATAGAAGGAGAATGAGTTAAGACCTTTGTTAGATCGGAATCTGGGTTTAACGTGGTTTGTGGAGCTCCCCCTGGTGTTGCGGTTATGGCGGTCATTTACGTTATGGAAGTAGTTTGACATGTACTTCGGTATCAGGGCGGCGACATAGAGCGAAGACTCATGAGTTGAACCCTGACCTCTGCCGACAGAAGACGCCGCCGACCGTTGGAGCGACGCGTTCTGACATTAAAAACCTACCTCAGTGAACTTCCTGGTAGTGGGACATACAGTTTTGAGACTTCCTGTCTTACCTCAACCCTGTGAGGCGTTCAGGGAAAACAGGGAGTTTCTGGCTTTATCTAAGGAATAGGAAAAAAAAAGGGTGCAGGTAAGTAGGAGAAGGAGCAGACTTGGTCTAATTAAAGTCCATGGATGAACACATGTACTCCCCCTAACCCCCGCCCCGCCTCTTCTTCCAGCACTAACCCCTCTCATTCGTCATGCAAACATCGCATCTAAATGCTAAATAAATCCCTTTTCGTTCATATTTTATTTTTTATTCTTGGAGTGTGTTTCACATGTTTTTTTTTGTATGTTTACGCTGCAGTTGTATAAATGTCCACTAGAGTGTGCTGTGTAAAAATGCAAAAAAAAAAGAAAAAGAAAAAAAAGAAAAGCCCCCTTCATGCAACAAATAGAAGTGATGTGTTGTGTCTTTTTAAAGCTATTGTTCAGTATCTCAGTTGACCTGTGTCCCTTTTTTTGTTTTGCTATACAAATTCTAAATAGATCCATTTGGAAGCTTCCAGAATACAGGTTTCTGATTGACCAGGTTGAATTACATTTGGTGCTTTTTCTGGCGGTCGAGTCACAATAAAGAGGTTTAAATTAAAGCAAGACAAGCAAAATTGTATATTTTCATTTTCTTTAAACCGTCTCTTATTTATTTTGCATTCTTACATTGAACCTGCATTGCGGCATCACTTTGTCGTCACTGGAAGCCGGGAGGTGTGATTTAATCGTGTGTGTGAGAGTGATAAAAAAAGAATAATTATAATAAAAGTTGAAGTATAAGCAATAATATGGGCTGCTTGCATTGCAGCAGGCCCATAACTAGTATTAATATTACAATTCAGGCTGATTTAAACTCACTCATAATAGTGAATGCCATCAGGGGGCGCTATGAATGACATTTGGCAGGTGAAGTTAGAATTAGGCCTAACATGTGTAATTAATACACATCACTTACAATAAAATGGAACTACTTTGAGTAAAAGGGCTCCACAGTTCTTTCACTTTCACTTAGTACATTCCTAAATATGATGCATTCACTGTATACAAACTGGGATTATTCACAATAAAAGTCATTACCCCTACTTAAACGTATATATTTAAGTGCTGCAATCGATTATATTCGTTCTCCATAAAAGATAGTAACACTGCCCCTTTTCCCTATGGATATTCCCATTATGCATGCATATACACACATAGCTCAGACAGCAGTTAAGCTTGTTATATACTACTGGCCAAGCAGCTTTTCAGAATAAAAGCCTTCTCCAATAGTATTACGTTCAAACTAAGCTTTGAAAATATGTGCACTGCAAAACGTGCTCATTGTAGCCATTTATTCCGTCTTTTTCATTTTTATTTATGAAAAAAATCAGCACAAATTGTTTTATAATTTTTTTTGTATGTTAAAGTGTTTTGTATATTGTGCTCCTGATGTTGCTGATCAATTTGAATGTATTGTTATTTATTTAGTTTGTTTATTTTTTATGCTTCAGTATCAAAATGGCTCACGTTGGCCAAAATGTATATAAGTCAAATAAGGATGTATATATTTTTTAATTTCGCACACTTTGATGCACTTTTAAATATTTTCTGTTACAGACCAACAATAATGCCGTTAAAAGTCTTAGTTGAAACTAGGGATGTCCGATAATGGCTTTTTGCCGATATCCGATATTCCGATATTGACCAAACCCTTAATTACCGATACCGATATCAACCGATACCGATATCAACCGATACCAATATATACAGTCGTGGAATTAACACATTATGCCTAATTTGGACAACCAGGTAGGTGAAGATAAGGTCCTTTTTAAAAAAAAAAATAAATACAAATAAAATAAGATAAATACATTAAAAACATTTTCTTGAATAAAAAAAGAAAGTTAAACAATATAAAAACAGATACATAGAAACGAGTAATTAATGAAAATGAGTAAAATTAACTGTTAAAGGTTAGTACTATTAGTGG
Organism: Nerophis lumbriciformis; assembly: GCF_033978685.3. NCBI lineage: Eukaryota > Metazoa > Chordata > Actinopteri > Syngnathiformes > Syngnathidae > Nerophis > Nerophis lumbriciformis. The sequence continues at coordinate 14,882,131 of NC_084569.2, forward strand.
ACCAGCAGCACACACAATCATGTGTGCTTACGGACTGTATCCCTGCAGACTGTATTGATATATATTGATATATAATGTAGGAACCAGAATATTAATAACAGAAAGAAACAACCCTTTTGTGTGAATGAGTGTGAATGAGTGTAAATGAGGGAGGCAGGTTTTTTTGGGTTAGTGTACTAATTGCAAGTGTATCTTGTGTTTTTTATGTTGATTTAATTTAAAAAACAAAAAAACAAAAACAAAAAACGATACCGATTATAAAAAAACGATACCGATAATTTCCGATATTACATTCTAAAGCATTTATCGGCCGATAATATCGGCCTGCCGATATTATCGTCTCTCGTTGAAACGTTGATCTTCTTTTCCTTAATTTTAATAAGGATAAAATGTTACGCAGAGGTGTACTTATAACAATTTTACTGATAAATGATACTACTTATAGTCGCAGCAGATATATAAAATGTTTTCTTCTTTCTAGGAGGGGCGTAAAAGAAAATAATTGTGACGCATTGGTCTAGAGTGAGTGGGCGTAAATATTTGAATTGCTAAAGTTAGACGATTTTGGTGTTACTTTTAAATAAACATGAAAATCAAACACGAAGTCAAAATTGAGAAAGTCACGCCAACTTTTACAGTACCACAAACGTCCTCTAGATGTCAGTAATGCGCATGCTCAACAGTCAACATCAAAGGAACCAAGAAGAAGACGTCCCCATTCAAAGTCAAAATGCTTGTGCTAACTATGTTGTACTGGGAAATAAGTTATTAAAAGAGAGGGTTAAGTAAGTACTAGAAGATATTTTATTATTGCACTCAGAACACATAGGTTACAAAACATTATATACATATTTAAAAAAGACAGGGTTAAAAAAAAAAAAAAGATAGAGTAGGTTTCCACCTCGGTCGACACTCCATTTCAGTAGGTAGCGGAAATGCACATTAAACAAAAAAAGAAGAAGAAGAAGAAGAAGTATGTCGCCGTTTCCCGAGATTCCAACGTGGAAAACGCACGTAAAGAAACGGTGTTATAAACGAACTAACTGCCATTTTCTTCTATGGCGTCTTTTTTTTTTGGGTGAAGCAGGAACGATATCCGATAAACATACGGTGAGTTTGCGTCACTTTTGTTTTATTTTGAAGGGAATGCGCGGAAGTGAAGCGAGTGTTGTATTGTACTTTACACTCATTCCACACACAAACACACACACACTCACGTATCAGTACCATGAAAATGTTTCAACCCGGGATGCTCACACAATGTCTCATGCAGGTGTCGGTGCTGGTTGGACGGGCGGGATGTGGGCGGACAAAACCTTCCCATCTCGCAGTGCAGTGCAGGAGGATGCATTTGCTTTGAAGGATGCCAGCTGTCATTCATGTTTGACTGCAGGTATGAATATCATATCTTCCAATTGAATGAACTGGTGAAGGCTGTTTGGACCTGTGGGACTGCTGTGAGGTTAGGGAGGGGTGCTTGGAGTGGAGGTGGAGACCTCTTAATTAAATTACAGTCTCTCTTTTTTTTTTTGCAAACTTAACTTGGAGGACTGGGGAATTTTGTTTTGCACACAATACACTTTGGCAATATGGGTGCAATTTCTTTGAAATAGCCTCAGACATGCACAGCTCTTGAGGTATCTTTTTTTCCTTCCTCTTGATCTCATTGCACAAGGTCTTGCTGAAGACATAGCAGAGGTTACTCAGTGGAGTGAAAATACAGGATATGACAAGGATATGTCCATGGAAATACACAATAAGGATGCTGGAGTTGCCTGAAAGTTTAGGTATTGCGATGTTGGAAGGGCTGAAACCTCAACAATATTCGATCAAAGCGCTGAACAATCTTATTTTGTGTCCTCCAAAATGATTTTCCAATGAATTGCTGGGCTGCAGAGAGTGAGCCTTGCAGTGCGTCAAAACAAATGGGATCACTCACTAAGCTTACTCAGTGGAGTGAAAATACAGGATAAGACAAGGATATGTCTATGGAAATACACAATAGGGATGCTGGAGTTGCCTGAAAGTTTAGGTATTAAGATTTTGGAAGGGCTAAAACCTCAACTGTATTCGATCAAAGCGCTGAACAATCCTATTTTGTTGTCCTTCAATGTGATTTTTCCAATGAATAAAAGAGTGCTGGTCTGCAGAGAGTGAGCCTTGCAGTGCGTCAAAACAAATGGGAACACGCAGGAATGCAGGGACTGACGTCAAAGTAGGCCAATGGACTAGTCAAAAATCTTAGGAAAGTCAGGTGGAGTTTCCAAAGGCTAAGATAAAAATATTTGCCTTTACATATAAGAGCTTTTTGACATTCATTGCTGTGAATCAGCAGCTCTGCTTTGGATTTTGCGCACAACAACATGGCCTCCCCCCAACGTCAACAACTACTGCCTCACAACACAGAGGTGAGCTGTGACTCAAGTGGCGAAGGGGGCGTCTCCGTGAGGATTGGCAGTAGCGTCAAACACAAACACGGAGGTGGACCCCTGGGTTCCATTGGGGGAGCCTTCATGGCGGGATCCAAGCACTGCAAGTACAGCATTTCCTCCAGCTGTAGCTCCGGGGAGTCTGGACTCAAGAAAACGTTTGTCAAGAGCTTCCGCTCGCAAAAGAGGGTGCCTCAACTTTTTGAGAGGTCTGCCGGTCACTTCTGGGACCCGAAGTTTGATTCGTCCATCTTGGAAGAAGCGTGCCGGGAACGATGTTTCCCTCAAACTCAACGCCGTTTCCGCTATGTGCTTTTTTACCTGGCGACTACGGCCCTCCTCTGGGGATTTTACTTTGCTGCCAACCCGTCCCGCTGCAGCAGGATAGCCTTTCTTATTCCAACTGTGTCCTTTCTCCTTTTCTGCCTCCTCCTCTTCCTGCTAACGTTTACTAAGTTCTACTCTCGCTGCTACAATCAAGCCTCCCTGTTGCTCATTATCGTAACCTTCATGCTGACCCTGGCACCTCAGATTCAGACGTCCGGTTTCAGAGATCCAGAGACTCTCATTGATGTATTAGATGTTGCTGATTTCAGTGGGACTGCACACAACCTATCCTACCTAAAGATTGTAGGGGGTAGCGCTTGGCCTGTCTGTATCTCCCCTGTTGGCACCTTCTCACTCAGTATTGAAGTCCTCCTGTTGCTCTACAGCGTCCTTCATGTCCGTCTGTTTGCGTCAGTCCTACTCGGGTTCCTCTATTCAGTCTGTTTTGAGATCTTGGGCTGGTTCCACGTAACCCAGACAGTTGGAAGTTTGAGCTTAACCCCCGAGAAAGACTGGACTACCCTTCGCTGGTTGGGACCGGCCAAAGCCTTGCTCCACCTGATTGCACACGTCATTGGTATTCACCTGTTCATCATGTCTGAGGTGCGTTCACGCAGCACTTTCTTGAAAGTGGGACAAGCTATCATGCACGGCAAGGACCTGGAGGTGGAGAAAGCCTTAAAAGAGCGAATGATCCACTCCGTCATGCCCCGGCTCGTGGCCGATGAACTGATGAAGCAAGGTGATGACGACATCGGGGATAGTTCCGTGAAGCGATACTCCACGAGCGGAGCGGCCGCCGTCATCTCCAGCCCCAAGAATAATAAACGCAAGAAGACCTCCATCCCTCGAGGTCAGATCATCTTCAGACCCTTCAACATGAAACGGATGGAGCCCGTCAGCATCCTCTTTGCGGATATTGTAGGTTTTACAAAAATGTCCGCCAACAAATCTGCTCACGCCCTCGTAGGCCTTCTTAATGACTTGTTCGGACGTTTTGACCGGCTGTGTGAGCTGACCGGCTGTGAGAAGATCAGCACCTTAGGGGACTGCTACTACTGTGTGGCTGGATGCCCCGAACCCAGGCCTGATCACGCCTACTGCTGCGTGGAGATGGGCCTGGGTATGATCCAGGCTATTGAACAGTTCTGCCAAGAGAAGAGGGAGATGGTTAACATGAGGGTGGGCGTCCACACCGGCACCGTCCTGTGCGGTATCCTCGGCATGAAGCGCTTCAAGTTTGACGTTTGGTCCAACGACGTCAACTTGGCCAACCTGATGGAGCAGCTCGGTGTAGCCGGGAAGGTCCACCTCTCGCAGGCCACCGCCAACTTTCTCGACGACCGCTATCAACATGAAGATGCACAGGTCATTGAGAGGATAGGACAAAGTGTGGTGGTGGATCAGCTCAAAGGTAGGTCAAAGTTATTGCCTGTTTATGTAAGTTTTTTATTTTCCAGTGCTCATCGGTTGTGCTCATCTCCTAGCATATATGTAATACAAATAGCCTCAAAATCCAATAATTATTAGACAAAAAGTTAATAACTTAGGACCAATTAATAGTTAAGTCTCACCCGTCTACCTGAAAAGACATTTTGCTTAACCGTGTCTTGTGTTTTATTTTGGGTTTTTTAAAAAACCTTTAGCGTCCAGATGACCTTAATTTCCATAACAAGTTTTCGTTAGGTATTTTTTGCTCAGGAACATGAAACTCGCAGTGATTTCCCATAATTTCAATCAGTTTTTGAGCAGTCCGTAAATAACTAATTGTTCTTGGAACACCGTAAAACTCGGTTGATCACAGCATTGCATGTTTCTGTCGCCATGGTTCAAAGATGACTTTAAAACTGATATGGGTAACATTACGATCATGGTTATGATTTATTTGTTACAGAGAAGTTTAACAATGCAACATATCAGAAAAGGAATAATTCACAATCCTTATGTAAGACAAAAAACAAATACTGTATGTTTTCTTTTTATTATGTATTCTAACTAGTAAATACATGCGATCAAAAGTCCACTTACAATGGAGCCCATCAGAGTTGCTCTATTCTGCTTATAAAGCCCTCTAAAAGCATCCAAACACCTCCATCAAGATTTCATATACATATTTTATTTACGTATTTTGGTCATTTATAATTATACAAATGCATCACCACTAGAAAGCAGCTCACCAGCACATGACGTAAATATAGAAGTAACAAGCTAGTTAACTTTCTGTGTCAATGCGCTGCTAAAAATAGTTTGTCTGCGTTAGCACTTATTATAACAATATCACTACGATTTGGTTAAAATTCAGGTCAAGAAATGTAAATGGAGTATTGTTGGTGCTTTTTGGATGGTTATTTAGAGGGCTTTATGGGCGGAATAGAGGTCATCCCATTGACTCCATTGTAAACAAACTCTTATTTACGTTTATTTAAGAGTTAGAATGCATTGAAAAATACATCTGTCTTGTCTCTCATAATGATTATGAACGATAGGCAAAATTAATCAGCCCCTTCAAGTTATCTTTCTGTGAGAAAGGAAGGAAGGTGTTGGAAAATTATGAATAAGTAATAACTTATTGGTGATAGTCAATGAACGTTGTGTTTTATCTACAGTGACGTAATGATAGGAACATTTGTTGTCATGGTTATTGTGACCAAAATTATTGGTATTGTTGAATATGCCCAAAAAGTTCTTATCCACACGCTACAATTTTTTAACCAATTTTATTTTTAAATAATTATTGTGTCTAGCATTCATGTTAGCTTTTAATTTATTTAGCGATTAGTGCGCTAGCAGCTTTTTTAGGAAATGAGTACTATCACTGAGTTTTTGAAAGTGTGGCAATCAGTCGCAGTTTTACGATAATTAAACATTTCGAACAGTAATACAAACTGTTGGGAGTTTTACCGTGGTTTATTATTATACTGTTTTGTACAACCTGGCATGATCTATGTTTCTATTGTGTCGTTGTTGTTGACTTTATGTCTAGTCTTTATGAGTTGTGTATTTTATTTCTTTGCCATCAAGATGATGTCAAATGTCCAGTTCCTTGATGTCTTTGACAACTAGTAGTTTGGTTTCTTTCCTGTCCTCAATTTCAATGGATTTTGATTTTCACAATTTTCAATGACCCTCCAAGTGCCCTGAATTTCCCGTGCTTTCTCAACTTGTGTGCCTTCTTGGATGTGTCACCATGTGTTTTGTCGGATGCTCATTGATGTGGACGTTACATTTTTTTCAGCTTGATTCGCTGCCTCGGCAAAGCCACCTTACTTTTTTGTTGGTGAACTTTTATGATGATGACAGGTGCGATTTTATTCTTGCTGGACATTGGAATGCATGTGTCAAAAATATGATAGTATATAGGCTCCGTAGCGTGTGTTTCCTCATGCTCTTTCCGTATTTCCTCAAGCATCTGTGGTAGAATTCCGTAAAAGAGGACGCCAAAAACATTACTAGCGCATCATCTTTGTCTTGTCAGCTAGCGACTCATCTGTGGTCACCTAATAACCTCTCCACGCAGGAGAGGGGAGCAGAGCAGAAAAGAGACGGCAGATCAACTGGTCTAAAAAGGGGGTCTATTTAAAGGCTAGCGTATACAAATCAATCAATCAATGTTTACTTATATAGCCCTAAAGCACGAGTGTCTCAAAGGGCTGCGCAAGCCACAATGACATCCTCGGCTCAGATCCCACATCAGGCCAAGGAAAAACTCAACCCAATGGGACAATGAGAAACCTTGGAGTGGACCGCAGATGTGGGGACCCACCCCCTGGGCAACCGGTGCAATGGACGTCGAGTGGATCTAGCATAATATTGTGAGAGTTCAGTCCATAGTGGATCTAACATAATAGTGTGAGAGTCCAGTCCATAGTGGGGCCAGCAGGAGACCATCCCGAGCAGAGACAGGTCAGCAGCGCAGAGACGTCCCCAACCGATGCACAGACGAGCGTTCCACCCCGGGTCCCGACTTTGGACAGCCAGCGCTTCATCCGTGGCCACCGAACCTGTGCCCCCCCCCCCCCCCTCCGCGAAGGAGAAGGGAGCAGAGCAGAAAAGAAACGGCAGATCAACTGGTCTAAAAGGGGGGTCTATTTAAAGGCTAGAGTATACAAATGAGTTTTAAGATGGGACTTAAATGCTTCTACTGAGGTAGCATCTCTAACTGTTACCGGGAGGGCATTCCATAGTACTGGAGCCCGAATAGAAAACGCTCCATAGCCCGCAGACTTTTTTTGGGCTCTGGGAATCACTAATAAGCCAGAGTTCTTTGAACGCAGATTTCTTGCCGGGACATATGGTACAATACAATCAGCAAGATAGGCTGGAGCTAGACCGTGTAGTATTTTATACGTAAGTAGCAAAACCTTAAAGTCGCATCTTAAGTGCACAGGAAGCCAGTGCAGGTGAGCCATTATAGGCCTAATAGGATCAAACTTTCTTGTTCTTGTCAAAAGTCTAGCAGCCGCATTTTGTACCAACTGTAATCTTTTAATGCTAGACAAAGGTAGACCCGAAAATAATACGTTACAGTAATCGAGACAAGACGTAACGAACGCATGAATAATGAGCTCAGCGTTGCTAGTGGACAAAATGGAACGGATTTTAGCGATATTACGGAGATGAAAGAAGGCCGTTTTAGTAACACTCTTGATGTGTGACTCAAACGAGGGGGACAGAGCAGAAAAGAAACGGCAGATCAACTGGTCTAAAAGGGGGGTCTATTTAAAGGCTAGAGTATACAAATGAGTTTTAAGATGGGACTTAAATGCTTCTACTGAGGTAGCATCTCTAACTGTTACCGGGAGGGCATTCCAGAGTACTGGAGCCCGAATAGAAAACGCTCTAAAGCCCGCAGACTGTTATTGGGCTCTGGGAATCACTAAGAAGCCAGAGTTCTTAAAATGCAGATATACGCACGTGGGTGTCACTGTGCGCATGTCACGGTTAGATGAAAGTAATATTTCATACTACCTTTTCTTGTGTTCCCTCAAACCAAGTCGTCTTTTTTACTGGCTGATTAAATTTCATGCTTGTCAATTTTGGCAAACCAGTCTTGTGTAAAATGTTGTGGGCAAATGAAAATGGAAGTATTTATTTTATAGGTGGGATGGCATAAAACAAGAAGGAATAACACCGGAGGCTGCAGGCAGTAGTCTCTGCTGTACTTGGGAGGAGGCTTGTTGAAACGAATGTACTATGGTGCCCACATAGGTACAAACCCCGTTTCCATATGAGTTGGGAAATTGTGTTAGATGTAAATATAAACGCAATACAATGATTTGCAAATCCTTTTCAACCCATATTCAATTGAATGCACTACAAAGACAAGATATTTGATGTTCAAACTCATAAACTTTATTTTTTTTTTGCAAATAATAATTAACTTAAAATTTCATGGCTGCAACACGTGCCAAAGTAGTTGGGAAAGGGCATGTTCACCACTGTGTTACATGGCCTTTCCTTTTAACAACACTCAGTAAACGTTTGGGAACTGAGGAGACGCATTTTTTAAGCTTCTCAGGTGGAATTCTTTCCCATTCTTGCTTGATGTACAGCTTAAGTTGTTCAACAGTCCGGGGGTCTCCGTTGTGGTATTTTAGGCTTCATAATGCGCCACACATTTTCAATGGGAGACAGGTCTGGACTACAGGCAGGCCAGTCTAGTACCCGCACTCTTTTACTATGAAGCCACGTTGATGTAACACGTGGCTTGGCATTGTCTTGCTGAAATAAGCAGGGGCGTCCATGGTAACGTTGCTTGGATGGCAACATATGTTGCTCCAAAACCTGTATGTACCTTTCAGCATTAATGGCGCCTTCACAGATGTGTAAGTTACCCATGTCTTGGGCACTAATACACCCCCATACCATCACAGATGCTGGCTTTTCAACTTTGCGCCTATAACAATCCGGATGGTTCTTTTCCTCTTTGGTCCGGAGGACACGACGTCCACAGTTTCCAAAAACAATTTGAAATGTGGACTCGTCAGACCACAGAACACTTTTCCACTTTGTATCAGTCCATCTTAGATGAGCTCAGGCCCAGCAAAGCCAACGGCGTTTCTGGGTGTTGTTGATAAACGGTTTTCGCCTTGCATAGGAGAGTTTAAACTTGCACTTACAGATGTAGCGACCAACTGTAGTTACTGACAGTGGGTTTCTGAAGTGTTCCTGAGCCCATGTGGTGATATCCTTTACACACTGATGTCGCTTGTTGATGCAGTACAGCCTGAGGGATCGAAGGTCACGGGCTTAGTTGCTTACGTGCAGTGATTTCTACAGATTCTCTGAACCCTTTGATGATATTACGGACCGTTGATAGTGAAATCCCTAAATTCCTTGCAATAGCTGGTTGAGACAGGTTTTTCTTAAACTGTTCAACAATTTGCTCATGCATTTGTTGACAAAGTGGTGACCCTCGCCCATCCTTGTTTGTGAATGACTGAGCATTTCATGGAATCTACTTTTATACCCAATCATGGCACCCACCTGTTCCCAATTAGCCTGTTCACCTGTGGGATGTTCCAAATAAATGTTTGATGAGCATTCCTCAACTTTATCAGTATTTATTGCCACCTTTCCCAACTTCTTTGTCACGTGTTGCTGGCATCAAATTCTAAAGTTAATGATTATTTGCAAAAAAAAAAAAGTTTATCAGTTTGAACATCAAATATGTTGTCTTTGTAGCATATTCAACTGAATATGGGTTGAAAAGGATTTGCGAATCATTGTATTCCGTTTATATTTACATCTAACACAATTTCCCAACTCATATGGAAACGGGGTTTGTACGTCCGTAAACCTGTAATGTCACAAACGGCTCTCTTAAAGAAAGACTCAAACATCCAAAAGTGAATGTAATTTCACGACCAAATGCATTGATTGATTGATTGATTGAAACTTTTATTAGTAGATTGCACAGTACAGTACATATTCAGTACAATTGACCACTAAACGGTAACACCCGAATAAGTTTTTCAACTTGTTTAAGTCGGGGTCCACGTTAATCAATTCATGGTAACGCATGAACCTTATTATATGATGCTTTGGCATTTTTTAACACATGTATCCAGTATTGTAACACGTATAATAAGTCAGAAAAGAGAAAAATCATCACAGGTCCTCTTTAAGCTCCATAAATTAGCCACTAGTGTGTGTGCTCCACGCTGAGGTGGAAGCGTGCAGACTCCTGGTGCTGCCACGGCGGCAAAAAGTGACTTAACTTGTACAGCACTTAATATACGGAACATCTTTGGCTGCAGGTTCTGACTTTGTCTTTCTCCAATTGAGGGTATTTTGCTGATATCTTCAAATCATGCAGGAAAATAACATGATTCGGGATGAAAATGTAACCAAAACACGTACTGTACTATGACAGTTAGAGCGGTTTTTTTCAACCTTTTTTGAGGCAAGACTTATTTTTTTCATCAAAAAATACAGAGGCACACCACTAGCAAAAACGTTAAAAATTTTAACTCCACCAGGTCGTCGTGCCTTATTTTGAGTTTGTTGGTGTTTTCCTGTGTGTAGTGCTTTAGTTCTTGCCTTCCTGTTTTGTTGGTGTTTTCCTGTAGCAGTTTCATGTCTAACTTTGAGCGCTATTCCCCGCACCTGCTTTGTCTTAGCAAGAAAGGCTATTTAAGTTGTTGCTATCCTTCTTTGTGTGGACATTGTTGATTGCCATGTCAGGTACAGATGTACTTTGTGGACGCCATCTCTGCTCAACACGCTGCAAGTTTTTGCTGTCGTCCAGCACTCTGTTTCTGTTTACTTTTTAGCCAGCTCAGTTTCACTATCGTTTTGCATCGCCTTCCCTGTGCTTCATTGCCTTTTCCTTTCCCTTTTGTTCATTTTTGGTTTAAGCATTACATACCTTTTTACCTGCACGCTGTCTCCCGCTGTGGTCTGCATATTGGGATCACAACAAACCATCCTTGTCTGACCTGACACATTCTGACTTTTACAAAGCAATTAACTACCTGCTGCCACCTACTGATATGGAAGAGTATTACATGGTTACCCTGCCGCGCTCTACACAGCACAGACACTAAGCAACGGCACATTATTTGCAGATTATAATTATTGATTTGCCCCAAAACATTTTTTGGACCAATTAGGTGAAGTTGCATAATTTCCCACGGCACACCAGACAATATCTCACGGCAAACTAAGTGGTTGAAAAACACTGAGTTAGAGAATATACAGAAATGGCCTCCAGGATTCTGTTGTTGACGTCAGCCAAAGTTTGCATTATTAGAGAGACACCTATTCAGTCGCCATTTTTACACACACATGCTTGTTTTGTCACACACACTTCTAAATTCTGTGGTGATTTGGCTTAATAGTGAAATTACGGTAGGCCTTTTGTGGAGCACATTGAGCTGTGTGAGAAACTTCAAGTCAAACTTTGATGTTTCGCATCGTAGTAGGAATGCATAGTGTGAAACTTTTTCACCCTTTTATGTGCAACAGTTAAAGACTAGAAGTTTACAAAAACTATTAAATGGATTATACTTGTATACCTTCAAGGTAATCAAAGCGCTTTGACACTATTTCCACATTCACCCATTCACCCACACCAGGAGTCGGCAACCCAAAATGTTGAAAGAGCCATATTGGACCAAAAATACAAAAAACAAATCTGTCTGGAGCCGCAAAAAATTACAATCCGTATATAAGTGTTATAATAAAGGCAACACATGACGTAAATGACTATATTAGCTATAATAGCCTACTATCAAAATGACTGTGTTGCAGGCTGAAGCAAATCTTCGTTGACAGAAATTTTGAAATTGAATATTTATTTTACACATTTTTACAACATTAGAAACCACTAGTAAACCAGAGGCGACTCAGAAGGTGAGATAACTCCTTGAAATTACTGGCTTTTAATGGCCAAAGGTATAGATGTGTGTGTCCAAGTTAAAGGAAACGGCAGGCTGTCTTCTTTTTATAGATTTATTACAATCTTTGGCAAGCTAGGTAATGTTTGCTATGGTCTGGAACAAAATGGCACACAAACAACTATCTAAAATTCAGCCAATAGTACATACAGATAATGTGTAATGAGACATGCAAAACTAAATTATATACAAAGAGAATAAAAGTAAAGCATATTAAATGAGCTCAAATATACCTACAAATGAGGCCTAATGATGCAATATGTACATACAGCTAGCCTAAATAGCATGTTAGCATTGATTAGCTTGCAATCATGCACTGACCAAACATGCCTGATTAGCACTCCACACAAGTCGATAACATAAACAAAGTGCACCTTTGTGCATTCATGCACAGAATAAAACTTTTGGTGGACATAATGAGACAAAGGAGGAGTGGAAGATTTTATATGTAAACAAACTGTTGCGTCACAGTCCACACTATGGTGAGTTCAAGGACCGCCGAAATTAGTAGGACAAAACGATGTTCACCAAATACTCTCATCAGTGAAGCATACACACAAACTTATTAAACAGTGGGCTTTGTAACATTTGGGAATGTTTGTGTCATGTTTGTCCTCAAACAAAAAACATACTAAAACAAATATTCCCCCCACCTTTTTTCCATTTTCAATCCTTTTTTAAAAATGCTCCAGGGAGCCACTAGGGCGGCACTAAAGAGCCGCATACGTCTACACATTCACACATTGATGGCGGGAGCTGCCATGCAATGCGCTAACCACGGCCCATCAAGAGCAAGGGTGAAGTGGCCGCTCTACCACCCGAGCCACGCCGTCCCCATTACATATAGTCATGACATGCAGTCACTATATTACTTATCATGCAGTTCCAAGGTTATAAGTGGTTGCTACAAATAGTGTGCAGTGATTGGTTACTCACAATGTATGGTATTCCTAAGAGGACAGTTCATCATAGAATAGCACAGTCACCTCTATGTAGTCTCCACTGTGTCTCTACCTTGTCCCCGATGGGTCTGTTCTATTACGATCATCACCGGCCTCAATGTGTCCAGTCTCTTTAATCTTAATCTGAACCCCAGAGATTGCATTAACATTTAATGAAACCGCAGCTATGCTGTCATGTCTGCGTTTTATCCTTGCTTTGAGCTTAAATACCTTGCTATCTTTTTACTTAGTCTCTTCCTTGCAAGTGCGTTTCACAACAATTATGAATTATTCACAAATTAGATATAGTCATTGAAAGTATATCTCAAAAAGCAATGGCACGCAGTGAAAGTGCCTTTTTTTTGTTTACTAGGTCGAGTGATTTATGGGCCTGCATCTTGCCTCATTTCTATGATTGATGAGTGACTACCACTTTTGTCACAGCCTAACTGTTTTTTTGTGTGTGTTTTTTTTTTCTTCTCACCATTAAAGACCCGGAATAAATGTGTCGGACAGTCTTATCACTCCCTTGTCGTGTATTCCATTCCCATTTTAAGATTGATCCCTGTAGATTTGCTGAGCCAGTGAGAGAGAGAGAGAGAGCGAGCTGGCTGTCATTAGGGAGTTTTTTTTTATGTGTTGTTAAAAAAAAAAAAAAAAAAAGGGGGAAAAATCCTTTCACTGTCAAGATACGTATATCCCTCGGGTTGAACTATAGCCAGGATCGCTTCCTGACCAATTGCAACCGAGATGTGAAATAAATCTGCTCTGACCTACAGTCAGTGGCCTCATTAGGTGCACATCAACCCTAATACACTTGCAGATATCCAATACGATAAGAGCTGTGTCCAAAACATATGTACTTATTATCCTATTATTGCTCAGTTGCAACATCAGTCGATTTAATGATGTTTCCTACCTTTTTACTGCCCTGAAGCAATTGTCTGTACTATATATCGGTTTAGGATTCTATGCTTGATGTATTGTTAGCTATTTTTGTCTCGTCCTAGCTGTCTGGTCAGTTGCGTTTGGCAGATATTTAAGGACCTTAGACCTGTGGTTTAAAGCCCAAGTGTGGTCACACACATCAGTTTGACCACAAATACAGTAAATGGTATACAGCAGTAGGGATGATGTTTGATAAGAAATTATCGAGTTCGAGCCTATTATCGAATCCTCTTATCGAACCGATTCCTTATCGATTCTCTTATCGAGTCCAGATAGGTTGTTGTATATGGAAAAAAAACACAATATTTGGTTTAACAAAAGCTCACTTTTATTATATAAGAAAAAAATTAAATGTAATAAATAAATAAATATTGACTGTTACCACCCTAAAAAAATAAAATAAAATAAATAAATATTGACTGTTGTTACCCAAAGTATATTAAGTGGGATTTTTCAGAAAAACAAATATATACAGTAACACAAAAACAACCTGTCTCTGTGATCACTATAGGTGTATAAATAATAATATAGTGTTAAATAAAATCAGTCCCTTGGGCACAAAACTGAAAATAATACAGCTCTCCAAAAAGTGCACTTCTGCTGCTATTTGACATAACTGTTTGTTATGATGCTTTGACCTTTTTGCACTTTATTTCTTTATTGAAAGAAAATTCTATGAAGAGAAAAGTTGTTTGCAAATGTGGTTACAATGCTAAAAAATGAAAAGTTAAAGCTAAAAAAAGAAATACACTTTATTGAGTTAACATTATTTTTTTATAGGGGGAAAGATGTTATGAGCTAGGGAATATAACAACTACACTACCCAGCATGCAACGGGAGTGACGAGCTTGCACGGTAGCCCCGAAAAGTGTTGTTGCATGTCGCCACCCGGCAGCTAAGAATGAGGTTATGAGCACGCTGTGAAAGTAAACGTCAAGAACTCAGCCAACACGCCTCGTCTGCATTATTTATAATTACCGTAGACAGACAACACATATACAGTGTGATTTTGTTTTGTTTACAAGGAAAGAAAAACAAAAGTTAAAAAAGGGAGATATGTTGTATTTATATTTATGTGCTGCGGTTGCTTTAAGAACGTTGCGACAGCTGCCGTAAAGGAGGTGCGTTGCTAGCCTGGTTGTTATGTTTCCGGTTGGTCGTAAAAGTGTTCGTCATGTGTTTGTACCCTGCTCAAATCTCTCAGTAAAGTTATTCATTGGATTATACCTTTTTGTTTTGAACTTTATTACACCTTGGAGCGCTTTCCATTGTTTTTCCTACTTTCGCTATCTGCGCCTAATGACTGAGCTACGTGACGTAATTTCTTGTGATGTCTCACAGGGCATTTCTGGTCGGGACGGGATTCGAATAAAGAACCAACTCTTTTTCTTTACTATAGTGGTCTCGATAACGGGTACCGGTTCTCAAAAAGGGATTCGAGTCGGTTCTCGGTTCTTTTCTTATCGAACAACCGGGAGAACTGGTTTCGAGTATCATGCCTATACAGCAGTGGTCCCCAACCACAGATCCGGGGACCGCTAGCGGTCCGTGACGCATTTGCTACCGGGCTGCACAACAGACAAAAGAAAGCAACATTAATGGTGTGAATGCTCCAAAGCATTCACACCATTAATATGATTTTGTACACCAAAATTCATCTATTTTTTATTCAACGTCATCTTGTTCTTCTTCTCCAGATTTTGGCGCGCTCTACCTTCCTCTTTTTTCATCCGATTGACACCATTCTAATTGCGGGCTTTCCCTTGACAAATTTCCCAAATTCCCAGATTTCCCAGAATTCCAGGTTTTCCCGGACATTTTTCCCATTCAAAATGAATTGGCCGTTTTTCAAACTTCCACCATTTCCACATTTTTTAACCGATTCAAACCATTCCACCTTCAACATATTCCACTCATTCTGGACATTGAATATATAATTTTTTCAAGTAAAAAATTGCAGTTTTTTCAAACCCTTTTTTGACTCTTTTTTCTGGCAACGACTACTTCCACATTTTTTAACCCATTTCAACTGTTCTACCGTCATAACATTCCTCTTAATTAGGACAAAAAACGAAGTTGTTTTTCGAACTGGAAAAATTCCCGGTTTTCCCGAAATTCCAGGAATTCCTTAATGCCATTTCTCAATTAAAAATGTTACTACTTCAACATTTGAAAAATTCTAACACTAACCATTTCAACTCATTAAGAACATTAAAATTTTTTTGGCATTTTTGCAAAATTCTCTCTTTTCCCAAAATCCCCAAATTTCCATGACATTCCCATTGAAAAGAATGGGACATTTTTCAAACTCCCACTCAAACCGTTCCAACTTCAAAATATTCATCCTGTTCAAGAATTGTGTGCTCCCTTTCAACAACTTTAAAAAAAAAAATCCCGGATTTCCAAGAATTCTCAGTTTTTAGGGACATTTTCCCCATTCCAAATGAATTATCCATTTTTCACACTTCCACAATTCCAACATTTTTCAACCTATTCAAACCATTCCACCCTAAACATATTCCGCTCATCCTGGACATTCAAACTAAGTATTTCCCAAGTTCCAAACCAAATTCCGTTTTTCCTGGAAATTCAAATGCTACAACATTCAAAATATTCCAACATTCAAACTATTCTTACATTCATACTTCATTCTGTCAGCATTAGAGCATTCACATGCAATTCCTTCATGAATTGCCTCACCTAGTTAATTTATAAACTACCGCATTTTCTCCGACTTAACTTTGAGATTGTAGCCAAAGGAAACTTTTTCAGCTGTTTTTATCTGCCACACGCGGAAAGCAGTGAAAGTAATGCATACATTAAACCGGTTCCTGGTGGAAAAAGGGTTGGGGAACCCTGATATACAGCACTGATTGTCTCCAGCATCTCACAGAATGTATAAAGCAGTCACAATTCAGTCGCCATTGTATTATATCTTTTCAATAGACGGTACTATTGACATTGAAGTTACATATATTAGACTAGTCATTGTATTGCTTGAATAACAGTATAGATTTACTGTTCTCTGAAAACGATACCCAGTGCACCTGTGCAACTCTTGTGAATGCCATACTTAAGAAAATTAAGTCAGGTCTAGATAACAGTGGTGCTCACATTAAATATTGACAGTTTGGACACAATACGGACTTGTTTACCATGAGGTGTAATCATTCATAGGCAATGTGTGTGTTGAGTCATTTTCAGGCAATAGTAAATCCATAGGCTCCAGCTGCACAGTCAAGTGCTTAAGTATATCAAAGTACAGTATTGTCCCGATACTGTCATAAAATAGTTGCTGAAATGCCACTTTTGTGACATACTGTAGTCATAAAACTTTTAATGGGTTATTACGCGTAGCATCGGTTGGCATTTGTCCTTGTTAAACCAGAAGTGATGATGATTTTCTGTGGAAAATAGGCTGTAACACATCCCTCATTGTCCAGTGTCCTCATTGTCTCATTATAGAACAAGATTTGAGGCCAGGACTTGTTGTTCTGTGCGTGTCTCCATGTGGAAATGGGGCTAATTTAGTCTCAGTTTCCCAGGGAAGTGAGTACATACAATTGTGTAACTCGTATGTCGTGATGTGCAACGATGGCACCTGAGTAGGCTGTCAGCAAGAACTTGTCACCTTTGTTGAGCCTTGAGGAGCCATGACTCACGCATGCAGGCTTTGTTTGCAGATTTGTTTCAAGAGTCTGGGTGCTGTTGCTGGAATTTAGCAAAACAGATTAATAGTGTCAGTGGGGTCTTGCTGTTGTGCTTCAAAGGATTTAAAGGTTTTAGAGTGGACATTTGATTCTGGATTTTTAAAATCTGCGCGACATGCCAGCGACTATCAGTTCGTTGCTTCACTCATCTGGGATCGTCTTTTAATACGAGGGATGAGTTAAATACCTTTTCACATTTTAATCACTAATCACTACTACTTAATGGTACCAATTTAAAGTACCAAGTGTGTTCAAATGTGTTCGTAAATGTTAATTGTTTTAAAGAAATCCATTGTTTTAACATTTAACAAAGAGTGTTAGATGGCGTGGCACAGTGAGTAGAGTGGCCGTGCCAACAACTTGAGGGTTCCAGGTTCGATCCTCGCTTCTGCCATCCAACTCACTTCAGTTGTGTCCGCTGTAGGCGCAAATTGGCAGCCCCATTTCCGTCAGTGTACCCCAGGGCAGCGGTGGCTACAAATATAGCTTACCACCAACAAAGTGTGAATGTGGAGTGAGAGTGAATGAATGATGGGTTCTCACTTCTCTGTGAAGCGCTTTAAAAAATCCATCCATCCATCCATTTTCTATCGAATGTCCCTTTCGGGGTTGTGGGGGGGTCGCTGGAGGCTATCTCAGCTGCATTCGGGCGGAAGACGGTGTACACCCTGGACAAGCCGCCACCTCGTCACAGGGCGCTTTAAAAAAAAATCTAATTTATTATTATTACTATTATTATTAGAAATGTATGGGCTACAGTGTGTTGCCTTGTCAGGAAGTAGTCTTTGCCATTAAGTTAAATGAGCCAGTTTTGTCTACTGTATTGTTGATCCCAACAAAGTGTTTAAACTGTAAGTATTGTATTTATTACACACCAGCTGTTTGATTGTAACATGCATCTTAGTTGTAATTTTTATTACCAAATTTAGTGGTGTTGACATTGCCATGTAAAATTGCTAATACTAATCAATAGCATGTCAATGGCAAATCCAATGTAAATTAGAATTGAGCTAGCGCATTTTGAAAAGTGGAGCCTTACTGTACTTTTGAGCGCCGTCTTCTCTCTGAGCTTCCACATTATTTTGGTAGAGGAGTTTGTATGTCCCAATGATCCTGGGAGCTATGTTTTCTGGGGGCTTCTATGCCCCCTGTTAAGGTCTCCCAAGACAAACAGGTCCTAGGTGAGGGACCAGACAAATAGCAGCTCGAAGATCTCTATGGAAAGTAAAATTAAAGGACCTAGAGTACCCTCGCCCAGACGCGGGTCACTGGGGCCCCATCTGAAGCAAACATTGCGTGGAGATAGGGGGGATGCCTCTGGATTGGCAGACCTGGGTGGTGGTTCCTCTCCTTAAGAAGGGGGATCACACCCCTCAGCTTTCTCGACAAGGCCTATTCAGCTGTACTGAAGAGGAGACTACACCGGATAGTCGAACCTCGGATTCAGGAGGAGCAGTGTGGTTTTCGTACTGGTTGTGGAACTGTAGACCAGCACTATACTCTCGGCAGGGCTCTTAAGGGTGCATGGGAGTTTTCCCAACCAGTCTACATGTGCTTTGTGGACTTGGAGAAGGCCTTCGACCGTGTCCATCGGGAAGTCCTGTGGGAAGTGCTCAGAGAGTATGGGGTATCAGACCATCTGATTGTGGCAGTTCGCTCCCTGTATAATCGGTGTCAGAGCTTGGTCCGCATTGCCGGCAGTAAGTCGGATCCATTTACAGTGAGGGTTGGGCTCCGCTAGGACTGCCCTTTGTCACCAATTCTGTTCATAACTTTTATGGACAAAATTTTGAGGTGCAGTCATGGCGTTGAGGGGATCCCGTTTGGTAGCTGTAGGATTCGGTCTCTGCTTTTTGCATATGATG
This sequence comes from Nerophis lumbriciformis, assembly GCF_033978685.3. NCBI lineage: Eukaryota > Metazoa > Chordata > Actinopteri > Syngnathiformes > Syngnathidae > Nerophis > Nerophis lumbriciformis. The sequence goes on from NC_084569.2 coordinate 14,901,251, forward strand.
TGGTCCTGATGGCTTCATCTGTCCAGAATCTTCAGCTCTCACTGGATCGGTTCGCAGCCTAGTGTGGAGCGACTGTTATGAGAATCAGCATCTCCAAATCTGAGTCCATGGTTCTCGCCTGGAAAAGGATGGAGTGCCATTTCCGGCTTGAGGAGGCGATCTTGCCCCAAGTGGAGGAATTCAAGTACCTCGTAGTCTTGTTCAAGAGTGAGCGAAGTGTGGATCATGAGATCGACAGGCTCATCGATGCGGCGTCTGCAGTGATGCAGACCTTGCATCGGTCCGTCGTTGTGAAGAAGGAGCTGATCTGTAAGGCAAAGCTCTCAATTTACTGGTTGATTGACGTTCTCACCCTCACCTAGCTAGATGAAGTGGTTCGGGCATCTGGCCAGGATGCCCCCTGGACGCCTCCCTGTGGAGGAGTTTAGGGCACGTCCGACCGGTAGGAGACCACGGGGAAGACCCAGAACACGTTGGGGAGACTACGTCTCCCTGCTGGCCTGGGAACGCCTCGGGATCCCCCGGGAGGAACTGCACGAAGTGGCTGTGTAGAGGAAAGTCTGGCCTTCTCTGCTTAAGCTGCTGCCCCCAAGATCCGACCTCGGATAAGTGGAAGAAGATGGTTGGATGGATGGATTTTTGCTTTGTTGGCATTGAAAATAGTAACATTTCCTAAAGCAGTGCTTGCCAGTTATTTTCTGTTACGCCCTCCCTATGAAGAAGAAAACATTTTTCGCGCCTCCTACTCTCCGCCACGAATATCAATTGTATTTGTCGATAAAATTGTTATAAGTACACCTCTGCATAACAGTGTATCCTTATAAACATTAAAGAAAACAAACGAGACAAAAAAAGTAAATATGGATCAACTTATAACAAAGAATAACTTTAATAACATTGTTTTAGTCTATAACAGAAAAGATTTAAAATGCATCAATTTTCCTGAAATATAATTTTTTTAAATCTTTATTTAAAATATAAACATTTTTTTGACCAATTTGAACCATTTGATACTGAAAAATAAAATTAATTAAACTCAATCAGTAATAATCAACTTAAATTCATCAGCAACATTAACTCATTATCACAATATATAAAATTTGTGCTGATTATCCATCCATCCATTTTCTACCGCTTATTCCCATTTTTTTAAATCAAAATAAGGAAGTCAGGATTAATAGCTACAATGAGCATGTTTTGTAGTGCACAGCTTTTTGAAGCGGGGTTTAAAGCATGATACTAATAAAGCATGTTCCACGGGGTCACACGTGCCCCCCTGACATCGCACTCCTAGAAATAAGGCACCATTTTCCAGATGGATTTCAATCGGTACCTATAAAAGTGCCAAATTTGGTAACTATCCCTAATAAACACTGCCCTTTTGTACCTGCTAGTGCTTGGTTTTCTGTCAAACTTCATCAGAAGGGCCATACCAAAAAACAATGTTCCTTGTAGTGGAAATGATGATCTAATAAGCATTTTCATTCAATAAAAAAAAAAAAAAGGCAGCTCTCTTGCATCATAAATCAACTCTTGCTTGCCTTAAGGTAGAGCATGATCTCACGTTCCATTTTAAATAGTAAGTGTGACCTTTGCCAGCCTCTCTACTGCTGTGTTTAGTCCCCCGCACCTGACCACCGGACCGGATCACTCCTCCATATACCTTGTGGGAGGTCTGTAATTAGACAAGACTGGGTAATCTTCTATATTAAAAAAGGAACAATGCCAGAAGTCTCCATCATTATATCTTCCCACACTTGCCCAGTCAGTATTATACCGACCTCCAAACACCCTGGTTAGCAACCAGACTGCCAAACCTTTTATTGTAATGACTGTGTTTATTCGGCAAGGTTTTCAGAGAGTCCAACATTCATTCTGCAAGTAATGCACTTGAATAGATAGTGTTCTTGTACATAATAGTTTTACTCACAGAGCAAAGCTATTAAATTTTGCACTTTGAACTTGTTGGTTTTAAATGATGTGTCTTATTTACCAGCTCTATAGTCCTCATTTAGCTTTTATATTTGACATTTTAGTGCATGAACAGCATTTCTCAGCAGCAATTTCTATGGGAACTGTAATTTGCAGTGTTGTTTTGGTTGTAGTTTACAACTGCATTGCGTCATATAAAAATTAGTTACCCCTCTCATGGAACTAAAATTCCACATTTGAATTTTGGCACACATACATTCAAACATCTGTTCTCTTCACTGGCACATTTGTCTCCATTGGGATGTCCTCCTAGTTATTCAAGTGTATTGTATCATTTGCCCGAGGCCCATTTGGGACCTTTCTATAATTGCTGCTACCTGTGGCCTTGACAAAGACAAATGAGGCTGTCTGACGGCCAAAATGTAGTACGAAAAAGAACAACAAATGAAATTAGACCAAAAGGCTCCCATCCCACAACGGGATTAAGAAAGAAAAATAGTTTGGTCTCATTTTTACAGTCTGGGGGAACTGGGAATCGAACTATTGATCTTTTATCTTCTCGATGGCCACTTTACTATTTTGACTCACCATCTCCACATAGACCACATTTCCGTCAGTCTACCCCAGGGCAGCTGTGAATGTGGAGTGAATGAATCATGGGTTCTCACTTGTCCGTGAAGCGCTTTGAGTGTCTAGAAAAGCGCTATATAAATCGAATCCATTATTATTATTATTAATAGGAATCCTGAATTTATGTTTTATTGACAGAAAATATCTAAGACTCTAAAAATGTACTGAGTATCCTGAATATAAGGGTCAGCAATGTAATACCTGACATACCCTTTTACAACCTGGCGCCCACATAAGTAGACTATCAGATTTTAAGTTGTGTAGGCAAGGCAAGGCAAGGCAACTTTATTTGTATAGCACTTTTCATACACAAGGCAGACTCAAAGTGCTTCACAGCACATGTGGTACAACAAAGTGAAATGAAAAAAAATAAAAGCAAAATTAAAATGCAGAAAATAAAAATAAAAACAGTGCAGACTTTAAAAGTTAAAAGATTAAAAGATTTAGCTGAAAGCCAAGGTGAACATAAATGTTTTCAGTCTAGTTTTAAAAGTAGTCTGAGTTGGGGAAAGTCTGACATCTTCCGGAAGTTTATTCCAGCTATTTGTTGCATAGTGACTGAATGATGCTCTTCCTTGATTTGAGTAAACTCTGGGAACCGCTAACAGATTGGTCTCAGAAGATCTAGAGGGCTTATATAGTGGGAGCATATCGGTGATATACTTCGGCCCTAGACCATGTAGTGATTTATATGTGAGCAGGAGGATTTTGAAATCAATTCTCTGATGTACAGGGAGCCAATGTAAGTATTTAAGAATTGGTGTAATGTGCTCACATTTTTTGGTTTTTGTTAGAACTCTAGCAGCAGCGTTCTGAACAAGCTGTGGCTGCCTGACAGTTTTTTTGGGAAGACCTGCAAGGAGACCATTACAATAGTCTAGCCGACTGTTAATAAAGGCATGTACAAGTTTTTCTAAGTCTTGAGCTGACATGAGCCCTCTTGTTACATTTTTGAGGTGATAGTAGGCCGATTTTGTTGTAGACCACAACACAACATTTTTCTCTACAAGACCCTGGTCTCCACTTATGAGGACATTATACTGTCAATTAGTGGTGGAGGAAGCATATATCTCATCACATGTTAGATTCAAGAGGGCTAAAACGCAGACAAAAGAGGAGTGAAGGCCGGCTGACGTACAGGTCTGGAACTACACACTGACTAAGGTTAGACTTCTACCGAGTCTAGCTTTCTAAAGATCCTGGACATTGAATGTATATATTGACAGTAAAAGGCTTCTCTATTCTATATCATGTAAATAACGGCGCTGTACGGCTGCTTTGAGTTGTAAACAAATGGAAGCTCAAGGCTATAAGGTACACTACAGGCTATCATCGCGCACATAATAACGGATTATATAACTTACTCATCAATTGCCTAACAGAGTAAGCACTGATCCAATTAAAAGTAGTTTTTAGGAAAATCATTCTTTATTTTGCCAGAGGACGGTGATGTTATTGTCTTACAGTAAAAAGGCTAAGCTAGCTACACAACAAATCAAGCTAACATTGCTAGCCTATCATTCACACATTTCTAACCTACTGTTATTACTTACCGTACCGTTAAAAGTAGTTTTTGGAAAATCCAAAATTGATGATGGAAACGATGATGATTGGTCGATAGGGCCTTCACGTGACATGATGCTCCTGATGAGTGCTGGTTAGCGTCTTGCATGGCAGCTCCCTCTATCAGTGTGTGAATGTGTGTGTGAATGGGTAAATGTGGAAGTAGTGTCAAAGCGCTTTGAGTACCTTGAAGGTAGAAAAGCGCTATACAAGTACAACCCAACCCATTGTGCTCCCACGTCAAGAATGGGACGGGCACTAAACATCAGTAGGTAGGTTCGATACAGTATTGATAAACGATCATTTGGTGAAAAAAAACAATGCGACTGAAAAAAAACGGGCCAAAATTTGGGGGTCCATGGCACAACGGCGTAATATCCAACTTCGTGTTATATCGGGCTGCATTATATCAGACTTTGAGTGTATGGATAATCCGCTGACTATGTTCCCAACAGTTGGGATATTATAAGCATCTGATTCATCCAACCCCTTTTCAAGCCTTGCATAAATGTCCCTGCCAAAATGTTTAAAAAAAAATGTGTGTTGTTGTACTGTGCAGGTTTGAAATAAATAATTAATTCATTCAATTGGTGACGTCACCAATTGTGCACATTCCAAAGGGACTGTTTGGAGGAAGTAGATAGGAAGGCACGATTGTTTTATAAATATCTCTGCAATGCCTTCAAACTTTGATTTTAAATTATATTTATTTATATATTTTATACAGATCCCAAATGCACAAGTGGTACATATGGATAAGAAAAGTTGGTTTAGCATGATAGTTACAAGCATTCACTGCCATTAGTTGGCATGGCAAATGCCAGAGTGAACCTCGTAAGACCCGCCAATAACATCTGGTCTTACTCGCTAGCATTAGCTTTTCGCTAGAGATCAAAGTTGGAAGAAAATAATGGAGAAGTCCGCTCTCCAAGGTATATGCTGTACATCATTAATAGATTACTTCATAAAACCACTGCAGTTGTTTGTAGTGCATTCTATTGTATTGTTTAGATACTACAAAAGTTTGTATTTCCTACATAAACGGTATGTTTTAGGTGGCGTGGTGCCAGCAACTTGAGAGTTTCAGGTTCGATTCCAGCTTCTACCATCCTAGTCACGGCAGTTGTGTCCTTGGGCTAGACACTTCACCCTTGCTCCTGATGGGTTGTGGTGAGCGCTTTGTATGGGAGCTTCCGCCATCAGTTTGTGAATTTGTGTGTGAATGGGACGTATAGTGTAAAGCGTTTTGGGTATCATTCCCGGTATAGTAAAGCGCTATATAAATACAGACCATATACCATTTTGGGGGCCAAGTACCAATTAAATGGATTTTAATTGATTTGAGATACAAGTGTTGAGTTACGAGCACCGTCACAGAACCAATTGTGTTGAGTTACGAGCACCGTCACATAACCAATTAAGCTCATAATGTGAGGTACTACAGTAGTGACAAAAACCCAAATACATTAGAGCTTCTATCTATTGTTTTTTTGTTAGGGTATGTTTTTTTTGCAGTTGAAGCAACTCAACTGGAATGAGTAGAGCTAAGCTGGTATAATGCTGTTGAGAAACTGCTTGTGAATTCTAGTCCAACACCTATTTGATTAAGTCTCAATCTTTTTATCCATTGTGTGTAGCTTGACTCCTTATCATTATACACATAGCTTTGTGGGGTAGTATACTGCTTTAAAGTCTGACAGATATAAGAGATAGATATAGATCGAAGTGTTTCTACTAGGGTTGTATGGTATACCGGTATTAGTATAGTACCACGATACTAATGAATCATATTCAGTACTATACCGCTTCTAAAAGTACCAGGTCCCCCCCCCCCGCGACCCGTCGTCGTCACGTCGTATCATTGCTGGTTTACGAGTAGACGAACATGAACACCTAAAAACTAACGATAAAGGTCAAGTTATAACACTGAAGCACCCTCAGGAAGAGGTGCTTTAAGACATCTAGCTAGCGGCTAAAGTCCAGCAGTGTTTAGCTACTTCTAAATCACTAATCCTCGCCTCCATGGTGACAAATAAAGTAAGTTTCTTACAAGTAACATCCCTGCAGGACGAGGAATAGCTAAACATGCTTCACTGCACACCAAAGCTCATCGGCGTCAAAATGTAAACAAACGCCATTGGTGGATCCACACCTAACATCCACTGTAATGATACCAAGTACAGGAGCGTATCTAGTCGATACTATGATTACGTCAATATTTTTAGCATCACAACATCTTCTTTCGTTTAAAAAAAATTTATATTATGTTTATAAACTCAGGAAATATGTCCCTGGACACATGAGGACTTTGAATATTACCAATGTATGATCCTTTAACGACTTGGTATCGAATTGATACCCAAATTTGTGGTATCACCCAAAACTAATGTAAAGTATCAAACAACAGAAGAATAAGTGATTATTACAATTTAACAGAAGTGTAAATAGAACATTTTAAAAGAGAAAGTAAGCAGATATTAACATTAAATGAACAAGTAGATTGATAATTCATTTTCTACCAGTTGTCCTTAATAATTTTGACAATATAATAGAATGGAAAATGACACAATATGTTACTGCATACGTCAGCAGACTAAATTAGGTGCCTTTGTTTGCTTACTTACTAATAAAAGACAAGTTGTCTTGTATGTTCACTATTTTATTTAAGAACAAACTTGCAATAAGGAACATACAGTATGTTTAATGTACCGTAATATTTGTTGTTAAAATAAAGCCAATAATGCCATTTTTTTGGTCCCCTTTATTTAGAAAAGTACCGAAAAATATTGAAATAATTTTGGTACCTGTACCAAAATATTGGTATTGGGACAACAGTAGTTTCTGCTAATATCCTGCATGATAGGTTAGAGCAAGGCAGAGAGAACATTATTTTGGGCCTGCAGTCACCTCTTCCTACTCCATGAAACACATATTACTGTGCTTCATCAACCGTTTCATATTACATAGTATGCTTTAGGGGGGGCTTATGGCCAAAGTACTGTGGGGACACCTTTAGGAAGCACGCATCGAGCCATTATGAAAAAAATAACCAGAAAGCTCCACGGTGTGGCAGGATTTATAGATCTGCAGTCATTTGGACTTGCTGCAGTGTCGCACTGTTACTCAGCAGATTGTTCTTATTCAGGATTGTTCTTATTGAGGAGAGTCGTGCATGAAGGATTATGTGTTTACCGTGCCTCGAGAGGGTGCTGTAATTTTTCAGGTTAAAAAAATGGACCCTTACTTTTGAATGCCTCGCTAAGCATCATCGCTGACCATCTATGTATCAATGAAGGCCTCTCTCAGCTGTGATATTGGCTTCACGGTGAAGTGTCCCGTCCTTATCTTCTGTGACACAGACGATTTGCTTGTCCGTGTGTGGCTCCAAGATGGGCTACCGTGTACGATACACCCAGTTGCTCTGCACATGTCCAATGTAATAGATCACAACATATACAAGGTAGTGTAAAGAAGCATAGCTGTGTGAGCTACAGTGCCTAACATGACAGTCATGATTTAACAATAACATCATGCTTGGTTAGCTTATTCAGTGAAGCAAAACAAGATGATCAGACTTTTGTAGCTTCTGTCTCACATGTGTTGCTGACAGGCTTTTTTTAGGATGTGTAGCAAAGCCTGCTTATGCAACTGTTGCGAATGAACTTTCTTCTTCTCTGAAAAGTAGAGCAAACAAGTGAGGTTAAGAATTCCATTACACATTTGGTTCCTATAAACAAGTCGTGGTCAAAAGTTACACTTGTAAAGAACATAATGTCATGGCTGTCTTGAGTTTCCAATAATAATTTCTACTACTCTTATTTTAATTTTTTTGTGATAGATTGGAGCACATACTTGTTGGTCACAAAAAACATTCATGAAGTTTGGTTTTTTTATGAGTTTATTATGGGTCTACTGAAAATGTGACCAAATCTGCTGGGTCAAAAGTATACATACAGCAATGTTAATATTTGGTTACATGTCCCTTTGCAAGTTTCACTGCAATGAGGCGCTTTTGGTAGCCATCCACAAGCTTTTGGTTGAATTTTTGACCACTACTCTTCACAAAATTGGTGCAGTTTAGCTAAATTTGTTCAGCATTTCTTCAGCATTGTCCACATGTTTAAGTCAGGACTTTGGGAAGGCTATTCTAAGACCTTAATTTTAGCCTGATTTAGCCATTCCTTTACCACAGAAACAGCTACATTTTTGTTTCATCTGACCATAGAACTTTCCTCCAGAAGGTCTTATCTTTGTCCATGTGATGTCAGATGAAACAAAAATTGAGCTGTTTGGCCACAATACCCAGCGATATGTTTGGAGGAGAAAAGGTGAGGCCTTTAACCCCAGGAACTCCATGCCTACCGTCAAGCATGGTGGTGGTATTATTATGCTCTGGGCCTGTTTTGTTGCCAATGGAACTGGTGCTGCCCTGCGATGAGGTGGCGACTTGTCCAGGGTGTACGCCGCCTTCCGCCCGATTGTAGCTGAGATAGGCTCCAGCGCCCCCCGCGACCCCAAAAGGGAATAAGCGGTAGAAAATGGATGGATGGATGGAACTGGTGCTTTACAGAGAGTAACTGGGACAATAAAAAAGGAGGATTACCTCCAAATTCTTGGGTGTTCCAACAGGACAATGACCCCAAACACACGTCAAAAGTGGTAAAGGAATGGCTAAATCAGGCTAGAATTAAGGTTTTCGAATGGCCTTCCCAAAGTCCTGACTTAAACGTGTGGACAATGCTGAAGAAACAAGTCCATGTCAGAAAACCAACAAATTTAGATGAACTGCACCAATTTTGTGAAGAGGAGTGGTCGAATATTCAACCAGAAGCTTGCCAGAAGCTTGTGGATGGCTACCAAAAGAGCCTTATTGCAGTGAAACTTGCCAAGGGACATGTAACCAAATATCAACATTGCTGTTTGTAGGGCAGCAACAACTAATCGATTAAATCGATTAAAATCGATTATAACAATAGTTGGCGATTAATTTAGTCATCGATTCGTTGGATCTATGCTATGCGTATGCGCAGAGGCAATTTTTATTTTATTTTATTTTTTTAATAAGCCTTTATTTATAAACTGCAACATGTACAAACAGCTGAGAAACAATAATCAAAATAAGTATGGTGACAGTATGCTGTTTTTTTTTCAATAAAATACTGGAAAGGATAGAAATGTAGTTTGTCTCTTTTATCCGATTATTAATCGATTAATCGAAATATTAATCGACTATCAAATTAATCGTTAGTTTCAGCCCTAGCTGTATGAATACTTTTGACCCAGCAGATTTGGTGACATTTTCAGTAGACCGATAATAAATTCATAAAAGAACCAAACTTCATTACTGTTTTTTGTGACCAATACGTATATGTTCCAATCACTCTATCACAAAAAGTTGTGGAAATTATTGGAAACTTAAGACAGCCATGACATTATGTTCTTTACAAGTGTTTGTAAACTTTTGACCACGACTGTACATTCTACTGTTTAATATTAATAAAAAGGCAATACTGTGCATATTTGGGAACTTTAAACGGCAAAAGCTGTTTTACCGTTTCAATGACAACATCGTCTAGTGGTTATTGCAAGCATACACAATCAATTGATCCTTTCGTGGCCATTCAATTAGTTGGGTAAATTAGTCTTCACTAATACACTGCAGACATCCATTAGTCTGTTGTTTAAGGGCAGATTGCCTTTTCTCTAAGGCTTCAAGCCACGTTTTCTGCAAAGTTTTCAATAAAATATTTTAGAATTGGATGAAGAAAATTGTCAAACATCTTTTTGTTCCGCTTTGCATTTAGAATGCCTTATATCGAACCCTTGAAGTTCTCTCTTTTGCAATGGGCTTCGAAGACGTGCTCGGATGAATTTCTAGCGGTATTCTGCCCTTCCTTCCGCCTTGCCCCCCGTAGACAGAGATAAATGGAAATCCATTTCAAGGAGGCGGGAAAATGTGATGTGTGTTATATAGAGAGAAAGGAAACAGATGTACAGTACAGACTTTGACAGGTGATGGATAAAGCCGCCCTGCTGAGCTTCATCATGTTCAGGGTCATTTTGCAGTTCCACCTGCCTCATATATTCACACAACACACGCACACACATACATATACATGCAAACAGCAGCACACTGCATTCCGGGCCCACCCTGGCCAATCGCTGTGGCAACGGTTTCTTAAAGGAGGTGAATTTATAATAAGACACTCTTTTAGCTGAAAATGTATTTATCAGAGAGACTGAATTCATCACTTGAAGGTACTTTAGTGATGACTATTGGTCGGTGGCAGTGAGTCACGTATTTCCTCTGAGATATTTATTTACTTATCTGCAGCGAGTTCATTTAAAATTGTTTGTTCATTAGAGTGGAGGCGTTTATTTGCACAAATGCATTTTAAAGGACCCACGGCGTCCAGTTGACGGAATGAATCCAGCAGTTATTTCCCATAATATCGATTAGTTTTTGAGTCATCCGTACATAACCAATTGTACTTGGAACACCCCCTTTCCATCACCAGACCCGATATGTCGCCCCCTCTTGCAGTGATGTCATAATCAATAGCCTATTTCCCCTCATAGACAGTGTGGATAAAGGCATGTAAAGTTATTATTTTGATTAATTAAGTGCATGTTTTGGTCGTACTGCTCCATGATTACTTCCAAACTGATATGGTTAACATTGTGAGCAAAAAATAAATATAAAATAATCTCCATTTCTGGACTTCCCTACTCTTCCACAGACACCATAGCCTGTGTTTTCTCATGCTGTTTTAGCATTTCCTTATGCATATTTAGAAAAACATCAGTAGAAGAGCACACAAAATAGAATGCTATTATTTTTCTCTCGTTTTAAATCGCCGGACTCACGTCAAGGTCCAGAGTATATAAAGTCATCAAAAACGAATGGACAATGAAGGTGAAGGCAAAAGAGTGAGGAGTGTCCTGACCAGATATCTAGATCCCTAGTTTGATTGTTGTAAAATGTCCAATAAAGATTAGATTAATTTATGATGGCTAAGGTGTCATTCACTACAATAGGCCCCCACAGCACACTGGATTCCAGTTAATTGAAATACCACAACACTGGATATTGTTCAGATAAATTAAATGCAAGAACTTGTACACAAAGCAACACTGGAGGTGACTATGACGTGCGCATTTTTTACGCGTATGCGTACTAGGTCGCGACGGAGTGGGTGAGGGGGTCTTAAACGACCATTGTGTGTGTGTGGACATGGATAAGGTTAGGTGGGATTTACCCTGGATAACCTTAGCCGTAACCTTAGTGTAGAAGGGGCCTGAGACTGTGGATACAAAACCCTTCCCCTTCCAAATCTGCTAGACCCTAAAAACATAGTCGCTTAAGTTTCTATAATTTAAAAACTTTTATATTTGCCTCTTTTGTGTATAAAAGTCTCCATGGTCTTGCGCCACCACCGCTTGCATGTTTACAGAGATATGTAAATATCAATGTCCATTAATGTCCCTGTCTTAAAATAAAGTATTGTTATTAATATTTGTATAGTTCAGGGGTCGGCAACCCGCGGCTCTTTTAGCGCTGCCCTAGTGGCTCTCTGGAGCTTTTTCAAAAATGTATGAAAAATGGAAAAAGATGAGGGGAAAAAATATATTTTTTGTTTTAATATGGTTTCTGTAGGAGGACAAACATGACACAAACCTCCCTAATTGTTATAAAGCACACTGTTTATATTAAACATGCTTCACTGATTCGAGTATTTGGCGAGCGCCGTTTTGTCCTACTAATTATGGCGGTCCTTGAACTCACCGTAGTTTGTTAACATGTATAACTTTCTCCGACTTTCTAGGACGTGTTTTATGCCACTTCTTTTTCTGTCTCATTTTGTCCACCAAACTTTTAAGGTTGTGCATGAATGCACAAAGGTGAGTTTTGTTGATGTTATTGACTTGTGTGGAGTGCTAATCAGACATATTTGGTCACTGCATGACTGCAAGCTAATCGATGCTAACATGCTATTTAGGCTAGCTATATGTACATATTGCATCATTATGCCTCATTTGTAGCTATATTTGAGATCATTTAGTTTCTTTTAAGTCCTTAATTCAATTTATATCTCATGACACACTATCTCTATGTAATATGGCTTTTAATTTTTTGCGGCTTCAGACAGATTTGTTTTTGTATTTTTGGTCCAATATGGCTCTTTCAACATTTTGGGTTGCCGACCCCTGGTATAGTTCATGACAGCATATTGGACTGTTCAACCTTGTAACTGTAAAGGAAACAAAAACAAATCTGTCGCTCCCATTGCCCGATGCCGCTGTCTCCCTGCACAGTTTACACTCAAGGTGGATCTCTTCTTGTGAAGCGTTAGTTGAGCTGTCGCACGACGCTCAGCTCACCTTGCGGCCTTGAAGACGCGCTGCGTGATAAACCGCCATCATGACTCATTGATGCGGCCTAAGCTTTTCTCTTTTTGTAATCAAGGTCAGAGAAAATGTCAGCAATAGACACACATTGTTGCTTTTTGATTGTGATGGATGGCTCTCGCCGCGTAGACGACACACACACACACACACACACACACACACCTGTGCACATTCACTTAGATGGCTAACTCCGGCACATGCAGTCCCACCCCGTCCCATGTTTGCGGCTGCAGGGACTCATTAGTGTGCTCTGCAGGAAGTGCGTGCGTGTGTGCGTGATAAATGTCCCCGTGAATTATGAATGAGGGGAGATGACGGGGAGCCGGTCCACCCTGAAGCCAGCTTGTGCAGGCCAGGCACACGTGTGTATGTTTGAAAAGTGTTTTCTTTGCTATGAATTATTCTGTTCATTTTAGTGCTATATGAGAGAAACACTGTGTTTATTGTTAGCTGTGTATACTTTGAAATGCATTTTGAAGCCAAGTATTGAAGCGTTACGCCCCTCAATTCCCCCCAAAACACAGATTAACTCGCTGGACTATAAAGACAATATAACATACATCCGTAAACGTGGATGCATATGCATAAGTGCAATATATCTATCTGTACAGTAATCTATTTATATATGCACCTCTTTTGTAAATGCAAACACTCTGCACCCTATTGTTCTTTTTTCCTGCACTACCACGAGCTAATGCAATGACATTTCGTTCTTATCTGTACTGTAAAGTTCAAATTTGAATGACAATAAAGTCTAAGTCTACAGCATCAATCAATTATTATTCTAACTATTATGGTAAATAAATGGGTTGTACTTGTATAGCGCTTTTCTGCCTTCAAGGTACTCAAAGCGCTTTGACACTATTTCCACATTCAGCCATTCACACACACTGATGGCGGGAGCTGCCATGCAAGGCCCTAACCACGACCCATCAGGAGCAAGGGTGAAGTGTCTTGTTCAAGGACACAACGGACGTGAGTAGGTTGGTTGGTAGAACTCAGTGGCCTAGTGGTTAGAGTGTCCGCCCTGAGATCGGTAGGTTGCGAGTTCAAACCCCGGCCGAGTCATACCAAAGACTATAAAAATGGGACCCATTACCTCCATGCTAGACAATCAGCATCAAGGGTTGGAATTGGGGGTTAAATCACCAAAAATGATTCCCGGGCGCGGCCACAGCTACTGCCCACTGCTCCCCTCACCTCCCAGGGTAGATCAAGGGTGATGGGTCAAATGCAGAGAATAATTTCGCCACACCTAGTGTGTGTGTGACAATCATTGGTACTTTAACTTTAACTTTAAGAAGCTGGGGATCGAACCAGGAACCCTCAGGTTGCTGGCACGGCCACTCTCCCAACCTCGCCACGCCGTCACGTATTATAACAATTCTTATTTTATGTTGTGTTCCACTTCATCTACAGTATTTCTTTCCTCCAATCCATTTTATGTTTGTGTTTACTACGTTCCTGAATTAGTCATTAACCAGAAATTCAATTAATTATTTGACCTTGAAGAGACCTACAGGGCCTCAATATAGTAATTATTGACTCTTCCCAGCATCACAACACATCCTTATTTTTCCCTGTGTTTTGTAAATTATTTAAATTGATATGTTGGTTTTTGGTTAAAAGTTTCGCAGTTTTCGCAAACTGTCTTGGCGTTAGTACAATTAAACACACATTGGTGCAAATCTTGTGTTTTTTTAATGAGTAATAACAGTATAGCGCCAAATTAAGTTGTTGCATACATTAAAAGTGGCAAGATCACGCTTCAAATATTGCAGCCTCAGCACATGGCAGATTTTTATTGTTTTCTTTGTATTTTTTAAGCAAATTCGACAACATTTTTGCTAGAAAATAGGCATTTTTCAAGCTTAAAAATGGCTAAATAAACCACACCTATCAATACTACAGTAGTATTGACCACGAGATGAGACCAAACCAATCAGATGATGCTGTTTAGTATTGTGGCCACTGATTGGCTTGGCCTCAAGCAGCATAACTAATCTGGATTAAACAAGTGTAAAGGTGACTATAGGTGTTATTTCATTTCTAGATGGCTCTCAAAATGTTGAAAAATGTATTGAGGCTGCAGTAAACATTTTTTATGCTCTAAGCATGAAAATATTAGATTTATAATGAATGATTGTCTGTCTCCACGTCTTCTTGGCCTCCCTCTCTTCCTTATTCCACCTTCTGGCATTCAGTCCATTGCCACACTTGCCGGTCTCTCTCTTGGCAGTCAGAGTACGTGCCCCATCATTCGTATTCTCCTTTTTGGAGACAATGTCAGACAGTGCTGCTACACCTGCCCTTCTCATCACCCCCTCCTTGGAGATGTGGTCTCTCCAAGAGATCTTCAGGATGGCATTGTCAGTGGAAGACATCTAGCTTGTTGGTGATACTGGCTGTCTTCATCCACGTCTCACAGACGTAGGTTGCTGTTGGTATGACCACTGACATTTAGAGACGTAGCTTGATGGCCATTGTGATGGCGTTGGAACACTCCTGCAGCTTTGCCAATTCTGTTATTGACGTCTTTCTCCACGTTTCCTATATTTGAGATGTTACTTCCAAGATAGATGAAGTCGTCAACATACTCAATGTCATGTTCGTCTATAATGAGTGGTGGAAAGTGTTGTATTTGTCCAACGGCCATGGCCTTGGTCTTTTCTTGGCTTATCCGTAGTCCGACTTTTTCTCCGTGCTCATGGAGATTGTTGGTCATCTCTTGGAGTGCACGTTAAGTATGGCTAACCAGAGCCAGGTCATCCGCAAAGTCCAGGTCTAGGGTAGCCATGGAAGACCTAAGAGAGATGAGTGTTAGCTGGCACAGATCAAGAAGAGCCGCCAGAGACCAGAGAAAATGGAGGGGACTCGTCGCCCAATGTTCCAATAAGAACGGGAGGAACGATGTCTAGTTAAGTAATGAATGATTTCTACTTGACAGAAATTACTTTATTGCGGTCAGGTCTGTAACGAATTAACAGCGATAAACGAGGGTTGCTGTCATGCTGAAAACCAAAGTGTGAGCATTTTTCAAATCTTGAACCCCTACTGTGTTGATTGTGGTATTATTTTTCTGACAAATACACCGCATGGAGGCACTAATATTAAACCCCCAAATTTGACACCATAGATCAAATTGACTTGTAATTTCTCCCAAAGCTCAAAGTGCTCTACAAAACACCCGCTGTAACTTTAGGGTGTTTTGCCGAATCACCACCAAATTTGGTACACACTTTTAGGGGACTGACCAATACAAAATATGAATATGTTTGGTTAAAGATGAGATGAAGAGGAGATGCGGATGAAGAGACAGGGCTGCAAAGCTAGCGCAGAGCGCCGGGACGGACAAGCTTCACAGTGTCTTGGCTGAATGAGCATGTATCGGACACCTCGGTCTCCTTAGTCGTGTCCTCGCTCATCCATGCAGACTGGACACCGGCCGAAAGTTAGTGGGTGGCTGAGGGTGCTTGATTGCTTTGTTGGGTCTGCTCCTGTCTCTGGCTTGCTCACCCCACCCCAGCAGACGATGGCGTTGAACATCCCAGAGGCCACCAGAGTGTATATGTTTTTGTTGTTGTTGTTGTTGTTGTTTTACTTTTGTAGCTGTATGTAGAAATGGGTGGTTGCATCAGCTCTGCTCTTTTAATGTATTTAATGTCCTTTGTGTTTTTTGATGTTTCCCTCTTACACACATGTTTATGTGTGCTGTGGCTATGAGTTTTTTCCCTTTGGCTTCAGTCTGGACCCCCTCTCCAGGGGCCCAGGCTTAGACTGAATTTTTTTTTTAATGTTTGTCTGTTCTTGAATGGGATTGTGCTGAAAATCCTAATTTCCCCTCGGGGATTAATAAAGTATTTCTGATTCTGATTCTGAAAAACACAACTTTGGGAATTATTACGTCTATGCCAGCTTGTCTTCCAAAGCATTCTGAGCATAACTCCACAAATGTAATTTACTGCCCGTTCTCAATCAATCAATCAATCAATCAATGTTTATTTATATAGCCCCAAATCACAAGTGTCTCAAAGGGCTGCACAAGCCACAACGACATCCTCGGTACAGAGCCCACATAAGGGCAAGTTTATCTTGACCTATCCTGGTGATTGTCATGATCTTCCTTGGAGCAAATTATTAGTGACAAGTTAACAATGTGGAACGGCCCTCCTGTGTCCCCTCCAGCTGTCAGCTGCTCCTCTGGTCACATACTTCATAACCCTTCTGCCTGTCAGGTCTTAAGCCTGTTACTGACACTCTGTTTTTGTGTGTTGTTGTGGTTTTGTACTTATGTGTGTGTGCTAAGCACCTGATAAACAGCAGTCCCATATGAGGTCAGTCATTCCCTAACCTTTTATCACTTTAAGTTTTCTTCCATGTCATTCTCCTTTTCTGCCTTGCTGACTCTCTCTGCCTTGGTTGTCTTCTTTTCCCCTGCTGGCCTGATGTCTAGCAGTTGACCCCTGCTCACCATAATGATTAACATTTAATATAAATGGGCTTTGTTCCATTTTATATGCATTAAAAAAAATGCAGAACTAGGGATGTGCCAATTGATCAGCCACCGATCAGTATCAGCCGATTTTCCGATTACTGTCTTTCGATACCGATCCCCTCTGTAGTATTTTTGGTCCTATGCTGACAAGCGGCCAGCAGCTAACTGTGAATCTCATCGTCCGTGTGTTAATCATAATCACCTCCATTATGGCAAATAAACTGCATTTGAATATATTAAAGGGGAACATTATCACAATTTCAGAATGGGTAAAACCATTAAAAATCAGTTCCCAGTGGCTTATTATATTTTTCGAAGTTTTTTTCAAAATTCTACCCATCACGAAATATCCCTAAAAAAAGCTTCAAAGTGCCTGATTTTAACCACCCATCCATTTTCCTGTGACGTCACATAGTGAAGCCAACACAAACAAACATGGCGGAAAGAACAGCAAGCTATAGCGACATTAGCTCGGATTCAGACTCGGATTTCAGTGGCTTAAGCGATTCAACAGATTACGAATGTATTGAAACGGATGGTTGTAGTGTGGAGGCAGGTAGCGAAAACGAAATTGAAGAAGAAACTGAAGCTATTGAGCCATATCGGTTTGAACCGTATGCAAGCGAAACCGACGAAAACGACGCCAGCGACACGGGAGAAAGCGAGGACGAATTCGGCGATCGCCTTCTAACCAACGATTGGTATGTGTTTGTTTGGCATTAAAGGAAACTAACAAATATGAACTAGGTTTACAGCATATGAAATACATTTGGCAACAACATGCACTTTGAGAGTGCAGACAGCCCAATTTTCATCAATTAATATATTCTGGAGACATACCCTCATCCGCGCACTTTTCCTGAAAGCTGACCTGTCCAGTTTTGGAGTTGATGTCAGCAGGCCAGGGAAGCTGGGGTCCATAGGGGGTTTAGCTCGCTCGTCTGCGGGAACAAACTGCCGCCATTGCTTGCCGTGCTACGGAGGACCTTTGTCCCTGAATTGCTCACACACTCCGGCAGATTCAATGGGGGTCTGGCGGCAGATTTCTTTGACTTTATCGTTGGAAATGCATCTGCTTTGAGTGTCGCAGGATATCCACACATTCTTGCCATCTCTGTCGTAGCATAGCTTTCGTTGGTAAAGTGTGCGGAACAAACGTCCAATTTCTTGCCACTTTCGCATCTTTGGGCCACTGGTGCAACTTGAATCCGTCCCTGTTCGTGTTGTTACACCCTCCGACAACACACCGACAAGGCATGATATCTCCAAGGTACGGAAAACAGTCGAAAAAAACGGAAAATAACAGCGCTGATTTGACTCGGTGTTTGTAATGTGTTTAAGAAAATGGCGGATTGCTTCCCGATGTGACGTCACGTTGTGACGTCATCGCTCCGAGAGCGAATAATAGAAAGGCGTTTAATTCGCCCAAATTCACCCATTTAGAGTTCGGAAATCGGTTAAAAAAATATATGGTCTTTTTTCTGCAACATCAAGGTATATATTGACGCTTACATAGGTCTGGTGATAATGTTCCCCTTTAAGTATAGATGGAACTACGTTACAGCAGAAAGTAAGCAGTAGGGGTTAGTGTTGTACGGTATACCGGTATTAGTAATGAATCATATTCGGTACTATACCGCCTCTGAAAAGAACTGGTCCGCCATGTCCCACCCGCACCCAAGTCGTCGTCACGTCGTGTCATTGCTGGTTTACGACCAGACGAGCATGTTCCGCAGTGCACAATTGCTGAGTAGTTACAAGCAGACACAGTGTGTGGAAGGGAGAACAGGCGCATTTTGGCTTAAAAACTAACGATAAAGGTGAAGTTATAACACTGAAACGCCCACCGGAAGAGGTGCTTTAAGACATGGCTAGCTAGCTAGCGGCTAAAATCCAGCCCCAGTCGGCAGTGTTTTAGCTACTTCTAAATCAATAATCCTCGCCTCCATGGCGACAAATAAAGTAAGTTTCTTACAAGTATTATCCCTGCAGGACGAGGAATAGCTAAACATGCTTCACTACACACCGTAGCTCACCGGCGTCAAAATGTAAACAAACGCCATTGGTGGATCTACACCTGACATCCACTGTAATGATACCAAGTACAGGAGCGTATCTAGTCGATACTACTATGATTACGTCAATATTTTTTGGCATCACAACATCTTCTTTTGTTTTTTTAAATTTATATTATGTTTATAAACTCGGGAAATATGTCCCTGGACACATGAGGACTTTGAATATGACCAATGTATGATCCTGTAATGACTTGATATATGATTGATACCCAAATTTGTGGTATCATCCAAAACTAATGTAAAGCATACAAACAACAGAAGAATAAGTGATTATTACGTTGTAACAGAAGTGTCCCCTTTATTTAGAAAAGTACCGAAAAGTATAGAAATAATTTTGGCACCGGTACCAAAATATTGGTATCGGGACAACACTAGTAGGAGTGTAACAATTTGTTTCAACAACGACTTGATTTGCAAATTAAAGTTAAAGTTAAAGTACCAACGATTGTCACACACACACGAGGTGTGGCGAAATTTGTCCTCTGCATTTGACCCATCCACTTGTTCACCCCCTGACAGGTGAGGAGAGCAGTGGGCAGCAGCGGTGGCCGCGCCCGGGAATCACTTTTGGTGATTTAACCCCCAATTCCAACCCTTGATGCTGAGTGCCAAGCAGGGAGGCAATGGGTCCCATTTTTATAGTCTTTGGTATGACTCGGCCGGGGTTTGAACTCACAACCTATTGATCTCAGGGCGGACACTCTAACCACTAGGCCACTGAGTAGGTGCTATTTGTGGTTGCTGATACGTTTCAAGGACGATCTAATTTTTTTAGAACTATACGGGCTGAAATGATTTAGTGAGTGATTCAGTCTGTTAGAAATTTGATTTAGTAACTTTTTAGCAAAAGTAAATCAACCAGTGTGACTGTAAAATAAATAGTGGATAGTGGACACTGCACGCTGCCTCCCGCTGTCGTCTGCATATTGTGATCACGACAAATCATGTTCCTGACGTCGACAAAGCAATTAGCTACCTGCTGCCACCTACTGACACGGACGAGTATTACACAGTTACTCTGCCAATCTCTTGACAGCACAGACAATAATTACTGGTTTGCAAAGGATATTTTTTACCCGATTAGGAGAAATTACATAATTTCCCACGGCACACCAAACAATATCTCACGGTACACTAGTGTGCCGCGGCACAGTGGTTGAAAAACACTGGGCTAATGTACTTTAGGCACTTAATGATACATTTACATAAGTACTATGTAAGTGAGAAATTTGTTGTCAAAATTGGATCTCGAAATGATCATTCACGCGTTCATTATGTCTCGCATTGACTATTGCAATTCTCTTTTCACTCTCTTCAACAAGTCAACGCTAAAGAAACGTCTGACTGTACAAAATGCGTCTGCCAGACTTTTGACCGGTGCACCCAGAACAGCCCATATTACCACCATTTTATCAAGTCTTCATTGGCTTCCAGTTAAATTCCGCATTGAGTTTAATCTCTGTTGGCCCTGCGATGAGGTAGCGACTTGTCCAGGGTGTACCCCGCCTTCCGCCCGATTGTAGCTGAGATAGGCTCCAGCGCCCCCCGCCACCCCGAAGGCAATAAGCGGTAGAAAATGGATGGATGGATGGAGTTTAAAATTTTAGTCCTGACATTCCGTGCCTTGCATGGTGGGGGCCCTCAGTACATCACTGACTTGTTATGCCCCTATCATCGACGGTCACTCGAACGAGCATGACAATCCTTCTGTTAGGGGTGTATCCCTTTATGGAGGATGCCTGCGCGTGACTTTGTTTAACGTGGGGAGACTGGTGCACAGACAGTCACCACACGATCCTTGACAGAATCGGGTCAGGGTCCAGTGGCATGGAGTCCAAGACGACTGGGGACCCTTTTCTGCTGCAGCCTTCTTCCGCCATCGCAGCCGTTGTGGTAGTTCTTAAATCTACCGTCTTCCGCCTGCTCCGCCGTTGAGGTATTCACCGTATCCCTGGCTAGGAGGAAGTCTGGTGCTAGGCCTTTGCCAAGGGCCACCTGGGGTAACAGTAGTAAAGGGGTTAACCTCCTAGTGCCCCAAGACCCCATAGAGGAGCCTCCACTGCCCGATGCACTTTAACATCATGCCCAGGACACAATATTGTGTGTCCTGGGCATGACATACATGTTATGCCCCTACTCTTCAGGGCGCAGCCTCTGGTCTTCAGGCCAGGGTCTTCTAAAGATCCCAAAAACTTGTTTTAAAACCTGTGGGGAACAATTTTCACCAGTCCCTCCGTGATCTTGACTGTTTAAACTTTTAAGAAACATTTGAAAACTTCTCATTTTAGTAAAGCTTTTAGTTAATGCACCTTTTAACCATAATTTTTTATCCACTTTGTATCCTTTGTATGATGTTGCCCGTGTTGTTTTAAATTGAATTGTTGTTTTACTTCACCTATGTTTTGTACAGCGCTTTGTGATTTTATCTGTGAAAAGCGCTTTATAAATAAAATGTACTTACTTACCGTATTTTCGGACTATAAGTCGCAGTTTTTTTCATAGTTTGGCCGGGCTCCAGTGCGACTTATATATGTTTTTTTCCTTCTTTATTATGCATTTTCGGCAGGTGCGACTTATACTCCGGTGCAACTTATACTCCGAAAAATACGGTACTTACTTACTATTATGCTACTACTTAAAATACTGATCAAAATTGACCAAAGATTTATTGCGCCAATAAGTGTAAGAATTTTTGCATTCAATTAAATAACATTTGATTAAATGTTATTAATGGCACATAAAGCACACAAAATATGGTGGTAAAATAAGTGTAAAAAGGGAATTCCAAAAAATTTTAAACGGAGAAGCTGAACGTCATAGTTATTTTTTTTATATTGCTATTGTTATTGTAATCTATAGTATTGCTATTATTATTATTTTACTTGTTGTGGTTTATTTGTTACTAATTTATATCTACTGTTTGTTTAAATCATATTTAAAGTTGTGTTTTGAGGGATATGTTTTCAAGCTAATGAATAATCGTGATATTAATATCAAGCAAAATAATCGTTCTTATTTTTGCCCTAATCCGTCCAGCCTTAACATGCACAGGATTGAAATGGTTTTATAATGATTTAAATTTGGGCTGTTAAGTTTGCAGAAATGTGCTGATTTACAGCCGGTTGTTTTACAAAAACATGCCGAGCGGAGGGAAGGCTTGATGTGACGGCACCTACCGCTTAATTATACAGCTCAACAATGATGTCAAATCAAAGCTGCAGCCTCTTCCTGTTGCTTGATTTGCATCGGTGACAAACTGAGTGCATGCTGGCTGTGGCTACTTCAATCAATCAGTTGTCTTCTTTTAAGCTGAGGCCAATGCTGAGAAGTGCCAGCATGTTGCCTGCATACTTTATTTGTTGTAATGCCCTGTTTTAAATTCAGTATCATCATTACCTACATGTAGGGACACCATCAGTCAAATTGGTGAATAAGCACCATCAGTGATTCAAGAGTAGAAGATATGAGACAAGCGTGAGGGCGAGTATTGACTGTGAACAGATCATTTACTCACAACATCTCGTCAATAGAATAAAATTGCTGATACATTTGGCCGTAAAAGCGGCGTGTGTTAAAATCACTGCTACTTTGATTTATTTATTTTTATCCCCAGGAACAAAATCGATGCACTTTCATGGTAATTGCTTCTTGCCTAAATACTGTTTGTACAAATGTGTTAGGAGACTGTGCCGTTTATACATGGGGAGTTACAAACCACTTTGGGTGGTGACGTACCGGTACTATGGAAAACTACAATACTCTAATGTCAGTTCATAACACTAATGATCTAAAACAGTGGTGCCCAACCACCGGGCCGCGGCCCGGTACCGGTCCGTGGATCGATTGGTGGGCCGCACAAGAAATTAAAAAAAAAAATAAAAAAGTGTATTTTTTTTATTTTTTATTTATTAAATCAACATAAAAAACACAAGATACACTTACAATTAGTGCACCAACCCAAAAAACCTCACTCCCCCATTTACACATTGGACCCCGACTTAAACAAGTGGAAAAACTTATTCGGGTGTTACCATTTAGTGGTCAATTGTACGGAATATGTACTTCACTGTGCAACCTACTAATACAAGTTTCAATCAATCAATCAATCAACACTGATTGACACTCATTCGCACAAAAGGGTTGTTTCTTTCTGTTATTAATATTTCTGGTTCCTACATTATATCAATATAGATCAATGCAGTCTGCAGGGATACAGTCCGTAAGCACACATGATTGTATTTCTTTATGACAAAAAAAATTAAAAAATAAATAAATAATGTCCCCGGTCCGTGGGACAAATTTTCTAGCGTTGACCGGTCCGCAGCTACAAAAAGGTTGGGGACCACTGGTCTAAAAGACACAAATAAGTAAAGATCAACTTGGTTCAGGATTTTCTTGGTCATTTTTTAGGGTTGTTCAGTTTCAGTTTATTTTGAACATGCATCCAATACAATGTAATTCCCCACATATTTCCAGTTGTTTCATTACAGCTCATCCGAAAAGGAGTAGGAAGAAGCTGAGCTTATTTAATCCTACCCCTTTTCATACCATAGCAATTTTATCCAATTTCCTTGTTCTCTGTAACATCACAGTAAACCAATAAATAATAAACAAATAATATACCATAGTAAGTAAACAAATATTAAATACATAAATTATCTTTGTCTCAATAAAAAAAAAAAATAAATAAAAAAAAAAGGGTTCAAGATATTCATCATAATTCTTGTTCTGTGTACTTTGTGAACACTTGTAGTTTTAACAGTCTCTTAAACTGAATCATATTGGTGCTTTGTTTGATTTATTTGGTTAATACATTCCATAATTTGATTCCACATGCTGATATACATACATAATTTAAGCTGTTTGCAAATGCACCAAATCGTTGAATTTCAATATTTTTGATTCAATAAATAAAGGGTTTGTATTTTTTATATATCCAACATTATGTATTATTGTAATTGATCTTTTTTGTAACACCGTTAGTGAATGAAGTGCACATTTGTAGTTATTTCCCCCTATTTCTGCACAATAACTCAGATATGGTAACACTAGTGAACAGTAAAGAATATGAATCGATTTTTGGTCCAGAACATGTTTTGCTTTATTCATTATTGACGTGTTTCCTGATACTTTACGTTGTATATTTTTTACATGAGATTTCCAATTAATTTGATCATCTATTGTTACACCCAAAAAATTGTTTTCTTTTACCCTTTCAATGTCTACTCCCGTGTATATGTATTTGTGTCTGACTTCCTCTTCTACTGTTACCGAACAGCATTATATTAGTTTCACTGAGATTCAAAGATAGTCTGTTTTTGTCAAATCATCTTTTTAATTTGTTAATTTCTTCTGTTATTTGTATTGGCTTCTGTGTGTTCTCTCCTGAACAAAACGCAGTTGTATCATCTGCAAATAGTACTAACTTCAAGTCCTTTGTAACTTTACAAATGTCCTTTATATATAGATTGAACAATTTTGGTCCAAGTATTGATCCCTGAGGTACGCCACAAAATATTTTCAGCTCTGTAGAAGTGTGTTCGCCTATCTTCACGTATTGCTTCCTGTTGGTTAAGTGGCTTCTAATCCAGTTCAATACCAACCCTCTGATTCCATACCGTTCTAATTTGTTTATTAAGATGCTATGATTAATTGTGTCAAATGCTTTTGTTAAGTCCATACAAACTGCAGTAGCACATTTTTAGGGTTGTAGATCGTGTACCGGTATTTTTTGGTAGCGTTCCTAATTGGGTTGGTCCAGGAAGCATGAAGACCGTTAAGATTCTGGACTAATGGTACTTATGTCTGTATTTTTTATTATCCAGCTGACCGTCGTCATTGTGACACGCTGTCACGTTCGGTTCAAGTACTGCTAGTACGCACGGATGGGTGATGATCAGCTGGAATAGTCACAAGTAAGGAAGCAACAGCTACAAGTAACGCTCACCAAATCCTGACATCTGTATTGATAAAATTATAACGATATACATCCGTAGTCATGTTAAATGTTTTGCATGGGCCAGGAAAAAGTCAGAGGACACACTCATTTGCCCCCCAAATACATTGCAAAAGTTTATGTCACTATGCAGTTTCTTTGTTAATGTTGTGTTAAAGTATTTTAGTCATAACCGGACGCTGGCGATGTCGTCCCAAATCGTCAAATGGCAACACTTTTGTTAGGTTCTGTCATCTTCTTTGTAAAACAAACACGCAAAAAAACAGAAACAGGAGGCTGATTGCCAGATCTTGTGTAAATAAACCCCTCTGTGAAAAGAAAGGAAGGTATTGAAAAAAATCAATTGGCAAATAAGAGGTAAAAATAACACTATATACTGAATCTTGTGCAGTGCATAAGGGGAACTGCACCTTTTCGGAATTTTGCCCATCAATTACAATCCCATTGTGGGGCAAGACCACACATGTCTTTATTTTTGGTGTGCATTCTAAATAGTGAAAAACTGTGGCAAGAGGCAACCATCAATACAGGCAATGGGGGAGACACCAATCTGTCAATCAATCAAAGTTTATTTATATAGCCCTTAATCACAAGTCTCTCAAAGGGCTGCACAAGCCACAACGGCATCCTCGGCTCAGATCCCACGGATCTCAGATCCCGTCATCTATTCTGCTTGTAAGAAACATTTCAAAAAACGCCACAAACGTTCCATTTACATGCCGTGACCTGCATATTAACCGAGTTGTGTTATTGTTATTGTACGAGCTAACACCAACAAACCACTTTTCTGGTGTTGTGACCCAGTGCCTTGCTCCTCACTCATAATGCAATGCCATAGAACAACAACCTGTACTGACTAAGAAACAACAACAGTCTGTCAATATGAATACACAACCAAATTATCTGTGAAGTATTAGCCTACATTTCATGTTTTTGTTTCTGTGTATACAACTTTGATATCAAGCATTATATATGTGCTCCCCATTAGAGATGCGCGGTTTGCTGACACAACCGCGGAGTCCGCGGATTATCCGCGGGTCGGGCGGTTGAAATAATTTTTTTTTTTTTTTTATCCGCGGGTCGGGCGGTTGAAATAAAAAAAAATTAGATTTTATCCGCGGGTCGGGCGGTTGAAATAAAAAAAAAATTAGATTTTAAATAGATTCAGGTGGGTGGCAGTTAAACCAATTCGGAAATATATATACATAGTTAAATGTTGTTACCCACATACGAAAAACGAGCAGGCACCTGCAGCACGCCACAACAGAAGAAGAAAAAAAAAAAAAGATGGCAACGCCGGCAGCAAACGTGGTACGCGACAAACTAAAAAAGGGAATACTAAAGACCAGGGGAAAAAAAGGCCAGAAAAGTTCAGCGTGGACTCGTTTTATGAGGTTGTAAATCAGGATGATAATAATGCTGACTACGTGATTTGCAAGAGCTGCGACGCTGTTTCTGTCTACGACAGTCACAAAACCGGGACATCTAACATGGTGCATCACATTTGTGCAAAACCCCGAACCTCCACAAACACCCTGAGCATGAGCAGTTTCGTCCGCCGTGATCCCAGAAGAGTGCCACAGGATGTTAAAACAAGATAGAACGCAGCTGCCTGCAGCAGTTTGAGTGGCGCGAGCGCGTTTGGAGGTGCACTCAGCGCGGCTCCCAGATGATTGCGCACTGGGGTGCGTCTGGGCCGTGACAGCGTGGCACGCATTGAATGTCTCTGCTGCATTGGATCAGTCTCCTTTCTTTAACAGGCAAAAGCTTTATAACCTCACTAATGCTTTGCATCGTCTATATTAGATATATAACAACGGGTGGGTGCGGGCGGGTGCGGTTTTGATAAAATGTTAGTTCGGGTGGATGGCGGATGGGTGACGACTTTTGTGATGCGGTTGCGGATGAAATAATTGCCTATCCGCGCATCTCTACTCCCCATGTATCAGAACCAATATCATGGTGACTTACACAATATCGGAGGGCAGTTCAGCTAGTTGTTGTTTTGGCTTTGTTAATAAAGTGGTAGTGTATTAAACATTTACTAAAATATGGAATTTTTGGTGTGGTCGGAACCTATTATTCATGTTTACATTGTTTCTTATGGGGAAATTTGCTTCAATATGCAAACTTCTTGATTTACGAATCCTGTTTAAGTAAATTGGGTTCCACTGTATATACAATGTTAATGGAGGTTTCTCAGAGGGCTTTATAGGCGAAATAGGTCAATCTCCATGACCTGTTTTGTTAGCCGCCTCTTGCTAGCTCCTTTTCACTACTCAGGTGTCATGTCTGTGTGACCATGTTTTGTATTAGTCATGTTTTGTTTTGTTTAGTTATTGGACTCTTTAGTTTCTGGCTTTTCACTCCCTTGTCTTGTTTCCATGGTTACCCATTAGTTTCACCTGTTCCACGTTTGGACTCATTGTGCACTCTTGTTTGTCACCATAGCAACCCATTAGTTTTCACCTGTCACATCACGCACCTGTTTCACGTTTTGAGTCACGCACCTGTTTTCGTTAATCATGTCTGTAGTATTTAAGTTCATTGTTTTCAGTTTGTCTTCCTGGCGACATCCCGCATTTATGCTCTTCACATTCCTGACACTTGTTTTCATGTCCATCTTTCACTAATGCTATAGTCTTTTGGTTTCATAGTTTGTTCTCCGCCACTGTGCGCGCTTTTTGTTTGTACTTTTTTTTTGATAGTAATAAACAATCATGTACTTACATTCCCGTCTCGCCCGAGCCAACTTTCCGTTGCCTTCAGGAAAAATAAAACCCCAGGACCAAGTCATGACATCAGGATGCACGGAAAAGAGAAAGACGTGCATTTTTGCCTCACATAGGGATTGGGGATGTGGATGATAGAAAAATATTTATATTAAAAATAAGGTGGAAAGTCTCAAAATAATAGAACAAGAATCATGTTTAATCACGAATAGAAAATAAAAAAAATAGAACATGTAAAAATTTAAATAATAATGGTGTAACAATCATTACTAAATTACACACATCATAAGTGATTTCTGGATATAAATTAAAGGGTAGCTGCACTTTTTTTTTGGCATTTCGCCTATCATTCACAATCCCTATCTTAGACAAGAACACGTTTTCCTTATTATGCATTCTAATTTTTAATTTACGACAATTACGTGGTGCCTAACAATGAAGCTAATGGGAGTCATCTATTGCGGCCATAAAGCTGCTATAAATTGGTCAAATTTAATTCTTGAGTATAAATCATGGCTCTTACTTGTATAATAGAAGGTTGTGGCTAAAAAGATGGTCAACTTTGACATCCAACTTGGACCCAGAGATGGCGAAAAAGACATTAAAACCGCTCGTTTTTGACCACTTTTTTAAATTTCTTACCTGCGTGAGTATAATGATTAATTCTTTATCTAAACGGGAAGATATAAATATTCCATCAGTCTGCATCCCAGTTAGAGCAGATATTGTATATTAAGGTATTGTTTTATGTTCGTGTTTGTATTTCTTGTTTAGCATCTCGCAATACTGCTACTTGCTGGCTCTAAGCTTAAAATGACCAAAATACGTAAATACTACATGTTATTATGAATATGCCTCTTACTACATTACATATATACTGACAGTGTGTAAAACGTTTGTTTTTTAGAGCACTTTATAGGCAGAATAGTTCAAGTCTCATTACCTTCATTGTTAGCTGACCTAATCTAGTGTTATTTAAAATAATGCATAAAAAAGGAAAACCATATGTGTGCTTGTCTCACATAAGGATTATGAGTGACAGGCAAATAAAATAAAAAAGTGCAGTTTGCAATTGTTGATAAACGATGAATATAATACAGGGTTATTCAAAAGAATGAACTAATTTCACTACGCAATATTTTGATACGGAAAAGCAATAGAAAAATCCAGCCACGTTAGTTAAACATGTTCCACTCACAATCAACATATCTTTTCAGCCTTACAAGTGTTCACTGACTCATTCCATGATGATGCTTCAGAACTGTGCAATGCGTCATGAAATCAATCGGTTATTCTTTTTGAATAACCCTGATATTGCCTGTTACGGTTGAATTTGGCATAATCCATCGTTGAGTTGTTATAGATAATTGTTTAGGACTTCAAGCTGCAACAAGTCTTCAATGAGTTGTCTTTTTTCTCCTTGTAGTAGACATGAGGCAATATTTACTTATTTGCCATTTTCTACCGATTGTCCCTTTTCGGGTTTGCGGGGGGCCTGGAGCCTATCCCAGCTGCACTCGGGCGGTAAACAGGGCTCACCCTGGACAACTCGCTACCTCATTGCAGGGCCAACTCAGATAGACAGACCGCCACTAGTGCCAATTTAGTGAAGCTAAATCACTAATCACTTTTGTATAAAAATTTAAGACAACATTTTTCAACAGTACACCATCTCAGAGCTGTACAGTGCAAGCAATTCAGTCGCTTTTGCGACTAAATATATGTAGTGCCAGTATTGAATAAATAAAATATATTTAAAAAAAAAATCAACGGACTATAAGTCGCAGTTTTTTTCATTGTTTGGCCGGGGGTGCGACTTATACTCAGGAGCGACTTATGTGTGAAATTATTAACACATTACCGTAAAATATCAAATAATATTATTTAGCTCATTCACGTAAGGGACTAGACGTATAAGATTTCATGGGATTTAGCGATTAGGAGTGACAGATTGTTTGGTAAACGTATAGCATGTTCTACATGTTATAGTTATTTGAATGACTCTTACCATAATATGTTACGTTAACATACCAGTTGGTTATTTATGCCTCATATAACGTACACTTATTCAGCCTGTTGTTCACTATTCTTTATTTATTTTAAATTGTCTTTCAAATGTCTATTCTTGGTGTTGGGTTTTATCAAATAAATTTCCCCAAAAATGCGACTTATATATGTTTTTTTCCTTCTTTATTATGCAATTTCGTCCGGTGCGACTTATACTCTGGAGCTACTTATACTCCGAAAAATACGGTAAATGATTTCTGTGCTACAAAAAAAATGATGTACTACTATTAGAAAATTAGTAGCACCGGTGCTACAAGTATTGGTTGTAGTTCGTTTTAGTCTTAGCTTTCTGATTGCCATTCGAAATGACAAAGTGGATTATTTGATGTGTAGCAATTGGAAAATGTGATTTATTTTACTCTTTCAATATCTAATCCGTCTATTTGTATTTGTGTTGACTTTCCCTTCTACTGTTAATTTATTTCTTTGTTCTTTTTTGCTTTCTCTATGTAAATAAGTATGTTTTGCAGAGGTGTACTTATAACAGTTTGATAGACAAATGATACTATTTATAATAGCGGTGGAGAGTGGCTGGGGGTGGCACGAAAAAACTACCACGACACCTTTTAATACATGGATTCTCAAGAGATAGCACTTTTTCACCTCACTTTTGATTATCTTTAACCTTGCGTTTTTGTAATGAATAGGAAGTGCTGGATCATACCGATTTATGTCGTATGCACAGATGGCAACCATTCCGAGTACGTTAAAAGAGGGAGCCAGGGTGGTGCATTAACATTCAGAGTGTGCACGGGTGTGGAGTTTCACACAAGTGCGAAAGGCAAATGAGTTTTGGCGAGTGAGTGGGATGAGTTTTGGGGGATGATGTCAGCTTTGGCAATTCTTCCATTGAAGAGCCCTTTAAGACTATGTTGCCATGCATGAGGCAAGTGGATATCAGGTCAAACACGAAACAACAGGGAGGCCAGTTGGATTTGGGATATAGAGAAAGAGAGAGGCAGACTGACAAAACCTGGAGAGGCAAAAGTTGCATTGAGCAAAAGGTGGCGGGGAGGTTGAGGATTTTGAAGGGATGTCTCTTTTGTTTCGTTTCAGCTTGATGCTGACATTCTAATATGGAAAGTATTGGAAACAAAGGAGTGCCAAGCTGTAGCTAAGTCTGAGTTAAGAGTTTGGGAGGATGTCAAAGGTTCTTTCATCATTTTATTGGCAGCTGTGGAGAGGCGTAGCTAAAACACCTGCCAAGTACTTATACAAATAGAGGACCCATGAGAGGACTCCTGAGTGATAATGTTGTAATTACCGAATGTAAGACAGACTTGAATTTAAGACAATCTGTCTTATTTCACAGCCATTTTTCAACATATACAATGAGACAAAGACAAGAAGATCAAATTAATATATTTGTGTTATCCTGTTTTCCATATCACTGAAATAATTGCACTTTGAAATAAAAATACAAAATAAGTAATATTTGTACAGTCGTGTCTCACCACACTGCGCTTCAAATATTGTTAATTCATCCATTTTTATATTTTAAAGCATATTTTTACAACATACACTATATTGCCAAAAGTATTTGGCCACCCATCCAAATGATCAGATTCAGGTGTCCTAATCACTTTGCTACAGGTGTATGAAATCAAGCATTTAGGCATGGAGACTGTTTTTTACAAACATTTGTGAAAGAATGGGCCGCACTCAGTGATTTCCGGCGTGGAACTGTCATAGGATGCCACCTGTGCAACAAATCCAGTCGTGAAATGTTCTCGCTCCTAAATATTCCAAAGTCAACTGTTGGCTTTATTATAAGAAAATGGAAGAGTTTGGGAACAAGAGCAACTCAGCCACGCATTGTGCCGAGTGTGAAATTTGGTGGAAGAGGAATTATGGTGTGGGGTTGTTTTTCAGGAGTTGGGCTTGGCCCCTTAGTTCCAGTGAAAGGAACTTTGAATGCTCCAGGATACCAAAACATTTTTGGACAATTCCATGCTCCGAACCTTGTGGGAACAGCTTGGAGTGGGCCCCTTCCTCTTCCAACATGACTGTGCACCAGTGCACAAAGCAAGGTCCATAACAACATGGATGACAGAGTCTGATGTGGATGAACTTGACTGGTCTGCACAGAGTCCTGACCTGAACCAGACAGAACGCCTTTCGGATGAATTAGAACGGAGACTGAGAGCCAGGCTTTATCGACCAGTACGTGACCTCACCAATGCGCTTTTGGAAGAATGGTGGAAAATTCCTATAAACACACTCCGCAACCTTGTGGACAGCCTTCCCAGAAGAGTTGAAGCTGTAATAGCTGCAAAAGGTGGATCGACATCACATTTCAAGGCCATATGTGAGTCAAGGCAGGTGGCCAAATACTTTTGGCAATATAGTGTATTTAGCCTAAATTAAACATTTCAAGCATACAAATGGCTAAATGAACACACAATATAAATACTATAATAGTATTGACCACTAGAAGAGTTCAAACCAATCAAAGTGTGCTGTTCAGTATCATGAACACTGATTGGCTCAGCCTCAGGCAGCATTACTATTTTGGGTAAAACGAGTGTAGGTGGGAAGACTTCTTCTATCACTGTTATTTTTATAATTTTTATTATTATTATTATGCATATATTAATGCAATGGCCTGTCATAGTTTCACATTTTAATCCCTGGGATTAATATAGTCATATAAATCAGTCACACAAGCAATATGTTTACACTAGGGCTGTCAAAAACAACAAGTTAACTCATGCGATTAATTTAAAAAAATAAAATAAATGATCACATTAATCATTCATGTAAACTAGTCCATCGCCACATTGCGCTTTAAATATTGCGGCTTCAATACATTTTCCAGTATATATTTTGTAAAACATATAGTATTTTTTAGTCTTAAATTAATGATGTTAAAGCATACAAATGACTAAATACTTAAACGTATCATGACTACACTAGTATTGGCCTGTAGAGGAGAAAAAAAACCAATCAGACTGTGCTGTTCAGTATCGTGGCCACTGATTGGCTCAGCCTCAGGAAGCTTCACTATATTGGGTGAAACAAATGTAAAATTGACTAAAGGGTGTTATTTTATATTAGAGGGCTCTCATAATGTTGAAAAACATATTTATAATGCTCTATCTATGGCAATATTGGAATTTTCTGTGCATATTTCTTAGCTGATTGGTAGTTGTGTGTAAGTGATGGGACGAAAAGCTCCGTCTCACTTGGGGAGAAGTAGTTTGCTGCAACCTGCATTATTTCATGTATACATCCTTACACCACAATTATAAGATGACATTTTTTGTCAAACTTTGTTCTTGGAAAAATAAATACTGTCTTCCATTCTGGTCGGTAGGACCTGGCTATGACTTGAACCCGAAGTGAAGAGTCTTATTTTTTTTATCCCCAATTGTTACCATGAAGTCAGTTTTATAGATCTATTAGGTCACCTTGAAGCCTCTTGGCTTCCTGGCTGTGGAAAACACGTCTTTTAGCCTTTTATTAAATTAGCAGTGCCTCACAACAGTTTCACAGTGCAGTGTGAATGCCAAGAAAGTCTAGTACACACACTGCTGTTATTCTGCAAAACATGCTGAAGTATGTGTGATGGTTATTTCCTAAGAGATTAAAATTAAAAGGACAAACTGTGCCGGTAGTTTAGAATATGTGTAAAAAAAAATTTATTATTAGCTTGTTAAACAGGCATAACCAGTATTGTTCTTTGAGCTTGCCTCCTGGTTTTTGTTATTGTTTGCACATCATTTAAATATCCCATATTCTATCATTGTTCAATAATTTACTAAACACCTTATGCAAACTATACAATTGTGTGTATTATTAATGGGTACGTGAGACTGTGTGCACACTTCAGGACTGGTGCAGACAGCCCTATTATTGTATGTTTTAAAACATGCAGCAAACATGTACCACTTTTTCTAGACAGTCCTACAGTGCATCTGCAATCTTTTTTAACACGCTGATTGTGCGCCCCGAGAGATGCTCGCACTAACTGAACGTGCACTGGAATGTTCCAGATACAAGAAAATGCATATTGCAATACGTTTTTTTCATTTATTTAATAATATAGCTTGTATTAGAAAAACTGAACGTCTTAAAAAAAACGCCAGCAGACACCAAAACACATCAATTCAATTTGTTATAATTAGCTCCCCAAGTCATTCAGCAGCCATACAATTAGAAAATTATATTGCTGAATAGACAATGTAAATTTTTTAATTTTTTTTGACAGTCCATTTATATTGACAAGCATATGTAGAACGGTGCTGCAGCGCAATCGCCTTCTTTTTAGCAGCTATTTCTACGCAACTGCCAGTTTGCACGTCCTTTTTAGACGTAAAACTGTGGCGGCAGAACAATTTCAGCCTTGATAAATCACACAATGCTTATCATTGTATTGCTTTCCTCTCAATATTGTGGCCATTCTGCTAATCAGCATATATTCTGCATATTCATGAAAACAGACATCCTATATACAAACCCAAAAACCAGTGAAGTTGGCACGTTGTGTAAATCATAAATAAAAATGACTACAATGATTTTCAAATCCTTTTCAACCTATATACAATTGAATAGACTGCAAAGACAAGATACTTAATGTTCAAACTTTTGCAAATATTAGCTCATTTGGAATTTGATGCCTGCAACATGTTTAAAAAAAGCTGGCACAAGTGGCAAAAAAGACTGATAAACATCCCACAGGTGAACAGGCTAATTGGGAACAGGTGGGTGCCATGATTGGGTATAAAAGCAGCTTCCATGAAATGCTCAGTCATTCACAAACAAGGATGGGGCGAGAGTCACCACTTTGTGAACAAATGCGTGAGCAAATTGTCGAACAGTTTAAGAACAATATTCCTCAACGAGCTATCGCAAGGAAATTAGGGATTTCACCATCTACGGTCCGTAATATAATCAAAAGGTTCAGAGAATCTGGAGAAATCACTGCATGTAAGCGGCAAGACCTGTGACCTTCGATCACTCAGGCGGTATAGCATCAAAAAGCGACATCAGTGTGTAAAGGATATCACCACATGTGCTCAGGAACACTTCAGAAAACT
The DNA here is from genome assembly GCF_033978685.3 of Nerophis lumbriciformis. Lineage (NCBI taxonomy): Eukaryota > Metazoa > Chordata > Actinopteri > Syngnathiformes > Syngnathidae > Nerophis > Nerophis lumbriciformis. The sequence goes on from NC_084569.2 coordinate 14,936,152, forward strand.
ACTGTCAGTAACTACAGTTTGTCGCTACATCTGTAAGTGCAAGTTAAAACTATAAAAGAACCATCCAGACGGTTATAGGCGCAAAGTTCAAAACCCAGCTTCTGTGATGGTATGGGGGTGTATTAGTGCCCAAGGCATGGGTAACTTACACATCTGTGAAGGCACCATTAATACTGAAAGGTACATACAGGTTTTGGAGCAACATATGTTGCCATCCAAGCAACGTTATCATGGACGCCCCTGCTTATTTCAGCAAGACAATGCCAAGCGACATTCTGCACGTGTTACAACAGCGTGGCTTTGTAGTAAAATAGTGCGGGTACTAGACAGGCCTGCCTGTAGTCCAGACCTGTCTCCCACTGAAAATGTGTGACGCAATATGAAGCGTAAAATACGACAACAGAGACCCCGGACTATTGAACAACTTAAGCTGTACATCAAGCAAGAATGGGAAAGAATTCCACCTGAAAAGCTTAAAAAATGTGTCTCCTCAGTTCCCAAACGTTTACTGAGTGTTGTTAAAAAGAAAGGCCATGTAACACAGTGGTAAAAATGCCCCTGTGCCAACTTGTTTGCAATCTGTTGCTGCCATTAAATTCTAAGTTAATGATTATTTGCAAAAAAAAAAAGTTTCTCAGTTTGAACATTAAATATATTGTCTTTGCAGTCTATTCAATTGAATATAAGTTAAAAAAAGGATTTGCAAATCATTGTATTCATAAACGGTACTATACCGCCTATGAAAACAAACGCCATCTACACCTAACATCCACTGTAATGATACTAAGTACAGGAGCGTATCTAGTCGATACTACTATGATTACGTCGATATTTTTTGGCATCACAACATCTTTCGTTTTTTTTAAATTAATATTATGTTTATAAACTCAGGAAATACGTCCCTGGACACATGAGGACTTTGAATATGACCAATCTATGATCTTGTAACGACTTGGTATCGGATTTTTACCCAAATTTGTGGTATCATCCAAAACCAATGTAAAGTATCAAACAACAGAAGAATAAGTGATTATTACATTTTAACAGAAGTGTAGATAGAACATGTTAAAAGAGAAAGAAGGCAGATATTAACAGTAAATGAACAAGTAGATTAATAATTCATTTTCTACCACTTGTCCTTAATAATGTTGACTAAATAATAGAATGGAAAATGACACAATATGTTACTGCATATGTCAGCAGCTAAATTAGGAGCCTTTGGTTGCTTACTTACTACTAAAAGACAAGTTGTTTTGTATGTTCACTATTTTATTTAAGGACAAACTTGCAATAAGAAACATATGTTTAAAGTACCCTAAGATTTGTTGTTAAAATAAAGCCAATAATGCAATTTTTTTTTGGTCCCCTTTATTTAGAAAAGTACCGAAAAGTACCGAAATAATTTTGGCATCGGTATCGGGACAACACTAATAGAAAGTTTAACATGATGCTTTTGAAACAGTAGCTGTAGTAAAGTGCTTACAACTAAAGCAAGGACGTTCACAGCAGAAACTGTATCCGTCATTCAACTCCAGACACACATTCATGCAAAGGTTAAGGAGGCTGCCATCAATTAAGCGTTCACTGTCTTACTCAAGGACACTCGAGCAACAACACAGCCCGTGGAAGCCACTCGACCTTCTGAGCTTCACTGTTGCTATTTTAACCGCACTGTAGCTCACAATCATGCTATTAGGAGGGTAGTGCAATCGATGGTTAGAAGATTAGCAGACTCGATGCTTGCACGATTAAAGATTGGATCAAGATGCAGCATAAAACCATGTTAATACTGGTGGAGTCTCAACTGTGCCACACAAATATTAAGTGAGGACTAGGATAGGAACAGTGCCGTTATTTCAGTTTTACAACAGATGATTGAAAAGGCCTATCTATCCTGTTGTAAATCCGTCTGTGGTTCGATGCAGACGCACAAGTCCTAGTCATAAAGCAGTGTATCCCCTTCCCACACATACAGTCAATATTTAAAAGCTTGTTTATGCATGTAGTTAAAAGGGGATAAGTGTTGAGCATCCTCTGCTGTGTATTATCGAGTCTATTGTTATTGGCAAAGTCAGAATGCCACGTCTCTTTCTGCCCTTCGTTCTCTGACTTTTGACAATCATTCTGCTCACCGTCTAATGAAAAGACCTGAACCAGGAAGGAGCTATAGAATGAAGGTCAGCACTTCCCTTCCCCCAATCAAACTCGACTCTGGAGACGCACGCCAACTCACTGCACTTCGTTTACTGTCAGAAATGACAGTGGGTGAGTCCCCTGGTGATTTCTTATGAAAAATGCATTGGGTGTCTTTGATGCATTCTGACTGAATGTGTTCACTCAGATTTTTCCCCACAATGTCATTGTAATGTGTCTTCAGGGTCATCTTAAAGGGGAACATTATCACCAGACCTATGTAAGCGTCAATATATACCTTGATGTTGCAGAAAAAAGACCATATATTTTTTTAACCGATTTCCGAACTCTAAATGGGTGAATTTGTGCGAATTAAACGCCTTTCTAATATTCGCTCTCGGAGCGATGACGTCACAACGTGGCAAATCAGTTCTGTTATTTTCCGTTTTTTCGACTGTTTTCCGTACCTTGGAGACATCATGCCTCGTCGGTGTGTTGTCGGAGGGTGTAACAACACCAACAGGGACGGATTCAAGTTGCACCAGTGGCCCAAAGATGCGAAAGTGGCAAGAAATTGGACGTTTGTTCCGCACACTTTACCGACGAAAGCTATGCTACGACAGAGATGGCAAGAATGTGTGGATATCCTGCGACACTCAAAGCAGATGCATTTCCAACGATAAAGTCAAAGAAATCTGCCGCCAGACCCACATTGAATCTGCCGGAGTGTGTGAGCAATTCAGGGACAAAGGACCTCGGTAGCACGGCAAGCAATGGCGGCAGTTTGTTCCCGCAGACGAGCGAGCTAAACCCCCTATCGACCCCAGCTTCCCTGGCCTACTGACATCAACTCCAAAACTGGACAGATCAGCTTTCAGGAAAAGAGCTCGGATGAGGGTATGTCTCCAGAATATATTAATTGATGAAAATTGGGCTGTCTGCACTCTCAAAGTGCATGTTGTTGCCAAATGTATTTCATATGCTGTAAACCTAGTTCATAGTTGTTAGTTTCCTTTAATGCCAAACAAACACATACCAATCGTTGGTTAGAAGGCGATCGCCGAATTTGTCCTCGCTTTCTCCCGTGTCGCTGGCTGTCGTGCCGTTTTCGTCGGTTTCGCTTGCATACGGTTCAAACCGATATGGCTCAATAGCTTCAGTTCCTTCTTCAATTTCGTTTTCGCTACCTGCCTCCGCACTACAACCATCCGTTTCAATACATTCATAATCTGTTGAATCGCTTAAGCCGCTGAAATCCGAGTCTGAATCCGAGCTAATGTCGCTATAGCTTGCTGTTTTTTCCGCCATGTTTGTTTGTGTTGGCTTCACTATGTGACGTCACAGGAAAATGGATGGGTGGTTAAAATCAGGCACTTTGAAGCTTTTTTTAGGGATATTGCGTGATGGGTAAAATTTTGAAAAAACACTTCGAAAAATATAATAAGCCACTGGGAACTGATTTTTAATGGTTTTAACCATTCTGAAATTGTGATAATGTTCCCCTTTAACATGTTTTCCCTGTAATACAGTAGAGGAATTAATTATTTGATCTTCTACATCTGCCTATCAATTCTATCAATAAGTGAATTGCAGAGTTCCATCGCCATTTCTGGACTTCCTTGCTCAACAATCTCCTCTTTCATAGACAACATAGCCTGTTTTTCCTTCTGCTCTTTCAGCATTTCCTCAAGTATCTTGAGAAAAACATCAATAGAAAAGGACGCAAAACAAAATACTAGCGGCTTACTTTCTTTTTCTCTTGTTTTTGAGCACCGGGTCTGCTCTGTTTTCTCTTTTTACCGCAGGTTCCGACTTGGTCTTTCCCCCCTCAAGGGTCCTCCTGATTTTGGGGATCGCATTTGGCTTAAGTCTTTGGGATTTTTTTACATCCAAACTCCAACCAAAACCCTTTTTTTCAAAGTCAGAAAGAATTATGAAAATGGTCACTGCAAATTAGACTCCTTTTGCTTGGTCCGTCCCATTTTATGTGAGTCAATTTGACTTGAGAGGTCCATACTTTCTTCATATTCCCATCTTTTGGAAATGTATGTATTGCATTGCTACAACCTGCAATAATACATCTGGCAGATACAGTACAGGCCTAAGGTTTAGATACACCTTCTCATTCAATGTGTTTTCTTTATTTTCATGACTAGTTACAATGTAGATTGTCACTGAAGGCATCAAAACTATGAATGAACACCTGGAGTTATGTACGTAACACAAAAAGGTGACATAACTGAAAACATGTTTTACTGTATATTCTAGTTTCTTCAAAATAGCCACCCTTTGCTCTGATTACTGCTTTGCACACTCTTGGCATTCTCTCTTCAAGAGGTAGTCACCTGAAATGGTTTTCACTTCACAGATGTGCTTGAAGCTCATCGAGAGAATGCCAAGAGTTTGCAAAGCAGTAATCAGAGCAAAGGGTGGCTATTTTGAAGGAACTAGAATATAAAACATGTTTTCAGGTATTTCACCTTTTTTTGTTAAGTACATAACTCCACTAGGGCTGCAACAACTAATCGATTAAATCGATTACAATCGATTATAAAAAATAGTTGGCGATTAATTTAGTCATCGATTCGTTGGATCTGTGCTATGCGCATGCGCAGAGGCTACTTTTTTTATTTTTATTTTTATTTTAATAAACCTTTTTTATAAACTGCAACATTTACAAACAGCTGAGAAACAATAATCAAAATAAGTATGGTGCCAGTATGATGCCAGTATGCTGGGGTTTTTTTTTCAATAAAATACTGGAAAGGATAGAAATGTAGTTTGTCTCTTTTATCCGATTAAATCGATTAATCAAAGTAATAATGGACAGATTAATCGATTATCAAATTAGTTGTTAGTTGCAGCCCTAAACTCCACTACGTGTTCATTCATAGTTTTGATGCCTTCAGTGACAATCTACAATGTAAATAGTCATGAAAATAAAGAAAACACATTGACTGAGAAGGTGTGTCCAAACTTTTGGCCTGCTGTGAAAATAACGAGATTTGGGAGGAAGATGCTCCCAAAACACATACTACCCAATATAAAATTGCCTCCAGTCTTCTGGAGCGCACATCAGCAGAATGATGTAGGCCCGCCCACATTTTAGAGCGAAAAGTGGGCGTTCAAAATGTGCTAAAACTTGTTAAAAACACAAGCCTAAAATCACTACTGTTTCTATTTTGGGGGAGCCGCATGTGGCTCTTTAGTGACGCCCTCCCTGGAGCATTTTTAAAAAAGGATTGAAAATTAAAAAAGATAAGGGAAAATATTTTTTTTGTTTTAGTTTGTTTTTTATTTAAGGACAAACATGACACAAACCTTCCCAATTGTTAGAAAGCCCACTGTTTAATATGTTTCACTAATGAGAGTATTTGGTGAACATCGTTTTGTCCTACTAATTTCGGCGGTTCTTGAACTCACCATAGTGTGGACTGTGACGCAACAGTTTGTTTACATGTAAAATCTTCCACTCCTTCTTTGTCTCATTTTGGCCACCAAAAGTTTTATGCTGTGCGTGAATGCACAAAGGTGCGCTTTGTTGATGTTATTGACTTGTGTGGAGTGCTCATCAGGCATATTTGGTCAGTGCATGACTGCAAGTTAATCAATGCTAACATGCTATTTAGGCTAGCTGTATGTACAGACTGCATCATTATGCCGCATTTGTAGGTATATTTGAGCTCATTTAATATCCTTTACTTTTATCCACTTTGTATTTAATTCATATTTGCATGCCTCATCTGCATGAAATATTGGCTACATTTCTGGTAGTTGTTTGTGTGTCATGTTGTTCCAGACCACGGAAAACATTACCTAGCTTGCCAAAAATTGTAATAAATCTATTAAAAGAAGACAGCCTGCCGTTTCCTTTAACTTGGACAAACACATCTACAGTATACCTTTGGCCATTCAAAGCCAGTCATTTCCAGGAGTTATCTCACCTTCTGTGTAGCCTCTGATTTACTAATGTTTTCTAATGTTGTAAAAATGTGTAGAATAAATATTACATTTCAACATTTCTGTCATCGAAGATTTGCTTCAGCCTGCGACACAGTCATTTTGATAGTAGGCTATTATAGCTAATATAGACACTTACGTCATGTGTTGCCTTCATTACAACACTTATATACCGCTTTTCATTTTTTGCGGCTCCAGGCAGATTTTTTTTTTGTATTTTTGGTCCAATATAGCGCTTTCAACATTTTGGGTTGCCGACCCCTGGTCAAAACTATGGAATATCCATTGTTGTCAGCATCATTTAATCTTATATAAATTAAAAGATGCCAAGCAATAGCCTCAAACCATACAGGATTAGTCCAGATTAACCATAACAAGGAGTGCAACAAAATTCCTCTTGAGGTGCGCACAGACCTGGTTACGAACTAGAGAGAAAGAATTGTACATCCTCTATTGTATTTCACACTGTCTTCTGCACTGGTAGAATATGGCGACCTTGTAAGAACAATAATTTTATACTGGACAGGCTTCCCGCTGCTACTTCCTCTGTCAAGGACAGGATGTCCAATATATTCCATCCCAGTGCAAAAGAAGAGTGTGCCAACTGGCCAGCTGCCCTTGCCGCCAGCACTGGTTTCCCTGTGCCACCTGTTGCACTGCCCTCCTGCTCCAATCCCTGATCCTGGAACACAAAGCTGCCATCATTAGTCTATGATGTCCATCCATTTTCTACCGCTTGTCCTTTTCGGGGTCCCGAGGTGTCGCTGGAGCCTATCTCAGCTGCATTCGGGCGGAAGTCAGTGTACACCCAGGACAAGTCGCCACCTCATCACAGGGCCAACACAGATGGACGGATAACATTCACACTCACATTCACATTCACACACTAGGGACAATCTAGTGTTGTCAATCAACCTATCCCCAGGTGCATGTCTTTGGAGGTGGGAGGAAGCCGGAGTACCCGGAGGGAACCCACGCAGTCACGGGGAGAACATGCAAACTCCACACAGAAAGATCCCGAGCGCAGGATCGAACCCAGGACCTTCGTATTGTGAGGCAGACGCACTAACCCCTCTACCACCGTGCTGCCCTAGTCTATGATGTTTGTGTGCATCCTTGCTGTCAGTTTAAACCTGCCCAGGTCATGCAGCTTTAACTGTTCAATCAATCAATCAATCAATGTTTATTTATATAGCCCTAAATCACAAGTGTCTCAAAGGGCTGCACAAGCCACAACGACATCCTCGGTACAAAGCCCACATAAGGGCAAGGAAAAACTCACCCCAGTGGGACGTCGATGTGAATGACTAAGAGAAACCTTGGAGAGGACCGCATATGTGGGTAATCCGGTGCGCCTTTAATATGAAAAAAGATAAAAAATAGACCATTCATCGGCATTGCGCTTTATAATCTGGTGCGTCCTATGGTCCGGAAAATACGGTAATCCAAGCAAATTTGTTTGCAGTGACGTGCAGTCACTAGAGGCAGGTGAGGCGGGGCCTCACCTGCCATCATGGAAAGAAACAAAATGTAAAAAGAAAAAAAAAAAAATTAAATTGTTATATGTATCCAGTGATTATACTATAAAGTTATTTTCCATTTAACTACACCAGTTTTAGATTATTTTTTATTCAAAATCGCTGAATTTTCACATTTGCCGTTCAAATACTGAGAAGAGACGGTGCGGTGAACAGCAGCCAGTTGAGGCACGTCACTCAGTGCCGCAACATGGATTGCGCGATGACTCGGCTAACTGCTGGCCTGCTGTGCAGTGAGACTGTATTGCTATATGAACTATATTATACATTTCCATAGTTTAGTTAGCTGAGGTATATAATGTACAGTGTATTTTGTCAACAACTGTATGTGTGTAAAGTATTTCTTGTGCTGAGCGATCATAAAACGGCTGCAAAAGACGCACTGGCTGAGGCTCGCCTCCTGCACCCCTGCCGTAGAATTGTTATATCAACTAAAGCCCACACTTAAACTTTCCACGTGCAAGATTGAATCTATTTAAAAAAATATTTCATAAGAAGCCAAAAAGGGCAAAAACAATAATGTTGGTGTTGGAGGAGTTGTGAATGACTGCAGGGACACAACTTAGATACACCTGCAGACTGCAGGTGTACCTAATTCACAACTCCTCCAACACGAACATTATTGTTTTTGCACTTTTTGACTTCTTATTAAATAACTTTTGTAACCTATTTTCATGGGCTTTCCTCTTTGTGATGTTAAGTTCCTGTTATGCGCTGTTATACAGTATATGCCTTGAGCTCTTATTTTGAAGGCGCTAAGAGCGGAAGTGATGTCACGTTGCGGAGGTTTTTGAAAGAAGGTAAATAAAGTGGTCCTCATGTAAACTGGAGCCTCCGTGTTTGTTATTTTGTAGTTTCATACAGTATAGGCGACATTTATAAACCCTCGGTTACACTTTTTTAAATAGATTCAATCTTGCACGTGGAAAGTTTAAGTGAGGGCTTTAGTTGCGGCGCATGGACTTAATTTCTAAGTAAAGGTAAGACCATAATAACGTTTTTTTTATTAAATGTGCTTTTTTGTGTGCTACAGTTTGTATGTGTAAAGTTAAAGTTAAGTTAAAGTACCAATGATTGTCACACACACACTAGGTGTAATGAAATTTGTCCTCTGCATTTGACCCATCCCCTTGATCACCCCCTGGGAGGTGAGGGGAGCAGTGGGCAGCAGCGGCGCCGCGCCTGGGAATCATTTTTGGTGATTTAACCCCCAATTCCAACCCTTGATGCTGAGTGCCAAGCAGGGAAGAATGCTGGTATGAACTTTTAAACATAACCCGTTAACTTCTGCCAATCAAATGGTGAATAAGATACTCTTTAGGGTTCATATGTTTGTAAATCTGACTGTGATGAAGTCAGTGCCTCACCAGCCATCAACCTCACCGCACGTCACTGTTTGTTTGTTACATCACAATCAACCTGGATTCAATCACAGATGTTTGCTTGGCTTGGCACGCCCAAGCCACACCCCCTTATAAATATGCAAACCATATTTAATTTAGCCATGAGGCAGAGATCCCCTATTCTGCACAATCAGAAAACACTACAACAGTGAGCGAGGCGGCGACAAAGAAGAATTTTACAGACAGACAGTTGGAAGTGCTCCTTGCGGGAGTGGAGGCATGGAAGATAGTCCTTTTTGGCACGCTGTCAGCCGGGATTAGCAGCAAACGAAAGAGGAGTGAGTGGGAGAGCATCTGCGAAGAGGTCAATGCTGTCCGCTCCAAAAAACGCACACAGGCTGAAATGTAAAAAAAAAAAGGTCTAACATCAAGGTGGATGTGAAAAGGAGAAATGCTGCACACCGCCAACGTGTGGCCAAAACAGGCGGGGGCACTGGTGATGAGGGGCACTACTTCTTTGACCAGCGAGTTGTAGCAATAGTTGGCGACAGAGCTATTTCCGGGTTGGTGGGACAACACGTGGAGGAGTCAGATTATCCTACAGTAGTCTGCTCACAGCCAGATTATAGTTGTGTCTATTACCGTATTTTTCGGACTATAAGGCACACTTAAAATCATTTAATTTTCTCAAAAATCGACAGCGTGCCTTATAACCCGGTTCGCCCATACTTGCCAACCTTGAGACCTCCGAATTCAGGAGATGGGGGGTTGAGGTGGTAGGGGTCAGAGTGGGCGGGGTTAAGGGGGGAGGAGTATATTTATAGCTAGAATCTTTTTTCATATATTAGGCGCAGCGGATTATAGGGCGCATTAAAGGAGTCATATAATTATTATTTTTTTATACTTGAATTTCAGTGTTCATTTATTTACACATATACACTCACATAACACTCCTCTCTACTACTTGCCGTAGTTTTGAAGCAATGCATGATGGGAATCCGGATGTTGCGTGTCAGTGTATTAACGTGCCGGCTGGAATAAACACACGCTAAGAAATAGCTCCGTGCCTGCCTACTTTATGGGTTATAGATAAACCTATGGATAACGGAGACATATATAATAGTCTCCTTCTTGTTGTGTGTGCAGTTGCGCACTGAGCTCCAAAAGCCGTAGATGTTATAATGTGACTGGGCCGGCACGCTGTTTATATGGAGGAAAAGTGGAGATGACGACAGGCTTTCCTCACTCAGGTCCGGCTGGAAATCGGGAGAAATTCGGGAGAATGGCGACTTGTCCAGGGTGTACCCCGCCTTCCGCCCGATTGTAGCTGAGATAGGCTCCAGTGCCCCCCGCGACCCCGTAGGGAATAAGCGGTAGAAAATGGATGGATGGATGGATGGGTTGTCCCGGGAGATTTTCGGGAGAGGCAAATTCGGGAGTCTCCCGGAAAATTCGGGAGGTTTGGCAAGTATGGGTGCGCTTAATGTACGAGATAATTCTGGTTGTGCTTCCCGACCTCGAATCAATTTTATTTGGTACTCGGTGTGATGATAAGTGTGACCAGTAGATGGCAGTCACACATAATAGATACGTGTAGACTGCAATATGACTTAAGTAAACAACACCAAAACTCTAAATGTTCCATTGAAAATAAAGAACATTACACACATCACTCAAAAATCTGTCAAAAATGTTTTAGTTTGACTTTGAAACTGCACAGCTTGATGGATTGTCCTCCCATTACGACTACCGTAGTCAGAGATACATGTAGTACTATGGTGTGTGTATAAGGACCTCAAAATAGCACCCATTAGCAGACAGATTATCTGACGTTTTGTTTCACAATATTATGCAAAACAAACTTTTCTTACCTTCTGGTACCTGCTGATTTGTATTTGAGATCTGCATAAGTCCTGAAAATTTGCGCACGTCCGCCTTCGTAGTCGATAAGCTTCTTCTTTTCCTCTATCTTCTTGTTATGGGACATTCATACTCCGCTGTTGCCATTTCTAATATAAAGTAGCGTAAAGTTCTAACTTATATCTCGCTTTGGAAGCGCTAAAAACTACCAGTGTAGTGGGTTTACATTATTCACCCACGGAACTTAAATTATTAGATAGTTCCGGTCGGACGTTTTTTCACGGGACACATTTCGGGCGTTGTTGCACTAGTGAGCCACGGAAGAGGAGATGCTACTCCGTTGTTGATTGAAGTAAAGTCTGAATGTCATTAAAACAGTTAGCTCCATCTTTTGACACTTCTTCCACTCCCGTCCTTGCACGCTACAACAAAAATGACGGGGAGAAGACGCTGCCGAAGGTGAGCCACGTAAATAAGACCGCCCACAAAACGGCGCATCCAAAAGCAACTGTCAGAAAGCGACTTGAAGATGATCTGTAAAACATAATCCATGCAACATTTTGACCAAAGAACCACCATTACATGTTATGTAGACATTTTGTATGAAAAAAAAACCTGAATAGACCCGCTCATCAGCAGTGCGCCTTATAATCCGGTGCGCCCTATGCACTGCAAAAAGTCAGTGTTAAAAAACAAGAAAAAAAATACAAAAATTAGGGGTATTTTACTTGAACTAAGCAAAATTATATGCCAATAGAACCAAGAAAATTTGTCTTGTCAAGACTTTCCAAAACAAGTAAAATTAGCTAACCTCAATGAAACCAAAAATACCTTTAAAATAAGTATATTCTCACTAATAACAAGTGCACTTTTCTTGGTAGGAAAAACAATTTCTGACCTTTTTGCTCAATATGTTGAAAAATATTCTTAAATAAGTAAATGCTAGTGCCATTATCTTGACATAATGATATGCCCTCGGCATCATGATTTTTTTTTTCATGCTTGAAGTAAGAAATTATTACTTTAAAAAAGGAGTTTTATACATGTGAGTGTTAATGACACAGCTTTGCAACAGTTGATATTCTAGTTTCAAGCATGTTTTACTCAATATAGGTCATAAAATCTCAGCAACAAGCTGTAATATCTTACTGAGATCATTTAGGACCAAAACCCTTAAAACAAGTAAAACACTCTAACATAAAATCTGCTTAGTGAGAAGAATTATCTTATCAGACAGAAAATAAGCAAATATTACGCTTATTTGAGATATTTAATCTTACTTCGATTTCAGTTTTTGCAGTGTGGTCCAGAAAATACGGTATGTCTTTTTTTTTGGTTTGAATTATTTAATATTTAAACATGCCAGAATATAAAGAAGAATATAAGAGACTGAGACTCGTGTTTGATTACTCAATTCATTATAAGAACACAGGACACGAGAGAAGTCGCTGTTATAGCCGTACGTGACACAGAGTGGGCCCATTCCTCCACCCTATCTGCGCCCCCACCAGCTGCTGCTGCCGTCTGCCTGACCGGCCATGCTGGAGTCACAAGAACACCTCGTGACAGCAATAGGCGGCAAAATGATCGCCTCCATAAATTATTAGACGTCCTCACAAATATGAATATGAATATGAAGCCTTACATGCATTAGCGAAAAAGCAAAGTTTGTTGTAGTTGTTGTAGTGTTGTCCCAATACAAATATTATTTTTAATACTTTTCGGTACTTTTTCGTTACTTTTCTAAATAAAGGGGACCACAAAAAATGGCATTATTGGCTTTATTTTAACAAAAAAATCTTACGGTACATTAAACATATTGTAGGAGCCTAAATGATGTTTAAATTAATTTACATTTTATGGAAGGTGCTTTATGTTTATTCAGCCAAAACGGGGCTATTTACTTTATTTGCATATTACGAAAATGTATATATTGCATGCTTAGAATAATTATAAGGTACACTTTATTTGTAATTATTACATTTGTCTGAATAATTTGATGACGTACTATTTTATACTGCTTTAATACAGTGAAGATTACGTAACTGTTTAATTGCATATATGTGTGGTAATATGGTTTGGACACAATGTATTGTGGGTAATGACAGTCAGGTATGGGGGAATCGAGCCACACAGTTTTTTGACGTTACTCTTACTTTTTCTAACTCTTTGTTACTGTAACAAACTAGCTTTATTTCGCCATTCATTTGTTCCCACATCGTTATTGTTTTACATTTTTGAAGGATTAAGTTGACTAGTAAACGATACAAAACGAAGAGGAGCGTCTGGAGTTTTGTTTGTTGTTGCCGCAGCAAGCGAGAGCAGGAGAAAGTAGAGGAGCGTCAAGCTAAGGCTTCATTAGGAAACTACACATATGTTTCTTATTGCAAGTTTGTCCTTAAATACAAACCCCGTTTCCATATGAGTTGGGAAATTGTGTTAGATGTAAATATAAACGGAATACAATGATTTGCAAATCCTTTTCAACCCATATTCAATTGAATGCACTACAAAGACAAGATATTTGATGTTCAAACTCAAACTTTTTTTTTTTTTTTGCAAATAATAATTAACTTAGAATTTCATGGCTGCAACACGTGCCAAAGTAGTTGGGAAAGGGCATGTTCACCACTGTGTTACATGGCCTTTCCTTTTAACAACACTCAGTAAACGTTTGGGAACTGAGGAGGAGACACATTTTTGAAGCTTTTCAGGTGGAATTGTTTCCCATTCTTGCTTGATGTACAGCTTAAGTTGTTCAACAGTTGTTCTCTGTTGTGGTATTTTGGGCTTCATAATGCGCCACACATTTTCAATGGGAGACAGGTCTGGACTACAGGCAGGCCAGTCTAGTACCCGCACTCTTTTACTATGAAGCCACGTTGATGTAACACGTGGCTTGGCATTGTCTTGCTGAAATAAGCAGGGGCGTCCATGGTAACGTTGCTTGGATGGCAACATATGTTGCTCCAAACCTGTATGTACCTTTCAGCATTAATGGCGCCTTCACAGATGTGTAAGTTACCCATGTCTTGGGCACTAATACACCCCTATACCATCACAGATGCTGGCTTTTCAACTTTGTGCCTATAACAATCCGGATGGTTCTTTTCCTCTTTGGTCCGGAGGACATGACGTCCACAGTTTCCAAAAACAATTTGAAATGTGGACTCGTCAGATCACAGAACACTTTTCCACTTTGTATCAGTCCATCTTAGATGAGCTCAGGCCCAGCCAAGCCGACGGCATTTCTGGGTGTTGTCTATAAACGGTTTTCGCCTTGCATAGGAGAGTTTTAACTTGCACTTACAGATGTAATGACCAACTGTAGTTACTGACAGTGGGTTTCTGAAGTGTTCCTGAGCCCATGTGGTGATATCCTTTACACACTGATGTCGCTTGTTGATGCAGTACAGCCTGAGGGATCGAAGGTCACGGGCTTAGCTGCTTACGTGCAGTGATTTCTCCAGATTCTTTGAACCCTTTGATGATATTACAGACCGTAGATGGTGAAATCCCTAAATTCCTTGCAATAGCTGGTTGAGAAAGGTTTTTCTTAAACTGTTCAACAATTTGCTCACGCATTTGTTGACAAAGTGGTGACCCTCACCCCATCCTTGTTTGTGAATGACTGAGCATTTCATGGAATCTACTTTTATACCCAATCATGACACCCACCTGTTCCCAATTTGCCTGTTCACCTGTGGGATGTTCCAAATAAGTGTTTGATGAGCATTCCACGTTTTGCTGGCATCAAATTCTAAAGTTAATGATTATTTGCAAAAAAAAAAAATGTTTATCAGTTTGAACATCAAATATGTTGTCTTTGTAGCATATTCAACTGAATACGGGTTGAAAATGATTTGCAAATCATTGTATTCCGTTTATATTTACATCTAACACAATTTCCCAACTCATATGGAAACGGGGTTTATAAAATAGTGAACATACAAGACAACTTGTCTTTTAGTAGTAAGTAAGCAAACAAAGGCTCCTAATTTAGTCTGCTGATGTATGCAGTAACATATTGTGTCATTTATCATTCTATTATTTTCTCAAAATTATTAAGGACAAGTGGTAGAAAATAAATTATTAATCTACTTGTTCATTTACTGTTATAATCTGCTTACTTTCTCTTTTAACATGTTCTATCTACACTTCTGTTAAAATGTAATAATCACTTATTCTTCTGTTGTTTGGATACTTTACATTACCTTTGGATGATACTCCTAATTTGAGTATCAATCCGATACCAAGTCGTTACAGGATCATACATTGGTCATATTCAAAGTCCTCATGTGTCCAGGGACATATTTCCTGACTTTATAAACAACTATCTTTGTAACTATCCTCGTCCACTATTCATACACATATTTTCTTGAAAGACTAAAATAAGTCATCTAACTCCAAAAAAAGGGTTTAGGGCAGTGGTTCTTAACCTGGGTTCGATCGAACCCTAGGGGTTCGGTGAGTCCGGCTCAGGGGTTCGGCGAGGTCAAGACACACCCGACTCATCGTGTAAATAAAAACTTCTCCCTATCGGCGTATTACGGATACGGCAACAGCCGAAGTCAGACTGATTTGCAGGTGTGTAATTTGTTGTGAGTTTATGCACTGTGTTGGTTTTGTTGTTTGAACAAGGTGATGTTCATGCACGGTTCATTTTGTGCACCAGTAAAAAAACATGGTAACACTTTAGTATGGGGAACATATTCACCATTAATTAGTTGCTTATTAACATGCACATTAGTAACATATTGGCTCTTAACTAGTCATTATTAAGTACTCATTAATGCCTTTTTCGGCATGGCCTTATTGTAACCAAACCCTAACCAAATAACTCTAAATTAAGTCGTTGTTACTTAGAATATGTTCCCCTAGTGTCCAAAAAACTCTAAATTAAGTCTTTGTTACTTAGAATACGTTCCCCATACTAAAGTGTTACCAAAAACATATAACTTTGTCTTGAATTTGAAAAAAAAACATTTTATTTTTCACTAAAGAAGGGTTCGGTGAATGCGCATATGAAACTGGTGGGGTTCGGTACCTCCAACAAGGTTAAGAACCACTAGTTTAGGGTCTATAGCTATGGGTCAATAGAATAGAATGAATTTTCAAACAACATTGTTTGATTCCATTTTCCAGGCTTGACTGTTTGAAAGACTTGCCAGCCAGCAGTCAGGTCAGCTTGCTCGACCCGTTGACGACTAGATTAGGAGACTGTTGTGTTTGTGACTCGAGCGATAGATCAACCGAAGTCTCCACTTGGCTCCTTTACCTCTTTGGAACCAATGCCAAGAGATGACCATAGGCAAGTTGCTTGTTCTTTTAATCGCGGTTTCTCTTTGGTATTGTCAAAAGTTTCTTTGAGCAAGAGACCCCATTAATTCCTTGCTCATGTAGTAGTGACTTTCACAGTGCCTATAAAAGCTCTTTTCCCAGACTTTTTTTTTTACTGCGTCACTGTGAACAGCACCAACACAGATTGGTTGGGATCAAAGCCGACCTTGGAGTTTTTCTGCTTCTGAGGTATTAGAGTGTTTAACACAGGCTGGAGGGCGTTTGAGTAAAAGAGAACAGTGAAAGGGGGAACAAATCTTCCTCTTTGTACCGAACTGAAAGTCCTTATATAATGGTCTGTAGAATGTTTTTGCTTGATTTGAATATTAATTTGATTGGCTCTGCTAATAAACAAAAAGTATTTGTAGAATTATGCCCTATAATTTATCTTTTTGTTAGTAGCAATAAAATACAGTGAAAACAGGCATACTCTAGACCAGTGGTTCTCAAATGGGGGTACGCGTACCCCTGGGGGTACTTGAAGGTATGCCAAGGGGTACGTGAGATTTTTTTTAAATATTCTAAAAATAGTAACAATTCAAAAATCCTTTATGAATATATTTATTGAATAATACCTCAACAAAATATGAATGTAAGTTCATAAACTCAGTGAAGCACAAGCTCAGGTTTCTCACTAAAATGTCTGTCAAAAAGAACTGTGAAAATAAATGCAACAATGCAATATTCAGTGTTGACAGCTCGATTTTTTGTGTGTACACGTTCCACAAATATTCATGTTAAAGATTTATTTTTTTGTGAATAAATGTTTAGAATTCCATCCATCCATCCATTTTCTACCGCTTATTCCCTTTGGGGTCACGGGGGGCGCTGGAGCCTATCTCAGCTACAATCGGGCGGAAGGCGGGGTACACCCTGGACAAGTCGCCACCTCATCGCAGGGCCAACACAGATAGACAGACAACATTCACACTCACATCCACACACTAGGGCCAATTTAGTGTTGCCAATCAACTTAATTAAGTTCATGAATCCAGGTGGATCTCTATTACAATCCCCAAAGAGGGCACTTTAAGTTGATGATTACGTCTGTGTAGAAATCTTTATTTATAATTGAATCACTTGTTTATTTTTCAACAAGTTTTTAGTTATTTTTATATCTTTTTTTTCCAAATAGTTCAAGAAAGACCACAACAAATGAGCAATATTTTGCACTGTTATACAATTTAATAAATCAGAAACCGATGACATAGTGCTGTATTTTACTTCTTTATCTCTTTTTTTCAACCAAAAATGCCTTGCTCTGATTAGGGGGTACTTGAATTAAAAAAATGTTCACAGGGGGTACATTACTGAAAAAAGGTTGAGAACCACTGCTCTAGACCAGTGGTTCTTAACCTCGTTGGAGGTACCGAACCCCACCAGTTTCATATGCGCATTCACCGAACCCTTCTTTAGTGACAAATAAATGTATTTTTTTTCAAATTCAAGACAAAGTTATGATTTTTACTGGTACACAAAATTAACCGTGCATGAACATCACCTTGTTCAAAGAAAAAAACCAACACAGTGCATGAACTCATAACAAATGACACACCTGCAAATCAGAGGGAACATTGTTTGGGGGTATCCATAATACGCCGATAAAGGGAAGTTTTTATTTACACGATGAGTCTGGTGTGTCTTGACCTCCGCGGCGGAGGCTCCGCCGAACCCCTGAGGCCGACTCACCGAACCTCTAGGTTTCGATCGAACCCAGGTTAAGTACCACTGCTCGAGACATACAATGGCACTTCAATTTACCAGCACTTTGCACTCCACGACCAAGCTTGTATCTCAAAACACTTGTCTCAAATCAGCGCCGCACCTTGAAATTAATTAAAATCAGTAGAGATGTCCGATAATGGCTTTTTTGCCGATATCCAATATTCAAATATTGTCCAACTCTTAATTACCGATTCTTATATCAACCGATACCGATATATACAGTTGTGGAATCAACACATTATTATATAAAATAAGTAACTAAATAATTACTTTTCACAGTAACGCATTACTTTTTGGTGTAAGTAACTGAGTTAGTAACTGAGTTACTTTTGAAATAAAGTAACAAGTAACTGTAACTAGTTACCGGTTTTCAGTAACTAACCCAACACTGGTTATCCATAGTGCTATTTAATTGGTATTTTTATTGCTCCATTTGTAGTGCAATAATGTTAATTTTAATTTCTGTATTATTAATATTTACTTCACTAACTGCTTCTTTGCTATCACATTTACCATCATATTTGTACATATTGTATTTGCTGATGTTTTTCTGTTGTTGTTGTTGTCTCTGTGTCTTATTCCCCTCTTGTCCTCACAATTTCCCCTTTGTCTTCATATTTCTCTCTTTCTATCCCCTCCTGCTTTGGTCCGGCTGCGCCAAACATTAATATAAATACATTTAATAAAGTCAAATACAAATAAGGCAACAAGAGAAGTATCCCACACTTTTGTAAAGTAAATCTGTACAGCAAATATTGGCATCTACATCAACAATATGATTAGCCTGAGTAGATGGACAGGACTTAAAAAATAAATAATAATAATAATACTTCAACTGACATTGGAGTGGGCTCGTAGCTCAAATTATGCTGGCAACTTAATGCACAACAAAATGCCAATACACAGCACTTATCTCAAACAACTCGTATATTGAGGTATTCGTAAGTTGACATACCACTGTAGTTGCAAATGATGATTAATCATGATTTATGAATTAGAAAACTGTGATTAATTGGATTTTAATTTAAAAATACCATTTAACAGCCCTTGTATAAACCTAACCCAGGGGTCGGCAACCCAAAACGTTGAAAGAGCCATATTGGACCAAAAGTACAAAAAAACTAATCTGTCTGGAGCCGCAAAAAAGGAAAAGCCGTATATTATGAAGACAACACATGACGTAAGTGTCTATATTAGCTATAATAGCCTACTATCAAAATGACTATGTGTCGCAGGCTGAAGCCAATCTTCGTTGACAGAAATGTTGAAATGTAATATTTATTTTACACATTTTTACAACATTAGAAACCATTAGTAAATCAGAGGCTACTCAGAAGGTGAGATAACTCCTGGAAATTTCTGTCTTTTAATGGCCAAAGGTAAAGATGTGTGTGTCCAAGTTAAAGGAAACGACAGGCTGCCTTCTTTTAATAGATTTATTACAATCTTTGGCAAGCTAGGCATTGTTTGCTGTGGTCTGGAACAACATGGCACACAAACAACTACCGGTATTTGAAATGCAGCCAATATTACATACAGATAATGTGTCATGAGACATGCAAAACTAAATTATATACAAAGAGGATAAAAGTAAAGGATATTAAATGAGCTCAAATATACCTACAAATGAGGCATAATTATTTATTATAATGATGCAATATGTACATACAGTTAGCCTAAATAGCATGTTAGCATTGATTAGCTTGCAGTCATGCACTGAGCAAATATGCCTGATTAGCACTCCAACAAGTCAATAACATCAACAAAGCTCACCTTTGTGCATTCACGCACAGCACAAAACTTTTGGTGGACAAAATGAGACAAAGAAGGAGTGGAAGATTTTACATGTAAACAAACTGTTGTGTCACAGTCCACGCTATGGTGAGTTCAAGAACCACCGAAATTAGCAGGACAAAACGATGTTCACCATATACTCTCATCAGTGAAGCATACACACAATTGGGAAGGTTTGTGTCATGTTTGTCCTCAATCAAAAAACATAATAAAACGAAAACAGTTATTCCCCCCCATTTTCCTCCTGTCTTGTCCAGGATGTACCCCGCCTTCCACCCGAATGCTGCTGGGGTAGGCTCCAGCCAACATCACGACCACGAGAGGGACTAGCGGTAGAAAATGGATGGATGGATGGATAATCTGTAAAACAGAATAATGCAAGTGTAACATAGTACCTCAAGTTGCATTCGTATCATTGACTGCTTTAGTAGAGTAGTAGTTGTTCATGTGCATTATGGGCATGTGCACATGTGTATGGTGAATGTATACAGTTATATAAGATTTAATTCAGAATTGAGCTCTTCGCTATGCTGCCAAAAATGACCTCTGCGAATGACGATGTGCATGTCGAAACCAAAGCTTTTTGTACTACCTCGTTTAGCACACTGAGCCACTGCATTGTCGAAGAAGAGGAGGAGGTTTTTGAGGAAAAGGTTATCTATTGTTCCCCACATTGTTGACCAAACAGCACACTGTGTCGCATAAAGCCTGCAGGCTGCTGTTAATGATCCTCTTCAATTAGCTCAGGGTCACCGCAGATGGAAACTCTCATAAACAATCTCCCTAACAGGCTCAGCTGGAAAGAAACTGAATTCATCAATATGAACAAAACGAATTTGACACACACCCCTATACCAACATGAGGCATTTAGATCACCGTTTCCATTCAAATGACGTTTTACCCAAAGGGGAATGCTGATGACATGTCACCACTGCTATTCAGACCAGATCATCAGAGCCACAATTTACCGCCTGACAACACTGCAATTGCAGCTGCCACCGGGTGGCTTGTAAATACGAGAGATTGTCTTCGGATAGCTGAGGAGACGCACACATCTGCCAGCAGATGAACTTGCGTAACCCCTCGCATAAACACTTCAGAATAACACAGCGTAGTCAAGTCTTTCCTAGAAACAGTATTTCTGTCTGCTGGAAGGGATCAGTGGAACTTGGAAGAAGGACTTACTTACCTTTGATTGATTGAGACTTTTATTAGTAGATTGCACAGTACAGTATATATTTCGTACAATTGACCACAAAATGGTAACACCCAAATAAGTTGTTCAACTTGTTTAAGTCGGGGTCCACGTTAAACCAACATTACTTTACCTAAGTAAAACCCACCTGTACACTACAGACCAGCCAAAATATGCTTTTGGATACAACCCTAGAAGACAACCAATGTGTGTGTTTCTCTAGAAATTAATACCAACTACTGATGGAGCGCGCATGCGATGCTACTGCTTATCTTTAATAACCAGTTATATTGCTGATAAGCCCTTGTGCAACCCAAGGGCCCGAAACCGGCATTACATGTGTTCCTTATTAAAGTTAAAGTTAGAGTACCAATGATTGTCACACACACACACACACGAGGTGTGGCGAAATTATTCTCTGCATTTGACCCATCACCCTTGATCACCCCCTGGGAGGTGAGGGGAGCAGTGAGCAGCAGCGGTGGCTGCGCCCGGTAATCATTTTTGGTGATTTAACTCTTGTGTAATGTTCATATTGTTGTGACTCAGCCAGCGTTTTAACATAAAAGTGTTTGATTGTGAGGCATTAAAAGCCACAAAATGCAACGTGTCCATCAGACCCACAAACGCTGGCTGAGTAACAACAATATGAACGTTGCACGGAAAATTTCTCTGCCAGTTTCTGCATCCCACAGGGATTCTTCTTTTGTGTTTCTGCACCTGCGGTTCCCACACAAGGTTGCAACATTGTTTGTCAGCACTGTCTGCTCTCATTTTCTCGCACATTTGACCCTCTGATGTTCCGTGTACCTACACTCTGTCCTCTCTAGGCCTGCTGTGTGTGTGTGTGTGTGTGTGTGTGTGTGTGTGTGTGTGTGTGTGTGTGTGTGTGTGTGTGTGCGTGTGTGCGTGTGTGCGTGTGTGCGTGTGTGCGTGTGTGCGTGTGTGCGTGTGTGTGTGTGTGGTACACAGAACATAGCCCCGGGTCCAGTGGACCTGGACATCTTATATGTGATAGAAATGTGTAGGGGGGGTGTATGGTGTGTGGTCATTAAATATGTATTCTGATATATGTTCTTCACAGAAAATGAGCCAAAGTCAGTGAGTCTCTGTTTGAAAAATTATTTAATTGCATCATTTTTCTTTTAATAAAAAATGAAAACGGGTCCCACAGACCCGAACACCACACAAGGGTTAATTAGAGTGTTCGCCCTGAGAACGGTAGGTTGTGAGTTCAAATCCCGGCCGAGTCATACCAAAGACTATACAAATGGGACCCATTACCTCCCTGCTTATGTGATATGATTGGTCAGTTTGAAGGGAGGTTTTCACAAATGGCATTGTGCTTTTGATTGCAACGCTATTAGAATAGGTTAAAAACATAAATTACACACAGTTTCTCTGAAAAACCCCTTAAGCCCATTGATTCCCATTGTAACTGCTGTTTTTTAAAAGACCGTAATCCTGGTATATTTCTATGTATTTTCCATGAAAACTGAATGAATTTTTTTTTTGCCGATTGAAAAACAAGAAAATAATAATATAAAATGACATCATAATAATAATAATAATAATTATATATATACTTATATGCAGTATGTGTGTGTGTGTGTGTATGTGTGTATATATATATATATATATACTCTCTAGAGCCGCATGTGTTAGTACATCAGTTGAGGAAAATGAGTAAATTACATTAATGACATCCTGTAAATTGATTTTGATACTATTATTCATTTAATCTTCTGATAGATTAAAAATTAACACCAATGAGAGCATTTTAAAACCCTGCCAGATTCAATTCCACCTATTTGACTGATGAATATGATCACATAATTTATTCAGAAAGTATAAATAACGACAAATGAAGATAGAATACTGTTAACCGCAACATGTAAGGGTAAAAAAACAACTATGATTTTGTACATTTTCAAAATGTGCTCGCTCTATTTTTAAAGAAAGAAAACAATCTGAAGTTGTCTTTATTTTATTAATAATAATAATGTATTTTATTTGGAAAAATCACTTTACATTGAGTAAACAACCTCAAAGTGCTACAGTGTATTAAAAAAATAAAAATAGAAAGATAATAAAAAAATAAATAAAAATAAAAACCAAAACAGCCAAATAGCTAAAACTAGTATGCATACATCTAAAAAAAAAAAGGCTTTTTAAAAAAAAAAAGAACGTTTTTTAAGCCTTTTTCAAAAGCATCCACAGTCTGTGGTGCCCTCAGGTGGTCAGGGAGAGCGTTCTACAGACTGGGAGCGGCGGAGCAGAAACCCCGGTCTCCCATTGTTCGTAGATTCGTCCTTGGAGGTTGGAGGAGGTTAGTCTGTCCGGAGCGCAGGTGTCGTGTGGAGGATTTGGGGGTGAGTTATTTGAGGTAGAGGGGGGCATTTCCATAGAGGCACTGGTGGGTTAGTAGGGAGACTTTGAATTCAATCCTGAGTGGAACAGGAAGCCAGTGAAGGGATTTGAGAATTGGTGTGATATGGTCATATTTCCGCACTCTCAACAGGATCCTAGCAGCACTATTCTGTATGTGTTGCAGCTTCTGGATGTTCTTGCTGGGGCTCCCGACAAGAAATGCGTTGCAGTAGTCTAGCCTGGAGGAGAAAAAGGCGTGGACGAGCCTCTCGGCATCAGAGAGAGTGAGTGAGGGGCGGAGTTTAGCAATGTTCCTGAGGTGGTAGAAGGAGGTCTTGCACAGTTGTTTTATTTGAGCATCAAAGGTCAAGTGAGGGTCCATTCTAACACCCAGATTAGTGACTGAGGATGAGAGGTGAATGTCGTGGCCGGAGAAGGTGATGCTGGTGATGGTGTATGACTGAGTCTGATGTTGGGTGCCGACTAGAATGGCTTCGGTTTTGGAGCTGTTCAGTTGAAGAAAATTGTGTTTCATCCATGCCTTGATCTCCTCCAGGCAGTTGGTAAGTGTGGATGATGGCTGATTTTTAGGTTATTATGCCATGATTTTACCAGTCCGGCCCACTTGGGAATAGATTTTCCTCCATGTGGCACCTGAGCTAAAATTAGTTTGATACCCCTGGTTTAAAGTAAAAAATATATATATATTAATTTATTCCTGAGGATGCCTTTTGGATCCTAAGAGTACCGGTAAGTGTGTATAATCATTCTTACGGTTGCACAAGGGTTAATGGAGAATACTTACCCATCTTGCAGTTGAATATTACTCAGCAGGCATTTCACGGCGTACATCATTTGCATATATTGCAACTCACCGTGTCAAAATTTGACTCACGCACACTTTGGTTGGTTTATGTTTCAGTTTGGAGCAACAATGACTCCAATCCGCCTGACATGGTATGAAGGGAGCAAAACTGCTCTCAGCTACTGCATGGGAAATGAGGCATGGCTCTGCATCTTTTGCACAAATTTCACCTGTTGTGCTTGCATTTGCTGAAAAATGGCTTGCATAATGGACGCTTGATTATTTCTTCGGGAAAATTAGAAGAGGAAAGAGGATACAATCATCACTTGACCAATGAGCTGGCGCAGATGCCGGTGTGTCGTGGATGGCAGGAGGCAGGATAGAATTTGATTAGCCTTACTAATGAAATCAGTCAACTGTGTGTGTGTGTGTGTGTGTGTGTGTGTGTGTGTGTGTGTGTGTGTGTGTGTGTGTGTGTGTGTGTGTGTGTGTGTGTGTGTGTGTGTGTGTGTGTGTGTGTGTGTGTGTTCTGGCAATGCTTACTTAATGGGGACATGGCTCTGTTTACACAGTCACCTTTAGGGGACCTCTGATGGTATGGGGACAAAAAAACAGGTCCCCTAAAGGGAAACCTTTTTAAATGATGTTAATCATTTAAAAAGGTCTAACCATTAATAGTACTGTGATTCTGTATGGTATCCATCCTTGGTTAAAACTGATATATTTTTCCAAAAACAAAATTTGGTTTAGTGTTCCTTAGGATGACATTTTCCTACAGCATGATTATGAAACATTATTACCTTAAAGTATGATTCACATTCAGAATTTTCCATCCTTCTATATATGAAAGTTGGAGTTACAGACAACTTCATTACTGCTAAATAGCAGTTTTCAGTAATGTCCATACCTGCCAACTACTCCGGTTTTCCCGTAATTAGTACGGTTTTCATCAACCTATTCCGGGTTACGGTTGCAGTGATAAAAAATACGTTTTTTCATTAATTAAAAAAAATAAAAAAAATTTAAGTTTTATTCACGAAATCGCGTAACAACAATGACAATCGACACTGCTTCCCGTAACTTCTTATCGAGCCATTCCGAATGCCGTGCGCGAGGCTATTTATAGCACCGCTGCCAAGCACGAGGCCATTGTTTCCAAACGAGCGAACGATCATGGAATCAGCCGGAGAAAAATCGCAAACGAGTCTTAAACCGAAAAGAAAACTGCAGTCATTCCGTGAAGAATATTCAAAAGCCTATCCGGGAATAATTATCCGTTCCAAAAAGGGTGAAAACTACGCGAATTGCACCTTGTGCAGACAAGATTTTTCGCTCGGACACGGAGGAATTAGCGATGTAAAAGACCACGTTGGGACAAAAAAATACAAGTCTAATGCCGTTGCTAGCGATACAAGTGGAAAACTTTCAACGTTTTTCGTCGCCCAAACAGATTCTTTGGATACATTTGGATTTTAGCCACAAAAAGGTAATGACACCAGTGTTATCTATTGGAATTGTTTAGTACTGTTATACTGTTAAAAGTGTTTATACTATTTATGCTTTCAAGTCCAAGTTGAAGAAATCTTGTTAAATGTTGACAGCATAACTACCAAAATACAGAAGTATGTCCTTAATATTTTTGCAGTGCTATTTCTGTTGAAAAGTTAAAATGATTACATTAGAGATGTGATGTGCCACTTTTCAAGTGTCTGATGGCTTAAATTAATTTTCATTAATTTTTCATATTTTGAATTCTTTTGAAAGGCTTACAAAAAAACTACATTTGAATTGTAATTCCATGCTATTGACAGGACTATTAATTTTAATGAAGTTAGCTTACCATGTTTACAGTATGATAATTGTGATAGAAATGTGAATTTTAGGCACAGAATATTTTTTACAATTGAACAAGGCAGTAGATTAAACAAGTTTGGACAGAAAGTTAATAATGACACCAATTTTTTTTAATGGAATTTTTTAGTACTGTTTTACCATTTGTTTACTGTAAAAAGTGTTTATACTGTTTATACTTTCAATTAACAAATTGAAGTCTTGTGAAAGGTTGACAGGATAACTGGCATTAACTGTCAAAATAATTTCAAACTATTGAAGTTAGCTTACAGAATAAACATGTCATTCAACCCATATGATTTTTGCTGTAATATTTTTGTTTTGAAAAGTCACTGTGACTGATAGAAAAGTGATGGTTTTAGCAACATTTTAACCTGTCTGAATGCTAATAATCATTTTGCGTCGGGGGGGCGAAGCCTGAACCCCCCACCAGGACTTTGTCCTGGACCTACCGGGGCCTGCAACCCCTGGACCCTGGCTACTAGGTTTTTCTGATTTCAAAAGTTGGCAGGTATGAATGTCACAGAAGATCAATCAATCAATCAATCAATGTTTAATTATATAGCCCTAAATCACAAATGTCTCAAAGGGCTGCACAAGCCACAATGACATCCTCGGTTCAGAGCCCACATAAGGGCAAGGAAAAACTCACAACCCAGTGGGACGTCGATGTGAATGACTATGAGAAACCTTGGAGAGGACCGCAGATGTGGGTGACCCCACCCCTCTAGGGGAGACCGGATGCAATGGACGTCGAGTGGGTCTAGCATAATATTGTGAAAGTCCAGTCCATAGTGGATCTAACATAATAGTGAGAGTCCAGTCCATAGTGGGGCCAGCAGGAGACCATCCCCAACTGATGCACAGGCGAGCGGTCCACCACGGGTCCCGACTCTGGACAGCCAGCACTTCATCCATGGCCACCGGCCATGTATCCCCCCCTCCACAAGGGAGAGGGGGGCAGAGGAGAAAAGAAAAGAAACGGCAGATCAATTGGTCTAAAAAGGGGGTCTATTTAAAGGCTAGAGTAAACAAATGAGTTTTAAGATGGGACTTAAATGCTTCTACTGAGGTAGCATCTCTAACTGTTACCGGGAGGGCATTCCATAGTACTGGAGCCCGAATAGAAAACGCTCTATAGCCCGCAGACTTTTTTTGGGCTCTGGAAATCACTAATAAGCCGGAGTTCTTTGAACGCAGATTTCTTGCCGGGACATATGGTACAATACAATCGGCAAGATAGGATGGAGCTAGACCGTGTAGTATTTTATACGTAAGTAGTAAAACCTTAAAGATGCAGGATTTGCTTTAACATTTAAGTGGAGAAACGTCCTATAAACGTCGTATTCTGAGGATCTTGTCATATTTAATTTGAACTTTTTTTTTTTTTTTTTAAATGGTCCTCAGTAGTCACGTACAAATTTGTGTAACTTATGCAAAATTCTTTAAATTTGGTCCCCATGAACCATATCACCGTATTTTTGGGACTATAAGTCGCAGTTTTTTTCATAGTTTGGCCGGGGGTGCGACTTATACTCAGGAGCGACTTATGTGTGAAATTATTAACACATTACCGTAAAATATCAAATAATATTATTTAGCTCATTCACGTAAGAGACTAGACGTATAAGATTTCATGGGATTTTGCGATTAGGAGTGACAGATTTTTTGGTAAACGTATAGCATGTTCTATATGTTATAGTTATTTGAATGACTCGTATACTCCGGAGCGACTTATACTCCGAAAAATACGGTAACTCTTTTTCCCCAGGGTCCCCAGTAAGAATGGTCAGCACATTACTTCATCAATCCAGAGATTTAAAGACGTGTTGAGCTAACTGGGCTGTGGCCATTTTACCGTATTTTTCGGACTATAAGTCGCTCCGGAGTATAAGTCGCTCCGGAGTATAAGTCGCACCGGCCGAAAATGCATAATTAAGAAGGAAAAAAACATATATGAGTCGCACGGGAGTATAAGTCGCATTTTTTGGGGAAATTTATTTGATAAAACCCAACACCAAGAATAGACATTTGAAATAAATAAATAAATGATAAATGGGTTATACTTGTATAGCGCTTTTCTACCTTCAAGGTACTCAAAGCACTTTGACACTACTTCCACATTTACCCATTCACACACACATTCACACACTGATGGAGGGAGCTGCCATGCAAGGCGCTAACCAGCACCCATCAGGAGCAAGGGTGAAGTGCCTTGCTCAGGACACAACGGACATGACGAGGTTGGTACTAGGTGGGGATTGAACCAGGGACCCTCGGGTCGCGCACGGCCACTCTTTCACTGCGCCACGCCGTCCCTGCAAAGGTAATTTAAAATAAATAAAGAATAGTGAACAACAGGCTGAATAAGTGTACGTTATATGAGGCATAAATAACCAACTGAGAATGTGCCTGGTATGTTAACGTAACATATTATGGTAAGAGTCATTCAAATAACTATAACATATAGAACATGCTATACGTTTACCAAACAATCTGTCACTCCTAATCGCTAAATCCCATGAAATCTTATACGTCTAGTCTCTTAGTGAATGAGCTAAATAATATTATTTGATATTTTACGGTAATGTGTTAATAATTTCACACATAAGTCGCTCCTGAGTATAAGTCGCACCCCCGGCTGAACTATGAAAAAAACTGCGACTTATAGTCCGAAAAATACGGTACCTAATTTTTTTTATGCCTCCGCAACCTGTAGAAAGGGTGGTCCCCACAAGTGATGATCAAAAACTTGGTCCCCATTCCAAATGATAACCTGTGTGTGTGTGTGTGTGTGTGTGTGTGTGTGTGTGTGTGTGTGTGTGTGTGTGTGTGTGTGTGTGTGTGTGTTGTGTGTGTGTATGTATGTGTGTGTGTGTGTGTGTGTGTGTGTGTGTGTGTGTGTGTGTGTGTGTGTGTGTGTGTGTGTGTGTGTGTGTGTGTGTGTGTGTGTGTGTGTGTCAGAGAGAGACTTTCTGTGTGTGTCCATATTTGAGACAGGTTTGCAGAGAAGTGAAACGCTCTTCTGCTGCCAACTCTTCATGTCGACTGTGTGAGTCCGCATCACTGAAGCAGAGAATTAGCTCTATGATGCAGCAGTTTACCATCTTCGTTTCACCTACTTGCATCCTCACCCTTCGGGATATTGACCCCGCATCCACAGGAAAGCCGTGCATCCACACCCCCTCTAGCTGCCGGGTTAATGAGATGTGTAGGTGGTTGGTGGAAGGAGTGCTTTTTGTAGGCGTCCTCTTGAGTTTGTCGTAGGCGCGTCATCTTCCTCTACTTCCTCGCTTATTTGAGTATTAGATATAGTGTCTCATAAAAGAGAGTATACCCCTCACGTTTGAGCAGGTGTTTTTACTACAGTATATCTTATTCAGGGAAAATACTACAGAAAATGAGAATATGAAATTTTAGGAGAAGTTGAACATCAACAGTTGAACTATAAACTAAATATACGACTCTCAGGCGCACATCAGTGAAATGAGCTTGTGGAGGTCTTGGACCTTCGGGTTCTTCGGACCACCAAGGACGGACATGACAGGGTTGACGGTTTTGTGATTTGGTTTATTTTGCAATAAACTTATCGCTCTGCTTTTCAGCAATCACCTCTCGTGACGGTCTCGCTCTTCGGGTTGCTTTTCAGCCATCCGCTCTCGTCTCCGTTTCCGTCTCGCTCTCGCTCGTACTCGTGCTCGGGTTTTCTCTTCACCATCAACAACTCCAACTTCTCCAACCTCTTCCTTCCCGGCTGCTGCCCTTTTATAGAGTGACAGGTGATCAGATAAACGTGCCCAGATGGGCCATTTACGCACTTGTCGCCGATCTCGGAGCCGGCCCCGGCACACCCCGCCTCGCTGCAGTTCCGCAGGCCACGCCCCCTCACAAAGTTAAAATATCAATCAATCAATCAAAGTTTATTTATATAGCCCTTAATCACAAGTGTCTCAAAGGGCTGCACAATCCACAACGACATCCTCGGCTCAGATCCCACATCAGGGCAAGAAGAAACTCAACCCAATGGGATACAATGAGAAACCTTGAAGGGGACAGCAGATGTGGTAACCCCACCCTGGTCGACCGGTGCAATGGACGTCGAGTGGATCTAGTTAATAGTGTGAGAGTCCAGTCCGTAGTGGGGTCAGCAGGGGATCATCTTGAACGGAGACAAGTCAGCAAAGCAGAGACGTCCCCAACTGATGCACAGATGAGTGGTCCACCCCGGGTCCCGACTTTGAACAGCTAGCAATTCATCTGTGGTCACCTAATAACCTCTCCAGGCAGGAGAGGGGGGGCAGAGCAGAAAAGAGACAGCAGATCAACTGGTCTAAAATGGGGTCTATTTAAAGGCTAGCGTATACAAACGCCTTTGTTTGTTTACTTACTACTAAAAGACAAGTTGTCTAGCATGTTCACTATTTTATTCAAGGACAAACTTGCAATAAGAAACATATGTTTAATGTACTCTCAGATTTTTTGTTAAAATAAAGCAAATAATGCTATTTTTGTGGTCCCATTATTTAGGAAAGTATCACAATAATTTTGGTACCAGTACCGATACCAAAATATTGGTATCGCCTTATCACTAATTTAGATAAACCCCCCTAAATAAATTGGTTTTGTTTTAGCGGAAAAAAGTTTTTTTTTTGTTTTTTTTTTAAAGCAAACAAAATCAATGTAAAGTGGACGGAATATGAATTCAATTAATCAGACAATGTCATTATTCACTTAATTATTATTTAATCTGTCAAATTGTATTTCATTCAGTGCGTTCAACACAGATTATAGAAATAGGATTATCATCCATAATATGAATCATAATAATACGTCATTATTACTATGAGTGCATCTCCTGGGATTTAAGTCTCCCCCTGTATTTGAAACCTAGGACGCCTCTGTTTCTAACGTTAATTGAGGGTCCTTGAACGCACCACAGTTATGGGCAATGACATGCAAAAGTGAAACGTGGACATAACTTTCTCCTATGCTGCTACAATTAGATGTATTATATTTTGACCTTTCTTCTATCATGTGAATGTTTAAAGGTAAGCTTTGACGATGTTATGATGTCTGTCTTGAGTAAAATGTTTTATCCAAGATTTGCCGCTATCCAGGTAGACCATTTTGTATTTTAGATCGTTGGTGTTGTAGGTCATCTTTGAGATAATTAATTTGATTCAAGCAACCTTATTATTTAACTTTTACGGAATTGTTAGAGGAATATTTCCCTCCTTTTGGCAGAATATGAATGCCTTGGAAATTACTAGCTTTGGCCTTGGTTCTGCGAGAAGAGTTACACATGATGAGCTCACCTTTTTTCCTTATCCATGCACCCTCAAACGCATATATTTTTATTAATGGTGTCATGAATAACCTGCATGGAGAGAGAGAGTGAGGAAGGAGGTGTGTGTGCTCTCCACGCACATCAAGTCATTTTTTTTTTTTGCTCCGACCTTTAGATAGCTCTGTTCTCTCTCTCCAGCGCTGCTATCACAACTGTTTGTACTCACTTCTGTTTAATAGAATGAATTGTCAAACTTCAATTTTAATCACCGCTTATCATTTCAGCCTTTGAACAAAATAATATGGGTGGACTCTCTCCTTCTAAAAGAGGGGGTCCTAATAGTATACCGTATTTTCCAGACGATAAGGCGCAATTAAAAATGTTTTCTTTTCTCAAAACTCGACAGTGCGCCTTATAACTTGGCGCGCCTAATGTAAGGAATAAGTTTGGTTGAGCTCACCGACCTCAAAAGCTATTTTATTTGGTACATGGTGTAATGATAAGTGTGACCAGTCATCATCGGCGGTCACTCGAACGAGTATGACGATCCTCCTGGTAGGGGTGTATCCCTTTATGGAGGATGCCTGTGCGTGACTTTGTTTAACGTGGGGAGACTGGTGCACAGACAGTCACCACACGATCCTTGACAGAATCGGGTCAGGGTCCAGTGGCATTGAGTCCAAGACGACTGGGGACCCTTTTCTGCTGCAGCCTTCTTCCGCCATCGCAGCCGTTGTGGTAGTTCTTAAATCTACCGTCTTCCGCCTGCTCAGCCGTTGAGGTCTTCACCGTATCCCTGGCTAGGGGGCAGTCAGGTACTAGGCCTTTGCCAAGGGCCACCTGGGATAACAGTAGTAAAGGGGTTAACCTCCTAGTGCCCCAACACCCCCATAGAGGAGCCTCCACTGCCGGATGGACTTTAACGTCATGCCCAGGACTGCCATCTACTGTGACCAGTAGACGGCAGTTAAACATAAGAGATAAGTGTAGCCTGCACTATGATGGGTCTCAAGTAAAGAACACCAAATGTTCCATTGAAAATTTAGAACATTACACACGGCGCTCAAAAATCTATCAAAATATTTTAGTATGACTTTGGTAAGCTATGAAGCCGCACCGCTTGAAGGATTGTTGGCGCATTAAACATACGAGTATTATTATGGTTTGTGTATAAGGTAAGACATATTATCTGGCATTTTGTTTCACAATATTATGCACAAGCGACTTTTCTTACTTTCTGGTACCTGCTGATCTGTATTTGGGATCTGCATAATTCCTAAAAAAGTAGTAGTTGATAAGCTTCTTCTTTTTCTCTATCTTCTTGTTATGGGACATTCATCCTCCACTGTTGCCATTTCTAATATAAAGTAGTGTAAAGTTCTTACTTATATCTGTCAGTAAACTTGCCAAGAAAGCGCTAAAACATACCGGTGTAGTGAGTTAACATTATTTAGTTATTAGAGTTCCGGTCGGAACGGTTTTTCACGGGACACATTTCCGGTGTTGTTGTTTCCGGAAGAGGAGATACTGCTCCGTTATTGATTTAAGTAAATTCTGAATGTCTTTAAAACAGTTAGCTCCGTCTTTTGGCACTTCTTCCACACCCGTCCTTGCACGCTACACCGCTACAACAAAGATGATGGGGAGAAGACGCTGCCGAAGGTGAGCCACGTAAATAAGACCGCCCACAAAACGCCGCGTCCGGAAGCGACTGTCAGAAAGCGACTTGAAGATGATCTGTAAAATATCATCTATGCAACATTTTGACCAAAGAACCACCATTACATGTTATGTAGACCACAAGGAAGTGTTTTACATTTCGAAAAAAATAATATTAATATGACTCTTTTTCATTTGTCTTTTACTCCTCTCTGAGCTGCCACCTTACCGTGGTAGAGGAGTTTGCGTGTCCCAATGATCCTAGGAGCTATGTTGTCCGGGGGCTTCCATGCCCCCTGGTAGGGTCTCCCAAGACAAACAGGTCCTAGGTGAGGGATCGGACAAAGAGCAGCTCGAAGACTTCTATGGAAATGCAAGAACCGAGACTCAGATTTCCCTCGCCCGGACGCGGGTCACCGGGGCCCCCCTCCGGAGCCAGGCCCTGAGTTGGGGCACGATGGCGAGCGCCTGGTGGCCGGGCCTGTCCCCATGGGGCCCGGCCGGGCACAGCCCGAAGAGGCAACGTGGGTCCCCCCTCCAATGGGCTCACCACCCATAGCAGGGGCAATAGAGGTCGGGTGCAATGTGAGCTGGGCGGCAGCCGAAGGCAGGGCACTTGGCGGTCCGATCCTCGGCTACAGAAGCTAGCTCTTGGGACGTGGAACGTCACCTCGCTGGGGGGGAAGGAGCCTGAGCTAGTGCGAGAGGTAGAGAAGTTCCGGTTGGATATAGTCGGACTCACCTCAACGCACAGCAAGGGCTCCGGAACCAGTTCTCTCGAGAGGGGCTGGACTCTCTTCCACTCTGGCGTTAACAGCAGTGAGAGGCGACGGGCTGGGGTGGCAAGTCTTGTTTCCCCCCGGCTCAGAGCCTGCACGTTGGAGTTCAACCCGGTGGACGAGAGGGTAGCTTCCCTCCGCCTTCGGGTGGGGGGACGGGTCCTGACTGTTGTTTGCGCTTACGCGCCAAACAGCAGCTCAGAGTACCCACCTTTTTTGGATTCACTCGAAGGAGTACTTGAGGGTGCTCCCCCGGGTGATTCCCTCGTTCTACTGGGGGACTTCAACGCTCATATTGGCAACGACAGTGAAACCTGGAGAGGCGTGATTGGGAAGAATGGCCGCCCGGATCTGAACCCGAGTGGTGTTTTGTTATTGGACTTTTGTGCCCGTCACGGATTGTCCATAACGAACACCATGTTCAAGCATAAGGGTGTCCATATGTGCACTTGGCACCAGGACACCCTAGGCCGCAGTTCTATGATCGACTTTGTAGTTGTGTCATCGGATTTGCGGCCTCATGTTTTGGACACTCGGGTGAAGAGAGGGGCGGAGCTTTCCACCACTTGGTGGTGAGTTGGCTGCGATGGTGGGGGAGGATGCCGGACAGACCTGGCAGGCCCAAACGCATTGTGAGGGTTTGCTGGGAACGTCTGGCAGAGTCTCCTGTCAGAGAGAGTTTCAATTCCCACCTCCGGAAGAACTTTGAACATGTCACGAGGGAGGTGCTGGACATTGAGTCCGAGTGGACCATGTTCCGCACCTCTATTGTCGAGGCGGATGATTGGAGCTGTGGCCGCAAGGTAGTTGGTGCCTGTCGTGGCGGTAATCCTAGAACCCGTTGGTGGACACCGGCGGTGAGGGATGCTGTCAAGCTGAAGAAGGAGTCCTATTGGGTTCTTTTGGCTCATGGGACTCCTGAGGCAGCGGACAGGTACCGACAGGCCAAGCGGTGTGCGGCTTCAGCGGTCGCGGAGGCAAAAACTCGGACATGGGAGGAGTTCGGGGAAGCCATGGAAAACGACTTCCGGACGGCTTCGAAGCGATTCTGGACCACCATCCGCCGCCTCAGGAAGGGGAAGCAGTGCACTACCAACACCGTGTATGGTGTGGATGGTGTTCTGCTGACCTCGACTGCGGAAATTGTGGATCGGTGGAGGGAATACTTCGAAGACCTCCTCAATCCCACCAACACGTCTTCCTATGAGGAAGCAGTGCCTGGGGAATCTGTGGTGGGCTCTCCTATTTCTGGGGCTGAGGTTGCTGAGGTAGTTAAAAAGCTCCTCGGTGGCAAGGCCCCGGGGGTGGATGAGATCCGCCCGGAGTTCCTTAAGGCTCTGGATGCTGTGGGGCTGTCTTGGTTGACAAGACTCTGCAGCATCGCGTGGACATCGGGGGCAGTACCTTTGGATTGGCAGACCGGGGTGGTGGTTCCTCTCTTTACAAAGGGGAACCGGAGGGTGTGTTCTAACTATCGTGGGATCACACTCCTCAGCCTTCCCGGTAAGGTCTATTCAGGTGTACTGGAGAGGAGGCTACGCCGGATAGTCGAACCTCGGATTCAGGAGGAACAGTGTGGTTTTCGCCCTGGTCGTGGAACTGTGAACCAGCTCTATACTCTCGGCAGGGTCCTTGAGGGTGCATGGGAGTTTGCCCAACCAGTCTACATGTGCTTTGTGGACTTGGAGAAGGCATTCGACCGTGTCCCTCGGGAAGTCCTGTGGGGAGTGCTCAGAGAATATGGGGTTTCGGACTGTCTGATTGTGGCGGTCCGCTCCCTGTATGATCAGTGTCAGAGCTTGGTTCGCATTGCCGGCAGTAAGTCGGACACGTTTCCGGTGAGGGTTGGACTCCGCCAAGGCTGCCCTTTGTCACCGATTCTGTTCATAACTTTTATGGACAGAATTTCTAGGCGCAGTCAAGGCGTTGAGGGGATTCGGTTTGGTGACTGCAGGATTAGGTCTCTGCTTTTTGCAGATGATGTGGTCCTGATGGCTTCATCTAGCCAGGATCTTCAGCTCTCACTGGATCGGTTCGCAGCTGAGTGTGAAGCGACTGGGATGAGAATCAGCACCTCCAAGTCCGAGTCCATGGTTCTCGCCCGGAAAAGGGTGGAGTGCCATCTCCGGGTTGGGGAGGAGATCTTGCCCCAAGTGGAGGAGTTCAAGTACCTCGGAGTCTTGTTCACGAGTGAGGGAAGAGCGGATAGTGAGATCGACAGGCGGATCGGTGCGGCGTCTTCAGTAATGCGGACGCTGTATCGATCCGTTGTGGTGAAGAAGGAGCTGAGCCGGAAGGCAAAGCTCTCAATTTACCGGTCGATCTACGTTCCCATCCTCACCTATGGTCATGAGCTTTGGGTTATGACCGAAAGGACAAGATCACGGGTACAAGCGGCCGAAATGAGTTTCCTCCGCCGGGTGGCGGGCCTCTCCCTTAGAGATAGGGTGAGAAGCTCTGTCATCCGGGGAGAGCTCAAAGTAAAGCCGCTGCTCCTCCACATCGAGAGGAGCCAGATGAGGTGGTTCGGGCATCTAGTCAGGATGCCACCCGAGCGCCTCCCTAGGGAGTTGTTTAGGGCACGTCCGACCGGTAGGAGGCCACGAGGAAGACCCAGGACACGTTGGGAAGACTATGTCTCCCGGCTGGCCTGGGAACGCCTCGGGATCCCCCGGGAGGAGCTGGACGAAGTGGCTGGGGAGAGGGAAGTCTGGGCTTCCCTGCTTAGGCTGCTGCCCCCGCGACCCGACCTCGGATAAGCGGAAGAAGATGGATGGATGGATGGATGGATGGATGGATGACTCTTTTAATTCGCCCTATAATCCGGTGCGCGTAATATATGAAAAAAGATCAAAAATAGACCATTCATCGGCAGTGCGCCTTATAAGAGTGTTTAAGGTGTGTTATGATCCGCTGCCCGGATCATAGTCTGTTTAAGTTATTCGAGTCACTTGTCTTTTCTGTTAGTTCTGGACTTCTTTAGTTCCTGTTTATGCACCTCTGAGTTTGTTACCATGGCTACGTATTAGTTTCACCTGACTCTTGTGTTTGGGACGCGCACCTGTTTGTAATCAGAGACATTATTTAAGCCTGCCTTTGCCAGTCAGTCAGTCTGGCTTCTTTGTTTGCGTCACGCTACTGTTACGTAAGTTTTGTTTGTCTCCTAGCCCCTGCTAGTGATCTGTCGTCTGTGCTAAGTAGTAGCCTTAGCTTCAGGTGCGATCGGCACCTTGTTCCGTCGGTTTGTTTTCTGTTTTGTACATCTTTGAGTGTTAATTTACAATTAAATCATGTTCCTACCTGCAAGTCCTGTCCGCAGTCGTCCGTTTGCATCCTGGGAGAACAAACCTCGCAGTAAGCTGCAACCCCAACGTAACACGGTGCACCCTATGGTCTGGAAAATATGGTGTATATATTTTTTGACATTTATGAATTTTTTTTTTAGATAAATTAAATGTCTAGTGTTTTTTAGGACATGTGTGCATGTATTAGAGCTGAAACTGTGAGGTGGTAGCAAAAACCGCAGTACTTGAAAGTTTGCAGCTATTTTTTGCCCATCCAGGATGCGTTAGGACTACAAATATTTTGATAGCTTCTTTCCTGACACAATGTGCTTGTGCTGTTAGCTGTTGTGTGATTCATATATGGATATAAAGTGTTTATGGGTGGGCGTGCAAACTTGAGTAAATCTTGCGATCGTGTATATTTATAGACTACACTACATGGCAGTGAGACCAAAGCTGCGTTGGATTTATGAGAGCCTTGGGTCTGAACAACAATGCAGTTCTAGCCTTTTTCCATCCAAGATCGATCTCTCAACATATCTTCATCTTATTTGTTGCATCCAGGGCTCAGAACCTACCTCATTTCTGTAAGGAAACCGGAGAAGCTCCCTCAATGTAGCTGCTCCCAGTTGGCCTTGTCCGGCTCTGAGCACGCGAATGGCAAGTGTTGCACGCAGAGAGCGCACACCCCCGATGGAGCGCCTTCCGCCTGCAGCATTCCCCCAGATAGGAGCAAGGTGAGTTGGAAAAAAATAACTCAACATGCAATGAAGCATCTGCCTTACAGGGTGAGGAAGTATTTTTTTCCCAGATTATTTTCACTCTTTGTTGAACTATCGCCTGAGGTAGAAAACTACGCTGCATGTGCTCTTATGATCTTTTTTGATAGTCATCTGTTTGTTTTTGCTTTTCTGTGGGTGTTGCATAGGCTTTAATCTTTTTTTTTCTTCATACAAATCTTGCATATCTCTTGCCTTGAGGGAGTGAAGAAGAAATAAATGGCATTTGCATTTACCAGATATCTTAACTTATGCACTTCTCACATGTTTTTTTTTTTACATCAGGAGCCATGTGTGACGCATAATGTCACAGCACATTCTTTAATTCATGTGTTCCTCAATGAGCCGCTACTCCCCAGCGCCGGCAGTACTCATGCATCCCCGGACCATGATGCTGCCACCTGCATGCTTGGCATTTGCAGTGGCTAGTAAATCTATACTGTTATATAAACTGTACTGTATCTTATGTGGTTGTTTAGGGCATTGTTTTTCAACAACTGTGCCGCGGCAAACAGGTGTACCGTGAGATACAGTCTGGTGTGCCGTGGGAGATTATATAATTTCACCTATTTGGGTTAAAAATATTTTATGCAAACCAGTAATTATAATCCGCAAATAAAGTGCCGTTGTTGAGTGTCTGTGCTGTCTAGAACAAATACCCAGAACCCTTTGCAGCACTAACTCTTCCGGGACGCTACAAGGTGTGTGTGTGTGTGGGGGGGAGGTTTGGTGGTAGAGGGGGTGTATTTTGTAGCGTCCCGGAAGAGTTAGTGCTGCAAAGGATTCTGGGTATTTGTTCTGTTGTGTTTATGTTGTGTTACGGTGCGGATGTTCTCCTGAAATGGGTTTGTCGTTCTTGTTTGGTGTGGATTCACAGTGTGGCGTATATTTTTAACAGTGTTAAAGGTTTTTTTATACTGGCACCCTCAGTGTAACCTGTATCGCTTTTGATGAAGTATGGTTTGCATTCACTCGTGTGTGCGTACAGAGGCCGCACATATCTTGTGAGTGGGTCTGAATGGATGAAAAGCGGATGTGACGACAGCTCGTAGAGTATGTTAAAGGCAGTGCATTTAAGGCACGCCCCCAAGACAGTGGTCCGGGTGGGCGAGATATAAGGACTGATGAACACCTTCGTTGGATAATGAAGGTTGCCTCAGCTCAAAACCTGAGCCCTGACATTAATGAACTAGCATCCAAGAAAAGATGGCAGGTATCTGGCTTGGGCACATCAGATTAGATCAGTGTGTTGCAAACTGAGCAGTTTAATAGTCCTGAATGGTTATTTTATTCATTGTTATTTTATTTTCAAATTTATTAGCCTGTGGAAAAAGTTAATGTTGATATTTACCTCAGAAGGCTACAAATAGAAAAGAGGCATTACATTTTTATTTAAATTGTATTTGATATGCCATTGATATTTTTGAATTATTATTATTATTAATTGAAACTCGATTTTGCATGTCCCTATAAAGTTATATAAGCCTTGCTTGTTCAATATTCAATGCAACACTTGTTTGGGTCCCTATTAAAAGGTTAATTTGTTCAACCTTGGCCCGCGGCTTTGTTCAGTTTTAATTTTCGCCCACTCTGTATTTGAGTTTGACACCCCTGGGCTAGAGTGTACAAATTACTTTTAAGATGGGACTAAAATGCTTCTACTGAGGTAGCATCTCTAACTGTTACCGGGGGGGCATTCCATAGTACTGGAGCCCGAATAGAAAACGCTCTATAGCCCGCAGACTTTTTTGGGGCTCTGGGAATCACTAATAAGCCGGAGTTCTTTGAACGCAGATTTCTTGCCGGGACATATGGTACAATACAATCAGCAAGATAGGATGGAGCTGTGGATAGGATATTGGTATTATAATCGCTAACACAGACAAACTACTTGCAGCAGAGCTGTGATCGCAGAAGCTAACTATTTTATGCAGCTACAGTGTTGACATACTGAGCCAGTGAGCTGCTGCATCGCCTCTGAGCTAGAAAATACGTTAAATCTAGATTATAACTCATGCCTTTCACTTGTATAGAAGAGAGTTGTGGCCATAAACTGAAAAGTTGGTCAACTTTGACATTCAATTTATACTCCGGAGATGGCGAGAAAGACACACAAAAATGCTCTTTTGTGGCCACCGATTTGTTTTGTTTTTACCTGCGGGAAGATTCTAAATGGATTCTTAATCTAAGTGGGAAGATATGAACATCTTGTCAGTTGGCGTCCCAGTGAGAGCAAACATTGTACATTAAGTGATTGTTTTATTATGTTCCTAGTTTGTACTTCTTGTTTGGCGCTTAGCAATAGTGCTACACGATGCTGAGTGTTTCACTAAAGCTGGATCTGTTTAGCACACAGCTTCTAAAACTAGTAGCTCATCCATTGTATATTCAGGCTATAAGGTTCTGAGTCATCATTTGTCCCGAAGTAGTTGTTGTTGGCTCTCGTGAAGTTTGTCATGATTAGTAGTTGGTATTCCATCCATCCATCCATCTTCTTCCGCTTATCCGAGGTCGGGTCGCGGGGGCAGCAGCTTAAGCAGGGAAGCCCAGACTTCCCTCTCCCCAGCCATTTCGTCCAGCTCCTCCCGGGGGATCCCGAGGCGTTCCCAGGCCAGCCGGGAGACATAGTCTTCCCAACGTGTCCTGGGTCTTCCCCGTGGCCTCCTACCGGTCGGACGTGCCGGAAACACCTCCCTAGGGAAGCGTTCGGGTGACATCCTGACCAAATGCCCGAATCACCTCATCTGGCTCCTCTCGATGTGGAGGAGCAGCGGCTTTAGTTTGAGCTCCTCCCGGATGGCGGAGCTTCTCACCCTATCTCTAAGAGAGAGCCCCGCCACCCGGCGGAGGAAACTCATTTCGGCCGCTTGTACCCGGGATCTTGTCCTTTTGGTCATAACCCAAAGCTCATGACCATAGGTAGATCGACCGGTAAATTGAGAGCTTTGCCTTCCGGCTCAGCTCCTTCTTCACCACAAGGGATCGATACAGCGTCTGCATTACTGAAGACGCCTCACTGATCCGCCTGTCGACCTCACGATCCACTCTTCCCTCACTCGTGAACAAGACTCCGAGGTACTTGAACTCCTCCACTTGGGGCAAGATCTCCTCCCCAACCCGGATATGGCACTCCACCCTTTTCCAGGCGAGAACCATGGACTCGGACTTAGAGGTGCTGATTCCCATCCCAGTCGCTTCACACTCGGCTGCGAACCGATCCAGTGAGAGCTGAAGATCTTGGCCAGATGAAGCCATCAGGACCACATCATCTGCAAAAAGCAGAGACCTAATCCTGCAGCCACCAAACCAGATCCCCTCAACGCCCTGACTGCAATAATTTCTAGTTGGTATTGTTAAAGGAAAAAGCGAAAGTTGTGATGCGTCTTTGAAATTATTTCACTGCCGAATGCTTAAAATGACAAAATACTTACTTGTTAATAATTACTTGTTCTTATGAATGTGAAAAATACAAGCAACTACCGTATTTTCCGCACTCTAAGGCGAACCTAAAAACCTCCAATTTTCTCAAAAGCTAACGCCTTATAATCCGGTACGTCTTATATATGGACCAATATTGAGCCACAACAGGTCTCGCAACCCCAGC